>NC_088799.1:74791941-75149488 GCF_011386835.1 Chrysemys picta bellii
ATGACAGGATAGTAATTGGAGAATGTCCAAATCAAGTCTTGATTTCTTGAAAAGAAGAGGGCAAAGTACTGAATACTTTAGGGAATTTAGTAGTTTCCTCTCTAAAAGAGGCATTGATAACTGGTCAATCTGCTCTTCCTCTACTTTTATTTGCCAGGAGGGGCAAGGATCTATTTCGCAAGCAGCTGTTAGATATTCCCCAGAACTTTCTTTGCCTGTGCATTTGCCAGGCTCAATCTCAGTCAGGTGTGGCAAGACAGTTAATGCTTTCTGTTCTGATTTGGAGTTCTCCATCCCAATGAGTTCATTTTGTATTCGGTTTGTCTTCTCTCTGAAAGAGGATGAGACTCTTTGCAACATAGAGTCCTTGGATCTCACATTTGATTTATGAAGCAGAGGTTGATTAGCTGAGCCACCAGTAAGAGCATTTCTGCTGCTTGTGATTTCCTAGCTAATATGGGAGAAGAAGAGGGGGTTTTTTTGCTCAGTCAGAGCACTAATGTATTTCTGCAAGTTTTTTTGCTGTGATCAGACAGATAAATATGTTTTCTGCAAATATTCTGTCTTTGTGCTTCATACAATGCACCTTCCTGGTGAACCCTGATGATAGGGTGGTTGGGAGCCTATTGAAGCCATTATGCTAATGACTGCAGGTACCAGATGGCTATAATGCTCTCTCAGATTCAAAACCCTGTACATGCAAACCATTCTAGATAGCCCAATACTGAGGCGGGATGGAAGAAAAGACATGCCTTCCACTTGAATGATGGTAGTAGTAGCAGTAGATCTAGAAGAGAGGCATGTTTGCTATGTTCTCCACATCTCCTCCCAATATCAGGAGATTAGCTACTAGAGCATGGGTAGCCTCAACAGTTCTCATATAAGAAGGCTGTAGAGCAATCAGAAGGGTTTGTAGAACACCAGAAGAACCAGGTTCCTTTTGTCCCTTGCCCCGCTGGTCATGGGGGCAGATAACAAGGAGAGGAAAAAGACACACCACAAAAATATTTTGCTTTCTTAGAAATATTTCTAGGACTATTTAAAAAATTCCCTATATGGAAACTAGAAATCAGTCTCCCAAAGACATAAATATTGTTGCATGTTTCCCTCTAGAAGCTAATTTCTTTTTAAATTTTCTCTTTCGTGGTACTAAATCCATCCTATTAGGTTTGTTTTCATATTATTAACATTCTTCACAGAAATGAAAAAATCCCTGTGTTCTAGGTTTTCTGGGAACCTGTTTGAATGAACCTACTGTGTTGATAGCCCCCCTTTTCTTGTTTATACAGACTTTGGTCACAGTTCCATTAGTGTTTATCCAAATTAAAAATCTTATTCCAAGATGTGAAATTGAAAACCTTTTTTTCTATAGGTGAGGGGTGAAAATGTTATTCACTGTGAACGAAGCCAATATTTCGAAAGGTAAAATTGTCAGGACAAATTTAGATACAACTTCCCCGTCTTCCCCCACTTCATGGCATGAACTCCAAAGAAAATCATATAATACTACTGCTATGAATTTGTAATTGCATCTCAGAAAGCAAAGAATAAGATAAACATTTTTCTGTTTGTTTTTCACTTTCACAGTGACGCCATCCTTACTTGCTTCTAGATGGTCACATTTTGCTGACATTTACAAACATTTCATGTTGATCTTACATTGGGTCACATCAATCATCTATACAGTTTCAATGACACTTTGTTAAATAAACTGTCATGAAAGATTTATAGAGAATTTGATAAAAGTAAAGAAGATGTAGTTTAGCTTTTAAAGATGCATTACCCCTTTTCTGAGGTGTAATATCAGCTCTAAAACACTATTTAGCTTTTCTGGCAGGATCTGAAGTAAGAAAATAAAATGTACTCTTTCACCAGCACTCACTTATTTGCATCACTCCGCACTCCCACAAAATACAGTTGTAGTAGGGACCTTATACTGGTCTCAGAGGAAAAGGGGCACTCAGAGTCTTATTCTGCACTACCCCTCCCCCATTTTCTGTTGTACTTGCTATTACTAATATTAAACAGAAGCCATTAATGTTCAGCTAATGCATTAAGAACAATACCTGCCTAAGGGTCCAAATAATTATATTGTAAAATCATTGTTTTACGCAGGGAGATGGATATTCTGAGCTCACCATTCCTTAAAACACTGAGACAGGTGATGCCAAGGTGACATGACTGCATTTGATATTAAAATTAATAAGTACAGCATAACATAATTCTGGTGTGTGAGAAGAGTTGCATCAGTTTCTAGTCGTATTACACAGTGAAGGTCATGTTAAAACAGAATAATGTTTTACTGCATTTGGGCAAGGTCCCATGTATTCCATGCCTGTGGAAATCACCCCTTGCCACAAAACTGTGCTCCAGAATCTCAGCTTCCATTTTTTTAAATTATGTTTTGAGCTCTGATGGCTGTAGAAAAAACATTGGACGTGTGACCTGTGTGCAAACTGACACAGTGATGTGTGCTGGGTCTGCAGAGAGCCTGAAACAATAGCTCTAATGGTATGTCTACACTACGAAATTAGGTCGAATTTATAGAAGCCGGTTTTATAGAAATCGGTTGTATACAGCCGATTGTGTGTGTCCCCACATACAATGCTCTAAGTGCATTAAGTCGGCGGACCGCGTCCACAGTACCGAGGCTAGTGTCGACTTACGGAGCGTTGCACTGTGGGTAGCTATCCCACAGTTCCTGCAGTCTCCGCCACCCATTGGAATTCTGGGTTGAGATCCCAATGCATGAATGATGCAAAACAGTGTCGCGGGGGGTTCTGGGTACGTCGTCAGGCACCTCCCCCTCCGTCAGAGCAACGGCAGACAATCGATTGGCACCTTTTTACCTGGGTTACCTGTGCAGACAACATACCATGCCAAGCATGGAGCCCGCTCAGCTCAGCTCAGCGTCACCATATGTCCTCTGGGTGGCGGCAGACGTGGTACTGCATTGCTACACAGCAGCAGCTAATTGCCTTTTGGCAGTAAACGGTGCAGTATGACTGGTAGCCTTCATTGGCGATCTGGGTGCTGGCAGACGTGGGGCTGCATTGCACACAGCAGCAGCCCCTTGCCTTTTGGTAGAAGATGGTATATTACGACTGGTATCCGTGGTCATCGTACTGCAGTGGCTGTCAATCATGGGCACCTGGGCAGACATGCTCAGTCCTATTGAACTGTCTCGATGATGATGGCTATCAGTCGTACTATGCTATTTTCTGCCAAGCGCCCAGAAGATGCCGAGGGCTATCAGTCATGCTGCACCGTCGTCTGCCAGCTTAAGATGTAAAAAATAGATTTGTTCTGTATTCATTTGCTTCCCCCTCCCTCCGTGAAATCAACGGCCTGC
The DNA here is from genome assembly GCF_011386835.1 of Chrysemys picta bellii. Classification (NCBI taxonomy): domain Eukaryota; kingdom Metazoa; phylum Chordata; order Testudines; family Emydidae; genus Chrysemys; species Chrysemys picta. The sequence goes on from NC_088799.1 coordinate 74,795,294, forward strand.
TAAACCCAGGGTTTGAGTTCAATATTTGGGGGGGGGCATTCTGTGTGACAGTTGTTTGTGTTTCTCCCTGATGCACAGCCACCTTTGTTGATTTTAATTCCCTGTACCTGTACGCCATGTCGTCACTTGCCCCTCCCTCCCTCCGTCCGTCAGATACAAGTTTTGCGCCTTTTTTCAGACCAGACGCCATAGCACTGGGATCATGGAGCCCGCTCAGATCACCGCGGCAATTATGAGCACTATGAACACCACGCGCATTGTCCTGGAGTATATGCAGAGCCAGGACATGCCAAAGCAAAACCAGGACCAGCCAAGGAGGCGATTGCAGCACGGCGACGAGAGTGATGAGGAAATTGACATGGACATAGACCTCTCACAAGGCACAGGCCCCAGCAATGTGCAAATCGTGGTGTTACTGGGGCAGGTTCATGCCGTGGAACGCCGACTCTGGGCACGGGAAACAAGCACAGACTGGTGGGACCGCATCGTGCTGCAAGTGTGGGACGATTCCCAGTGGCTGCGAAACTTTTGCATGCGTAAGGGCACTTTCATGGAACTTTGTGACTTGCTTTCCCCTGCCCTGAATCGCTAGAGTACCAGGATGAGAGCAGCCCTCACAGTTGAGAAGCGAGTGGCGATAGTCCTGTGGAAGCTTGCAACGCCAGACAGCTACCGGTCAGTCGGGAATCAATTTGGAGTGGGCAAATCTACTGTGGGGGCTGCTGTGATCCAAGTTGCCAGGGCAATCAAAGACCTGGTGATATCAAGGATAGTGACTCTGGGAAACATGCAGGCCATAGTAGATGGCTTTGCTGCAATGGGATTCCCAAACTGTGGTGAGGCGATAGACGGAACCCATATCCCTACCTTGGCACCGGAGCACCAAGCCACCGAGTACATAAACCGCAAGGGGTACTTTTCAATGCTGTTGCAAGCCCTGGTGGATCACAAGGGATGTTTCACCAACATCAACGTGGGATGGCCGGGAAAGGTACATGATGCTCGCGTCTTCAGGCACTCTGCTCTGTTTCGAAAGCTGGAGGAAGGGACTTTCTTCCCGGACCAGAAAATAACCGTTGGAGATGTTGAAATGCCTATCATGATCCTTGGGGACCCAGCCTACCCCTTAATGCCATCGCTCATGAAGCCGTAAACAGGCAGCCTGGACAGTAGTCAGGACCTGTTCAACTACAGGCTGAGCAAGTGCCGAATGGTGGTGGAATGTGCATTTGGACGTTTAAAAGCGCGCTGGCGCAGCTTACTGACTCACTCAGACCTCAGCGAAAAGAATATCCCCATTGTTATTTCTGCTTCCTGTGCGCTCTACAATATCTGTGAGTAAGGGGGAGACAGTTATGGCGGGGTGGGAGGTTGAGGCACATCGCCTGGCCGCTCATTATGCACAGCCAGACACCAGGATGGCTAGAAGAGCACAGCAGGGCACGATGTGCATCAGAGAAGCTTTGAAAACGAGTTTTGTGACTGGCCAGGCTACGGTGTGAAACTTCTGTTTGTTTCTCCTTGATGAACCCTCCACCCCCCCCCCCCCCGGTTCACTCTACTTCCCTGTAAACCAACCACCCCACCCTCCCCTCCCCCCTTCGAGCACTGCTTGCAGAGGCAATAAAGTCATTGTTACTTCACATTCATGCATTCTTTATTAATTCATCACACAACTAGGGGGATAATTGCCAAGGTAGCCCGGGATGGGTGGGGGAGAAGGGAAGGAAAAGGACACACTGCAGTTTAAAACTTTAACTCTTATTGAAGGCCAGCCTTCTGATGCTCGGGCAATCATCTGGGGTGGAGTGACTGGGTGGCCGGAGGCCCCCCCACCGTGTTCTTGGGCGTCTGGGTGAGGAGGCTATGGAACTTGGGGAGGAGGGCTGTTGGTTACAAGGGGGCTGTAGCGGTGGTCTCTGCTCCTGCTGCCTTTCCTGCAGCTCAACCATACGCTGGAGCATATCATTTTTATGCTCCAGCAGCCGGAGCATCGACTCTTGCCTTCTGTCTGCAAGCTGACGCCACCTATCATCTTCAGCCCGCCACTTGCTCTGTTCATCCCGCGATTCAGCCCGCCCCTCTCCTCTTGTTCATACTGTGCTTTTCTGTAGTCTGACATTGACTGCCTCCACGCATTCTGCTGTGCTCTTTCAGCGTGGGAGGACATCTGGAGCTCCGTGAACACATCATCCTGAGTCCGCCGTTTTCTCCTTCTAATCTTCCCTAGCCTCTGTGAAGGAGAAACATTTGCAGCTAGTGGAGGAGAAGGGAGAGGTGGTTAAAAAAAGACACATTTTAGAGAACAATGGGTACACTCTTTCACGTTAAATTTTGCTGTTCACATTACACAGCACATGTGCTTTCGTTACAAGATCGCATTTTTCCTCTTATATTGAGGGCCTGCTGGTTTGGTATGAGAGATCACTCACGCAGTGCCTGGAAATAGATTTTGGCTTGCAGGCAGCCATGGTAAGCCACAGTCTTTTGGCTTTTTTAACCTTCTTAACATGTGGGAATGGTTTCAAACAGTAGCGCCCTCATTTCCCATACCAAGCACCCATTGGGTTGGCCATTTAAAATGGGTTTGCAATGTAAAAGGAGGGGCTGCGGTTTCCGGGTTAACATGCAGCACAAACCCAACTAACCCCGCTCCCCCCACACACCCAATTATCGGGGATGATCACTTCACCCCTCCCCCCCACTGCGTGGCTAACAGCGGGAAACATTTCTGTTCAGCCGAGCAGGAAGGGGCACCTCTGAATGTCCCCTTAATAAAATCACCCCATTTCAACCAGGTGACCGTGAATGATATCACTGTCCTGCGAATAACAAAGAGCGATAAGGAATGGATGTCTGCATGCCAGCAAACACCGGGACCATACGCTGCCATGCTTTGTTATGCAATGATTCCAGACTACGTGCTACTGGCCTGGCGTGGTAAAGTGTCCTACCATGGCGGACGGGATAAGACAGCCCTCCCCAGAAACCTTTTGCAAAGGCTTTGGGAGTACATGAAGGAGAGCTTTCTGGAGATGTCCTTGGAGGATTTCCGCTCCATCCCCATACACGTTAACAGACTTTTCCAGTAGCTGTACTGGCCGCGATTGCAGGGCAAATTAATCATTAATCATTAAACACGCTTGCTTTTAAACCATGTGTAATATTTACAAAGGTACACTCACCAGAGGTTCCCTGTGTGCCCTCAGGGTCTGGGAGCACGCCTTGGGTGAGTTCGGGGGTTACTGGCTCCAGGTCCAAGGTGATAAACATATCCTGGCTGTTGGGGAAACCGGTTTCTCCGCTTCCTTGCTGCTGTGAGCTATCTACATTATCTTCATCCTCATCTTCCTCGTTCCCCGAACCCGCTTCCCTGTGTGTTTCTCCAGTGAAGGAGTCATAGCACACGGTTGGGGTAGTGGTGGCTGCACCCCCTAGCATGGCATGCAGCTCCGCGTAGAAGCGGCACGTTTGCGGCTCTGCCCCGGACCTTCCGTTTGCCTCTCTGGCTTTGTGGTAGGCTTGCCTTAGCTCCTTAATTTTCAATCGGCACTGCTGTGCGTCCCTGTTATGGCCTCTGTCCTTCATGGCCTCGGAGACCTTTTCTAATATTTTGCCATTTCGTTTACTGATACAGAGTTCAGCTAGCACTGATTCATCTCCCCATATGGCGAGCAGATCCCGTACCTCCCGTTCGGTCCATGATGGAGCTCTTTTGCGAGCCTGGGACTCCATCACGGTTACCTGTGCTGATGAGCTCTGCGTGGTCACCTGTGCTCTCCACGCTGGGCAAACAGGAAATGAAATTCAAACGTTCGCGGGGCTTTTCCTGTCTACCTGGTCAGTGCATCTGAGTTAAGAGTGCTGTCCAGAGTGGTCACAATGAAGCACTGTGGGATAGCTCCCGGAGGCCAATAACGTCGAATTCCATCCACACTACCCCAATACCGACCCGCTAAGGCCGATTTTATCGCTAATCCCCTCGTCGGAGGTGGAGTAAAGAAACTGGTTTAAAGGGCCCTTTAAGTCGAAAGAAAGGGCTTCGTCGTGTGAACATGTCCAGGCTTAATTCGATTTAACGCTGCCAAAGTCGACCTAAACTCGTAGTGTAGACCAGGCCTAAGAGGCATGACCTGTCCATTGCTGTCAGTGAAGACCCTGGGGAGCCTGCTGCTGTCGAAGTCAGCATTACTCCAGGATATGACAGAATTCAGCATTTTTTCTGTAGCCAGGTGCCTGGCATTTTGTTTTCTTTCTCCCTGCCACACTGAGACTTGCATGAATATGCTTCTTATTCTCCAGCTTTCCCCATAAGGGAGAGTTAATCAAACTATAGTGCATCCTCCCTCAACTGTTCAATACAGCCAAGCCCTGAGGACCCAGTCAGATGAGCTGCTGAAGCTGACTACAAGCTTACCTCATTTTCCGGGCATACATGGGGAAAAGAGATTCTCAGCCAGGATCCAAGGCCCATGGAATAGTGATGAGCTACCTGAAGAGTATAGCAAAAAACCTGATCCTTGAAAATAATCACTGATTAATTGTATATCAACTGTCAATCATATTTGTGTCTTTATGTGGAGGTGGAGGGAATGGAAATGAATAGTATTTCATAACAATAGAATAAATTAATATTGCCATACAGAATAGGGGTTACTGATGTGGAATTTTATTCCATTGCACCATAGAGTATATGGGGCCCTGCATTTCACAAACATTTTTCTCTGACTTTATCTTTTTTTTGTCTTCAGTTATCAGTTAAGACAGTGGTACATATTTGATTGGCAAAATTAAAAGTTCATAATTGACAATGGACTTAATGGTTTAGAGGACTGATAACAGGATAAGGAATAAGCAACAAAGAGTCCTGTGGCACCTTATAGACTAACAGACGTATTGAAGCATAAGCTTTCGTGGGTGAATACTCACTTCGTCAGCATCTGACGAAGTGAGTATTCACCCACGAAAGCTTATACTCCAATACGTCTGTTAGTCTATAAGGTGCCACAGGACTCTTTGTCGCTTTTTGCAGATCCAGACTAACACGGCTACTCCTCTGATACAGGATAAGGAATGTCATCTCTGTTCTAGATCAATAGTTCTCAAACTTATTTGGTCACTCCCCCTTCTTTGTGTCTGTAGTATTTTACGCCCCCCGCCCCATGCATATACTGATAAAAAAATCAAAACACAACTCACTAAATATTAAAAACAGTACAGCATTGATTCAAACAGAGCCATTTAAATATATAGGCAATGTTACACCATGCCATCCTTACTTCTGCACTACTGCTGGCGGTGGCACTGCCTTCAGAGCTGGGTGCCTGGCCAGCAGCTGCCACTCTCCCCGTCTCTGGCCGTCCAGCTCTGAAGGCTGCGTCGTGACTAGCAGCTTCTCACTCCGCCCCAGAATACATTCCATGCCCACCACCAGCGGGGCTTGCCCCCCCCCCTCGTTTGAGAACCTCTGTTCTAGATCACTGTTTTGAATGCAGCCAGAAGGGCTATGTGAACTATTTCCAACAAAATTCAAAAACTTGACCTTGCAAAAAAGCTGTTGCATTCAGGGAGTTAGATCTCCATTTAGCAGCTACATCACAATCATAAGTAGTTTTTAACATGTTCCCTTCTCATAAACTTTTTATTAACTTTAAGAGGAGCATGATTGGACCGGGAATGCTTTAAAAGGTCATGTTATTAATCCATTTCTGCACCCCACAAAAAGGCAAAACAAACCACAGCATTCTAATTGTAAGGGGTTTTGTTTGTTTGTTTGTTTTTACACAAACAAAAAAGTGCCATACTGCAGACAAAAAAACAGTAGGTAAATACACATAACTTAAGCAAGTCAAACAAAAATTCTTTCATCAAGGAAGAGAAATGCAGGGAATTGCCTTTCACTGGATATTCTATATCTGTTATCTTCTATTTTGAATGTGCTTTTTACCAGTAATTATCTTTTCCTACCCATTGTCACTACAGTATACATTTCATGATTTGAATATCCATCTAGAAGAACACTCAGTTTATATCATGATTATGTTTTTACTATCCGTGGTCTCACGATGACCTTCTATATAGCTATCTTTAACATCTGTTTCACAGTAAAAAGATAAAACTGTATTCTTCAACTACCATCACAGGGCTGACCTCATACAAGCCAAATGTCCTCTGTTGCTATATTTCTTCAGTCCATTATCTCCTTCATTAATCACATTCCATCACCCCTTGACGCTGGGTGAGTGGCTTTATTTTCAGATTGAGTGTTACCCTTTCACATTACTAACAGGATCTTAATCTAGTCTGATTTAAAGACCCAGTGTTCTTATTTGGAGACTTCAAACTGAAGCAGCACCTTTGATATTGAGGTTAGCCAAACTAATTTAAGAAAAACAAATTAAGACACTCAAAAAATCTCTTAGAGAGAAATACTGTATATTTGCAAAGCATTATACAGGGTACTAGCCATGAGATTCTCAGTCATACAAATCATAGCTAAAACCCCAGGAACTTTCAAAAATGTATTCCTATTAATTGCTAAAAATCTGACATCTGTATGTGAAAGAATGTATTAATCTCCTAAATTCTAGGCCATTTGTTGAAGAGGTTTTAGTCATAGTAAAACCTTATTCAAAGTGAGTTTAAACAGTGTTTAAACTATTATTAAATATATACACAACACATATCCTGCAACAATAAATTCAACAATAGCTGACACCTCAATCATACACCTCAACCAGATTGTAGATACTATATCTACTATATTATCAAATTGTGTTTGGGACTCCATGAACTCACAGGAAAAATATAGTTACAGTGGTTGTCAGTTTAAAGGCAACATTTATACAATTACCACACAACATTTTCTGAGATGTCACTGGTGGTAAGTCTGTATAAATGTTGACTTTTAAGGACAACCACTATAATCATATCTCTAGACATTCTGAAAAGTGGTAGTGCAGTGAAGTCAGCCTTCTCAGTGTAGGTTCAATTTTTTAAAAAGCAGAGTAATTAAAATCATAATTCCTACCCTGAAAATTTTTGCCACGTATTTGCATAGGTAGATAGAATGTAATATAAATGCATCATATTTACTGGATGATATGTGGTCTTTAGAAAAGATCACATCGTATGGGAAAATATTTTTTGTGATATTTCTTGATTTCAGATGCTGACTCAATTATTCTAGTTAAATATTTAGGGTCCATCTGTGCATTCAACCTTGAAATCATGTGTCCAAAGTTTAGCCTGTTTCCGAAAGGAACTTATTTTCATTCAAAACTGCAAAAACTTAATGTGTTTCTAATACTAAAATGATATGTCAAACATAGGAAGCAATTCTCAAAATTAAGTTGTAGGTTACACAGGAACCCTATTTTTCAATTAAAAAAAAAGTAGTAATCAGCAAATATATCAAATACCAAGAATACAACTCTGTTATTTGGTATTTGTGGAGAGCAGACCTTCTGCCTAGCACAAACTGGTAAGAAAAATATTAATTTTCAAGGAAAGACTAATGATGTGAGCATGAAAAGATTAGATGAGTGAGGGCCCAACATTTTTAATTGTCTTGCAGCCTCCTGTTTATCATTTTTCTCATTCAGGAACATAATATTGTATAAATGACAGATCAATGGAAATGAATGCTTTTGTCCTGACATTAGGATGTGTATGTATTGTATTTTGTTAAGGATTCAGCTCTCTTTGAAAAATGCATCACATACCATGAAATAATGAAAACAGGGACATTTTAGTAAATTTCAACACAAACTATTGAGGGAATATTGTTTGGGTACACCGTAAGAAGAACAGGAGACACTTGTTATGGATTTTAATCAGGCCGAAACTTTATTATATAGATGTCTGGGACTACCCAGCAAATAAAGTGTACAGTGCAGGCAAATCCATGTTTATTCAAATCAATTCTCCGGGGCTTCCATCAGCCCCCCTTTGTTTCCATCCAGGTCCCCCAGCCGACCCATGGCTTGGACCTTACCATCCACCACCCTCGTAAGAGGGTTAAGGTGGGCTATGAGAATGGGGGGGGGGGTTGGCTCCCTGTCATACCAATCAGAGGAATCCCCAACCCGCTCCCCTGTTCTGTTCCTTTATCTAGTACCTCCTTTTAAGTCCTTTACCAGGCCATTTATCTAGTCACTGGCTGCCTTCCCTATGGAGTACCTGCACTGGACATCTGCCCAACCTTACAAAGTAAGTTGCAACATATGGCCTACCACCTTTTCTTCTCACCAGAAAAGGTCCTCACTCACAACCACTGTGGGGAAGGAAAAAAACCTCACTCCACCGAAGCCAATTCAGGCTAGCGTAATGCCCACAGCAGGTCCTAACCCAGCCTGCCATTCCCCTCCACTAGGGGAGGGAGGGTGGGTGCTGGCTTCCTCGCTGCATGGAACAAAGAGACTTGCCCCACCCAGGTCTCGTACCTTTATGCCTTTCGAACCTCACATTCCAGGGAAATGTGACCACTAAGCACAGTTTTTACAGCAGTTTCTGACCTCCTTCCTCCCTCTCTCCTGATAAAGCAGAGCTGTCCTTCCTGGATAAGCCCCAGACAAACTCTGCCCCACCTTAGTGGTGGTGCAGTCATTCTCATCTTGATGTGTGGGAACTTACACCTTCTGCTTCGTACAACATGTAAGAAGGATATCTAAACTATCCTCACATGAAGTGACTTCATTGCAAAAAATCATGTCCCAAATAGTTAGATCATGTGACTGAAATCTAGTTTTATTTTAACTCTCTGAGGTTATGAACTTTGGTCCTAATAACAAAAAAGTGACATGTAAATTAACAGCATTTGTTTAATTATGAAAAATCTCACCAGAGTTTTGTTAGACTTGCTGATTGATAACATTTCCTCCTCCTCAACCGTTACATGTAAGTAGGGCAAATTTTGAAGTACAACCTCAGTTTATGAACAAAGCTCACATTATTAAACATTGTAATTTTCCCCATAACACGAAATGTAATTAGCTGAATTGTAAAATTCTAGGATCACATATTTTTTTCCAAATAGTTTTGCTCAAAACACAAAACAAAACAAAACAAATTTTTTTACAGTTGCTGTGGTGGGAGAAAGAAACTGTAAAATGTTTCTCAAAATTAAAAACATTATCTCTTTGATTATGCCATTTGATAAAAACTATTCTCATTCAAAAGGGAAACCACATTCAGGGTCTGATGCTATGCCCACTGAAGTCAATGCAAAGCTCCCATTCAAAGGAGGAGGAGTAGGGCAGGGTTTCTCAAACAGGGGTTGCCGCTTGTGTAGGGAAAGCCCCTGGCGGGCCGGGCCGGTTTGTTTACCTGCCCCGTCCGCAGGTCCGGCCGATCGCGGCTCCCACTGGCAGCGGATTGCTGCTCCAGGCCAATGGGAGCTGCTGGAAGTGGCGCGGGTCGAGGGACTTATTGGCTGCCACTTCCAGCAGCTCCCATTGGCCCAGAGCAGCGATCCGCGGCCAGTGGGAGCAGCAATCAGCCGGACCTGCAGACGGGGCAGGTAAACAAACCGACCTGGCCCATCAGGGGCTTTCCCTACACAAGCGGCAACACCTGTTTGAGAAATCTGGAGTAGGGTGTCATTTCCTAAGGCAGAATTTTACCCTCACCATGCTAAGAGTTCTTCCTTACAATATCATAAGTTAACCTAGGACTTGTAGGGCCATATTTCCAAAGGGATCTCAACTTGGTCTCCAAATTTGTGCATGTCTCTTTTGAGTTTGATCACTTGGCACATGGCCTATACACAACTTAATTTGTATATACTTACTTGGAGGGCTTAAATAGGTCTTAAGTGCTGCATAGCCCTTGAATAAGTGATTATACCAATGAAAATTGTGCTAACTTTCCGCACAGGGTGAATTTTAGTTTTATATTCATAGTTGATAAAAATATGTAGTCTGTCTCAATTCTATCTAAATAGGTTTAGCTCATGTAAATTCTACCACCTACATGTACAACTGCTAATGCTCAAAATATGTACCCACAAAGGTTTGTGAACATGAATGGAGAGATTATATTCTGAATGGACATCTAGTGCCCAATAAATGATAAAGAACTCTAATGAGAATATATATCTTTCAACGTTCAATACATTTTTTTATCTAGGCTAATGCAGATATTTTGGTATGGCTTACTGCTGTACTTATGGCACACCCTTATGATCCAGATGATCTAAGTAGCCTCTTAGTCTGACATTTCTGATTTTCCAAATCTTTATCAATGTGCGTTACAGGCTGCTGAGGGAACTACATAACAGGATTTACTAATGGCAATAACCCTCTTTTGTCAGACAGGATTACTGTCATTCAGCACAAGAGGAAACTGAAAACCATGAGTTCCTTTTGTGGTATTTATTTAATATTCTACTCCATAATCTGTTTGAAACCGTATTAGTGCAAAATGTCATGGGAAGATGTAAACATTCACTGGATTCTTTTTTGTACCTACAAACAAAGCAAATGAAAAACAAAAAACAGTTTGTTTCCTGTTGCTTAAACTGTTCCAAGATCTGATTCTCTATGTTATTTAATGTTTCAGCTGACTTAAGGGACATTGCAGACTTCTCTGATAAGGCATGTTCTAGTGTCAGCCAATGGTTTATTCTGGGCACGCTTGTCAATCAAAATAAAACTAACAGACGGCTTTCTTTGTTTCAAACAAGTTTTCCTGGTCATTAAAATTCTCTTTTTTATTACAAACTCTGCCATTATGAGAGAGCAAACTGGAATCTTTTTTGGTCTCTACTGAAAATGATTGGTGCAGCAAAATTTTAAAAATACGAGAAAAGTGTTGTCCCATTGCTTGCATGCCAGATGCCCTCCTTTAGGAGTGCAGGCAGAAATTTATAACTGGTCTCACTACTGAATATTTATGTTAACGTTTCCTTATAGTGTGTAATCTATACTTGGACAACAGTACTGTAAGACTTTGGCTATAACTTCAGTATTCTTTCGGGGATGTAACTGACACATGAGATATTGTAGTGGAATATGGTTTCCCTGAGGTGGGGAGAGGTGGAAGAGGGGATAGAAAGAGTTGAAGTGTACAGACACAGGTGGCATAAAATTACTGTGGTGACCATTAAAAGGTCAATTTTTGCCAAAACACATAATACAAGAAGTGATAACAGAAATGGTTTGTGTTAAATAAGTCCTAATCAGCACAAAATTTTAAAACAAGTGTGTTGCTTGTTATTTGGAGGAGAGGGACACAGGAAAGCAATGACCAGAACTCATCCAGTATTCCTCAAATTGAGTAATTCTTAGGCATTTTAAAAAAAAATATTGGAAACTCTCAAGATAAACTTCGTAAAGTTGTAGTGAAGGCTGAGAGTACAGATCAACTATTTACAGGAAAAAAACATATCAGAAAGATATTCAAGGGCCAGGAAATTGACAGTTATAAGTAACCAACCTATTTTAAGGACTTTCATAGGCACTGTCACTTTCATATTACTTTACAATCTTCCATATGGAGTGAATTTGTAAAACAGCCGTGAAGAAAAAAGTTTGTTCACTTTTTATAGTGAGGTCACTGGAATTACACTGGATTTACATTGCAGTTTCATTTAAACAACGTTATGCTTTTTGTTACTGGTAATGACCACAAATTTGTATGAGAAAGTACATTGCATGGATTGTGTGGTGTAAATGGTATAAATTATGACACTGTTCAGCCATATATTAATTAGTGGAAATTACATATTGGAAAGGAAAAGCCCAATTACACAACAAGTGCAATGTAACTACAATGCCCTCATTTTAAAATGCTATTAAACATTTACTTTTTTTGAACAGAGTTAATTTTTTTATACCTGCATGAGCTGAGATGAGCAAGTACAGATCTAATGGTTTACTCATTTGAATGTGCCTCCCCCAGGCAGGTAACTTACAAAACTCAATATTTGGTTTTCTGTCAAAACATCTAATCCAGTGTCTATGCTTCATAATTTCTAGAATGAAATTAATCAAACCTAACATTACTGTACATAAAATTTCTGTCACATACATGGAAGAGAACATTTCCTAGACTAACCAAAAACATGCGTGATGTGCACCATATACAAAACACCTAGTGCCAAATTAACTACACTGCTTGAAATTCACTTAGGGATTAAACTGGCCCCTAGACTTCAATCTACACCACAGTCTTCCATTAAGGATAAAAGGCTGCCTTGTTAATGTAATAATAAATTGCCCTTTCAAGTTATTAAAAATCTCTATTATTTGGAATGACTCCTCCCGAGTATGTGGCAACAAAATAAGGCAAAAGAAATAACATCAACAACAAAAAGATACGTAGTCTAGAAGTGTTATATCACTTCAGGATTTTGACTAAGATACTACCTCCAAGTGAAATTCATAGGGGGAAAAAAAACAAAATATACCAACTTTTCCTGAAGTTTTACTTAGCAAAATGAGCGTTATTGACTATTAAACCTGATAGGTGTATAAAGTACTTTGTTGGGTTTGGGTTTTTTTTTTTTTTTTTTTTTGTCTCTTAGTCCAGTTGGTAAATACATTCAAATTAAAGAGTTCTAAATGTAGAGTAGGTTTGAGAGATCATGCACCCCCTTGTCCTTAGGGCTAGAGCAATAAATCCCAGCTCTGACAGCCAGTATTACAGTAGGCATAATAAACTGAAGGATCTAAACTATGATGACAGATGTAATACTCCCATTGCTTTAAAAAAAAAAAAAAAGGGTTCTGAGAAAAAGGATAAGCCACTATGGTGTAATTTCTAATTGTTCTGCTTCCAAACATCCAACCGTTATTGAGGTGAAATCTTGGATTCCTTTATAGAACCAGCAAATGTAAGGCATGGATTAGTGAAAAATAACTCATAGTGGGATTTTATTACTTAATATTTATATATTATTAATATTATAATATCACATTAACGGCACAGAACCATAAATCCTCATTTTCCCCTAAACAACCTATACCAACATATTCAATCACAACTAATCCAATAATGCATCTTAGTTTGCCTAGGTAAGTTAGGCTTGATCTCCTTCTTATGTAAAGTAATGCTCACTACGTTAAGCATATTACGTGGTTTAACAAAAGAAATACATGAAGTAAAAACTTTTACTGATTCAGCCACATCAAAATAAGGGTATGTGCATTTTCAATATCTGGCTACCAAATAAGAATTCCCCAGCAAACAGGAAAGTGATATTTCCCTCCCTATAAATCTAACAACAAAGAAAGATGTAAGTGTGTAGAGGCTATTCAAATATTGTTAAAATTATTTTCTGAATACAGAAAGAACAAGATAATTTAAGCAATATAAATTATTATACATAATTTCTAAGATTTCTCAGTGTTTATTAATGTAATGTTTAAATGAAGCAAATAACATCCATTTTTTATGTTCTTTCAATTATTTTACAAAAAATATAAATTAGAAATATTGTTATTATTAACTTCTGACACTAAGCAATACATTTTAGGTGCATGTGAATATGATTAAGGGTTAGACAGAGGGTAAATTTTCTGTAACACAATTATAACATAAAAATAAGCTGCTAGAAAAATATGACAGCTTCTGGGGGGGGGTTGGATAATGTAAATGTGCTCTATTAGCAAAAAGAAAAATGCTCAAGCACAAATTCATGTACAGTACTTGTGATTTTATTAGACAAGGCATAAACTCCATGGAATATTTTAAGGAAGCCCTCACTAAATAGACTAATTGATAATTTGGTTGAAAGAAAGTGGGTGCGAGTGTATGTCCATGTGCTTGTGTGTGCGTTTGTCACAAACATTTATTAACACTCTGCTACTTCATTTATGCACCACAGGATAATAAAGGCAGAGAAGTTTATTTCTGATAAAGCTCAGCAAATTTGTTGAGAATTACTTATTACATTAATTTTAGGACTTTCTGATTACAAATTGTCCATGTGCAGCTTAGAATAATCTTGAACGTATTGAACATTTTATATCATTTCTAAAAATAAACTATTGGTTTACAGATTCTTAATAAGCAGTCCATTGTGAATACTCAATATGCAAAATTCAAGCTAGGTTGGCTAGTTTTGATTGGACATGTAGATGATGTGGTATTGTTTCAGTTCTATTGAAAAAGATTAACTCTTAGAAATGGGATTCCAGTATAATGATTTGCAACAACAGTTTAACATTTCCTTAAAATTCACTGTTTTCATCAACAACCTTGCATGTAAACTTGTTCACTGAATTAGTCACATAAAGAACACACTAAAGAGTAAAAATGCAGCCTTGGTTAAATTCAGTATTTTATTTGAGCAAATATTTGAGGGAAAATTTTGAGGTATATGTCCAGTTCTAATTTCTGTTCAAAAGAAAAGTATCATAATCTGGGTACCAAAATTGTACTAGGATGGACAGAACAAAGAGTTAGCTGTTATTAGTTCTTTAAATGACGTATCTCACCAGCTCATTGTCTTCGCTTATCTAGTTAAATATGATCTTGATCATAAAAGACCAACTTGATCTATATATCCTCAGCTCCTTTGATACTGCATGAATACAGTAGGCTGAACCCACTTCTAATGCTATCCAGTGTAGAGCAAAAGACTTAATGATGCCCAAACTGCATTATTCTTTTTAAAACAAATAAACACTGTAACGTTGTTACTTACACTGCAGTAACTGTGGTTCTTCAAGAAGTGTTGTCCACATGCTTTCCACACTCGGTGTCCATGAGTGCTCAAGATTGGAATCTTTTGGTCAGCAGTATCTGTTGGGCTATGCCTGCGCCCTGATTGCCCTCATACCCCTCCCCCCACCACCAGAGGGCATAAAAGGGAGAGCCAATCAAACTTCATTTCCTTCGCCAACACAGAAACGAAGTGCTATGGGAATCCGTAGTAGTGGGTTTGAGGGGCAGGTTGAGGAACACATATGGACAACACATCTCAAAGAACCACATATACTATAGAGTAAATAATTGTTTTTTCTTCTTTGATTAATTGTCTATATATATATATATTTCATTCTTGGTAATTCACAAGCAATAACCTGTGCTCAGAGTCTACCTGAACAGAGACTGTAAAATTGCTCTGCCAAAGGAGACATCCAGCAGCAGCAAGCTTATGTGATTGATGGATATGTTCATCAGAGACTTGTGTCTGCTGAGGATCTGCTAGTGGCATCGGGGGACTGCTGCTCTTGAACCCTCAGAAACTGTACTAAGGAAGAAGATCTACTCCTAGAGAGAGCAGAGGGGAAAGGCTTGTTGGCATGATGAAAGCTCCACAGTGTCCTGTACAGCCACGGATGACAGCTATAAGTGAACTGAGGATAGGACAAGAAGCAATGGGTTTAAATTGCAGCAAGGGCAGTTTAGGTTGGACATTAGGAAAAACTTCCTGTCAGGGTGCTTAAACACTGGAATAAATTGCCCAGGAGGGTTGTGGAATCTCCATCATCGGAGATTTTTAAGAGCAGGTTAGACAAATCCCTGTACGGGATGGTCTAGAGCAGTGGTTCTCAAACTAGGGCCACCGCTTGTTCAGGGAAAGCCCCTGGCGGGCTGAGCTGGTTTGTTTACCTGCGTCTGCAGATTCAGCCGATCGCGGCTCCCACTGGCCGCAGTTCGCCGCTCCAGGCCAATGGGGGCTGCAGGAAGTGGCGCAGGCCGAGGAACATGCTGGCCGCCCTTCCTGCAGCCCCCATTGGCCTGGAGCAGCGAACCACAGCCAGTGGGAGCCGCGATCAGCCGAACCTGCGGACGCGGCAGGTAAACAAACCAGCCCGACCCTCCAGGGGCTTTTTTTGAACAAGTGGCAGCCCTAGTTTGAGAACCACTGGTCTAGATAATACTGAGTTCTGCTATGAGTGCAGGGGACTGGATTAGATGACCTTTCGAGGTCCCCTCCAGTCCTACGATTCCATGAATTGGAGTCCATAGGGAGGATATCAGGTGAGATGTCTCTCCTTTTACTCCCTGTATTTACTAGAGTAATTATGAACCCTAGATTCTCTGCTGGATGTATAAGTAACATACAATAGAGGTCTTGGGGAGTATATAGGTCTATGATCTGATACAGACGAGAAGAAACAGTCCTCCTCAAATGGCAAAACAGACTTGTTAGATGACCCAGTATTTGACTAGGGAAAATCTTTCACTGGTATTGAAGATATTCTCAGTGCCAAAAAAATGTGCATGGTTGATGCTAATAGGGAAATGTTCATAATGCTCAAGAGAACAGTACTGACCACTAGATACCCAGTATCATGACTCTGTGTGGAGACTGTCGATAACGTAAATATAGGGTGTAAGTGTGAAAAATCGGGACGGGAGTACGGGGTAATTGGCACCTATATAAGAAAAATATCTTATAATTAAAAATCGGGACATCCGGTCACCCTACGTAAATAGCAATTTTGAGGCAGACAGTACCAAAGTAAACTCTTCTGACGAAGTTAGTACTGAAGTCCTTGGTACCTGAATGAAACGCCTCAGTGTGAATAACAAGTGCCCAGAAAGTAGCGCTGTAGTGGCATTAGTGAAGATCTCCTGAGGATGCACCTTGATTGTTACTGGTGTACAGGTATGGAATCTTTTCAAGTGCCAAAGGGACCTAATTCAGGTTTTATGCTACCACTGTGAGAAGAAAGCGGGTTGATATTTAGACAGCTTCTTACAGAGAGAGTATGTAGATCCCCAAGGATTGCAGTGTGGCCCATGAATCTTTTGGTAAATTGAGTGCTTCATTTGTTCTGCTGCTAAAGAGTCCCAACTCTTCAGAGGTCAGGTCCCCTATGGTGGACTGCACTTCTTTCACATTGTCTGAGAACCTCCTCATTGTGACAGCTATGGCCATTGATCACACAGCTGTGTTGGATGCATCCACAGCCACTTGCAACACCATTCTGGTCACCATCTGACTCTCATCTCTTTCAATTCCTCACTGTTCTCCTGTCGAATTCTGGACAGGAATGACCATCGTGGGTTGTGATTAAAAATATTTCTTCAGTTTACTTCTGCCTCGCCACGAAATCACTGCAATATCTTTGCATTAACATTCTCAATAATGACAATTTCAGCATGCATCCCAAAGCACCATAAATGCTCAAAGGGGGGGGGGAAATAACTGGCATGTTTGTTCTCATCAGCTCCTGATGTCTGTTTACTGAACATTATTAGTGTTCTAGATTCTAGTAAGCAGCCAGGTGCTGGAACAAGCAACAGTTTATTCCAATCCCAAGCACAGGGCAAACAGACATATACTTCCAGATGGGTGATAGAAATGCAAATCTAGGCAAGCAGCTTCCTCCTGCTCTTCACCAGGATGTTTTCAACAGCAATAGAGTACTTCAGTAATGGCCTTTTCCCTTCCAGAGTATCTCCCAGGTTTACTCTCTGGATTTAGTGCATACTGCAACGTTTAAATATATATTTGCAAACATTTCTTTTAACGAGGTTTTGTTAAACCTACTTCTAACAAAATTTAAGTTTAAACTATTCTACATTGTTTTTTAATTGTCTGTAAAGTATGTATCCCATTAACTTATTTATTATTCCAATAGAATACAATTTTGTTTAAATTATCATTAAATATGAATGCAAATAGATCACAGAAAAGGAGAGCCGCATACAGGCTTTACAAATTTTAGGTAAGTGAAGGTAGAGCTTCACTTTACCCTACTCAGCTGCTGCTGGATGATACATATCAAATAGGTTGCTCTGCTTGCAAACACCAAGACTTTCATGCAGACAGACAGCCACTGGATGCAAGTCACATGGGTCAGAGTGAACTTTAGGAATTGCTAAATTTAAAACAGCTTTGAACTAAAGCTAAAGCAGCTAACAGAATATTTGTTTCAGTTGGTGCTGTGAGAAAAACGTCACTCTAAAAGTGAAACTAGTGAAATTTTAAAAAAATTGGGGAGAGGGACAGCCGTGAACTTCTGAAAAGATGATGCCAATGTCACTTTTCAGCAGTACAGTTTTAAATATTGGCCATCAATAGGGAATCGTTTGTCCTGAACCCATGAAAACCGCACAAAAGCGACTGTAAAATATGTTAACAGAATAACAATTTTTACTTAAAAAAAGGTTTACAAAGTGTTTTACTTTGGCCACAAATTTTCAGTGACGGAAATCTAGAAGTTTTACACAGCTCTTTTTCAAGGCCCAAAATGACATCATGTAATATTGATTTAGGAATATAACTGCAGCTGACAGCATGATATAGTGGCAAAAGAGGAACAAGGGTACACCAAAAATTGTGTGGCAGTGTGTCTCCAATGCAGCTGCAAAGGAGCAGAAGCAACACTAGGTCAGTCATCCTGACTGCTTAAGTGTTCTAATCATTCTTCATTTGCTCAGAGTCATCTTATGCAGCTATCAAAGTTCTGGATAAATTCTATGTGGCTTCAGAGGAAGTTAAGAGTTTGACTTCCTAAAGTCATGTTTCACTACAACTCTTCCACCGTGGAGGTTCTGCTCTGTAGTAGACTCCTTTTTAAAGCACAGCGTTTGTATTTAATACTTAAACAAGGTTGCCTGTGTGACATTAATTCAGCCTCCTGGTGCATATACCGTCTTTGATTAAAGGATCACGTATGAATTTTTTTTCACAGGACTCCTGCCTCATTCACTGCACAGGACTGACCTACTCTGGGGATGAATCAGTATTGCGTAGTGAAGGAGGCTGTTGTCTGTAAGAACCCAGCCTCATTTGTTGAAGCTAGAAAATGTGTAGTGAATGAGGCAGCGGATTGCAGCAAGAGAATGGATGGTCTCATGGTTAAGGCAGTTGAATGCTGCCCTGGAGAACTGGAATCTATACCTGCCTCTGCCACAGAGTTCCTGTGTGATGCTGGCCACCTCACTTAAAATGAACTTTTCACAAACTTTGTACACTGAGTGTTTTTGAATTTCCAGATGCCTGACTTGAGACCTCGGGGTCTGATCTGAAGGAGTACTCCGTACTCTCAGCTGCAAACCAAAGTCAATGTGAGCTACGCTTTGAACATATGAAGCACTAAATCAGGGGTCGGCAACATTTGGCACGCGGCTCGCCAGGGTAAGCATCCTGGTGGGCCGGGCCAGTTTTATTTACCTGCTTACGCGGCAGGTTCAGCCGATTGCGGCCCCCACTGGTCGCGGTTCACCGTCCCGGGCCAATGGGAGCGGCGAACCGCGGCCAGTGGGGGCCGCGATCGGCTGAACCTGCCGCGTCAGCAGGTAAATAAAACTGGCCCGGCCCGCCAGGGTGCTCACCCTGGCGAGCCGTGTGCCAAACGTTGCCGACCCCTACACTAAATAATGCTAAATATTCTGAAAAATCACATCCTAGATGTCTCAAATTGAACACCCAAACTTAATGTATAATTTTCACCTTAATCGCTCTATGCCTCAGTTCCTCATCTTTAAAACAGGGATAGCCAATAACCCCTTATCTCTCAGGAGTATTGTGAAAATAAATGTATTAATGTTTGTGAAGCATTCAGCTACTACAGTGACGAGTGCCAGAGAAAAGCCTCTGCCTTCAGAGCACAGTTTGAACAACATGAAGTAAATAAGACCTGGGGCCACACGTTGAACAATGAAAAGAAAAGAAAACATTGAATATGTGCTCATTAAGTGAGCATCATCCGCTCTGTGCCCTGAATGAGGCAGGGGTGCTGTGGGAAAAAAATAGTATGTAATCATGTAACTAAGAACAGTAGGATAATGTGTGTACACAAGTGGGCCACCTTAAGGCAACCTTAATTCTGGCATTTCGTAACTTTTCAGTGCCTGACTTTGCAAACCTAACAGCGTTCTTTAAATACAGTTTTTTGTATCAGAGTATGAAGAAAACTACAGTGATGGGTTGCCTCCTTTACAAAATTTTTCTTAAAGTCAGGATATATAGTGGGAGGACTTGCAACAAAAAACTTCTTGAGGGCTTCTAAGGTTCATGCTATTCAATATTTGGATTTGCACACACCCTAAGATCCCCATCCTGCAAACAGTTGGCCCAGGATCACTTGCTTACATAAAGTTAGGCACATGGATGAGTGTTTGCAGGATCAGGATCTAAATCCCTCCTCTGAGCAAGCACGTTGATCCACTGACTGGAAGAAGAAGAAGAATAAAAGGGGAGAGAACACTGGGTAAAAGCAGTGCTGAAATAAATTTTGGATAAGAAATTTATATCTGGACAAACTTTGAAAATTTCAGATTCAGAGAAGCATTTACAAGTTTGAAAAAACTTGCTTTTTGAATGTATAATTTTTATTAGCATAACCTTTAAAAGATGGCCAAGTGAAATTCAGATTTTAAAAAATGGGCCCTTTTTTTTGCTTATGGTCTGTAATGTTACTTCAACTGAAATTCTGTTCCCTTGTTCACCTCTAGTGCCACCAGAAGGCTAGTTTTACACCTAGAAGAGTGTGGGATGGAGTGGGGTTTGAATTTTTTTTCCTGTATGGAGGCTTGTGAAATCTTGATTACAGATTTGTTGTAAACCACCAGAAGACAAAGTCATCAGTTCCAACTTGGAACAGCTGTTATTTTCCAATTAAAAAGTCACAGGACCAAAATATTAATTTATTAAGCAACAGCATTTAGTTTGAGCAGCCACAACTACATTTGCTAGCAATGTTATCTTTTAGAAAAAGACGCTGTCATGATTTCTTTGGCATAAATAATTTAATGTGACAAAACAGTTTATTGTCTGCTGCTGATATGCAAACAACTCCATCCCATATTGTGAAATATTGTGCTCAATATGTAACCAAGTGTAAAGGATTTTCCTTACAGGGAAAAAAAGATTCATTGACACTTTTCCAAATATTTCACCTCATAAAGTATTAGTTGTGTTACACAGTAGAAAGATTATCATTTGCTATCAAAGAAGCAAGTGAATAAAGTGACAGTAACAAACTGTTGAATCTGTCCAAGTTTATAGATAAGGATGTCAAGCTTTAGGTTATCAGCCTACAGTACTGACACTGTTCATATATCATAGCCCCCCAACACTCTCACTGCCAGCGTTGTTTATTTTCAGGCAGGGGTTAAATAATGACCGTGTAGTAAGAATGCCTTTGGGGAGCTGCTTTGTCTTACATAGGGTTCACCTGTTTACTTCAGAGCAAGTTTTCAGTTGCTTTTGTTTAATTCTCTGTTTGTACAGCTGGAATTTATCAACTTCAAATGGGCTTCAGGTCAACTCTATGACAAATAAGATTTTTTTTTTTTACTGATTTCTACACTTGCTATGTACCTTTGCATGTGAAACAATTTTTAAAAAATAAAGAAACCTGAGAATATTGCACTATACCTAGAGATTCCAGTTTTCAGGTTGAATACAAAAATACCAACCATTATTGAAAAAAATTAATACAGAAGAAGCAAACAAACAAGGAAACAGGAAAACAGGAAGGTTCTTTCATAAGGACTTATAACAGAATTCATCTCCTTTTCACACTGCCCAAGGTAAATGACAGTCTGTATTGCTTCTTGCTCACACACACTGTAATTCCTTCATGGTTGCAGATGATAAAAATTTTGTAAGCAAAAATGTTTTGGGTTGTTGGGTTTTTTGTTTGTTTGTTTGTTTGTTTGTTTAGCTTTGATTTTGGGTGGTGGTAGGTTTTTTGTTGTTGTTGTTGTTTTGTATTTTTGGGTTTTTGTACCTACAGAGTGTAGGATGCAAACAATCAGTTTCATAGATTCCAAGGTCAGAAGATACCATTGTGTTTAAGAAATGTTTCTTATTGGTTCACTTTTCCGTTTCTAGTAGTTTAAACCACCAATTTCTACTCAAATGTATGTAGGTATCATTCAAATAAATCTATGAAACTGATTTTTCTAGCAAGGTACAAGGCACTAAAGGAGCCAAAAATTAAAAACATGGAAAAATGCAGAAAAAGGGAAGAGAAAAGCAGAATCCCTAGTTCTATCTAATTACAATTCACATGGCTTTATTTATTAATGTTCAGTTACTTTTGCTTATTTTTATTTCAAATACAATTTATCAAGGTGACCCAGAGACTATGTGATCGTATTCTACCAGAAATCAACATCCAGAACTGGCTTTCCCAACCGCATATTTGACTATACAAGTAAAAAATGGGTGGCTTGAATCCCCTTCCTTTCACAGGGCTGGATCCTGAAATCCTTACTCACCAAAATTATTACAGTTGTTGGGACTATTTTTGAGTAAAGAGTTTAGGATATAGCCTGTAGTGTATCACCCTGAGGATGCTATTTCTGATGGGCTGGATTTTGTTATTCCCACATCCTAAAATGTCATGGTAAGTATGCCTAATTGGGATGGAAGAACAAGGGCACACTCTAATTTTCACTTAATAATTAGGGAAAACAATTGTCATCTACATACGATTCAGAAGCTTACGAGAAACACTTCAAGTTAGGGTTTCTAGGCCCCAAATTCAGGGACTAATTGTGTCTGGAGTTTGGGGGAATGGTAAAACAAGGCTTCTTGTGGCCTGCACTCCCACAGAAGATTACACATAATCTGGTCCTTCGACATTTGAAAAGGTAATAACATTAGTCCAATACACTTAAAACTATGTATGGGCCTGAACCAGGAATACAAATCCTAACTCCCCAGAACTTAAAAGTACGCTATTAGATTTTGATTCATATCAAATTTTGGCAGCATGCACATCCATATAGAGTTGAGTCAGCTCATTTCTCCTTAGAACCTCACATTAGCCAGTTATAATGGAAATGTTTCAAGTTTCATAAAATAAGGTTATTGGTAACATCTTTAAAAGAACAGGCTGGTAATTCTTTTAATAATTCTGTTTCACCACTTTCTATTTATTGTCTTTTTCGTGTGGTTTTTAATTATGCTGGATTGTCATTCTGTGGGGCAAAAATTACAGCAAACCTTTGGTCTGTAGTGAAAACAATATAACTGCATACACATGGGGCTGCCCACGCTACAAAAAATAAACCACAAAGCAGATCTTATGTCTTATTAATTTTCAGAAGAGATATTAGCCAACTCTCAATAATAAACATTCTTAACATTTTTAGAAGATAAATTAATTTCTTATAAGAAAAGCTCAACACATAGCAAAAACACAGAAATATATTCCCTTAGAGACAGACATTAATAAACAATTCTAATTAACCTTGAAAGAAGAGCTTTTAGAATCTAAGTGAAGTGTTAGCTTAAAAAAATTATGACATTCATTTTCATCGACACAAAAATGCAAGAAAAGGATTAATTTAGACAAACCGAAAAGGGACTCATGCATTTTAAAGTAAAAATGCTACATGAAATATACCACCCCCAAAGAGAACTATGCAACACACCTTTCAACATCAGAGCTCGCACTCAACCTTGAAAGGGAGAATTACATCTTTTCTTTGAAAGGTCCTGACTGACACCACTCTGTCTGATTTCTGCTACAAAATATGCTTGCAGGTTTTACATAAAACATTACAACCTTTTGATTTCTAGGATGATTTTGAAAAATCCCTGCAACATTTTTGACCCTTACTGAATGAGATCTAATGGATTAAGATTCTAGGAGACCTCCTTGAGTCTTGCATTGGAAACTTTTCACAAGAGTCTACTAGCCCATTGTATAAAAGTAACCAGGGGGTGCTGAAGGAGTTGGTTGCTATGGTGGCCTCTCATAAATCATCAATTATTGTCTGTTATTATGAAGGTGACAGCCTCATAAAGAGATTTGCATTTTCGGCTAATTTTAAGATTTTTTTCCAAACATCATTTGCTTTGTAAAAGAAATGTCATGACAACCACAGAACACTTAAGCTTGTTATCGGGTAGTCAGGCATTCACCGGACCCTGTCAGTTTGGCATTTAAGCATCCCAGCCTCTTTTGCATTATTGAGTAGTTTATCTTTACAGTTCATAAATATATTTCTAAACATGGGGATGGCATAATAGACGAAAGCCAGCAAAAGAAATGGAGGTCTTCTGGTTGCTATGACAACCTAAACTGATCAATTTCCTGTCACTGTTTTAAAAGAGGCACTCTCCTGTGGCCGTAAATACTAATTACAAATGCAGACCGTTTGCTAACATGTTCAGCTTACAGATTAAAGCAGTTCATGCCTAATTTATCATTTAACATGTCCTCCCACATTTGTAGTGCAGTACAGAATGAATAATATCTTCACTTGTTTACAGCACTTTCAACTTAATTCCACTAATTAGTTTTGCAGTTGCAGGAATTTTAGATGTGCTAACAGTTCTGTATGGTCTGTGCAGGAAATGTCCAAAGTATAGTCTTTTAAATGCAAATTCCTACCTACTGTCCAGAAAACCACCTCTTTTTTGCATAAGATATATTTTTCTAAGAGTGGTGATTTCTTTTTTGATGGGGAGAGAATTGGTGAGAGAAATTTTGCATAAGATACCACAATCCACCATGTAATATACTATGCTTGAAACCAAATTACAGTACATATCTCTCACAAAAATTGACACAAGTATTGCTGCACTTTATTGGTCTTTGAGACTGTATTACTAGCCAGTTTAATTTCATAATGTTTAAGGAATGTGACGTGAATTTTTTTAAAATCAGATTTTAAGCTGATTCTTTTAGTTGGCTAATGTTGGAAAAATTAGCTGTGATCGAACTTGAAAAATAACAATTTTTAAAAGATCATTTAGCTATATAAAAATATATAGATCTGAAAAGTCACTAGACAGTCTTTTCAAAACTTTCTGGAAAACACTTGTGGGAGTGTTCAACATACCATCATCCTATGAGGTCTTGGTCTTTTCATTATTCAGGTTTCATGTTTGAAGTCTCGTCCATAGAAGAACAGAACAATTACAATAAAATATTTGGGAGGAAAAAAAACAAAACATGTCATGCCCAATAAACAATCAGGCAAGCTTGCATTAGTAGTTCACGAATCTAT
The DNA here is from genome assembly GCF_011386835.1 of Chrysemys picta bellii. Lineage (NCBI taxonomy): Eukaryota > Metazoa > Chordata > Testudines > Emydidae > Chrysemys > Chrysemys picta. Next base: position 74,820,176 of record NC_088799.1, read on the forward strand.
GGAAATGAACCTATTTAAGTACTTTGACAACTGCCAGAGCTGAGTTTTGCTCTTTGTAAATCTGGAAACTTTCTTTGGCATTTCTGCTGAAAGTGATGATTTCATAAGTTTATATATTCCAAAAACATGCTGTAATTTCAGATGGCAAAAAAAAGAAGATGGGACCTGAAAAAGTTCACATCTGGGAATATCAACTGTGCAGCTTTATGTTTGAAGACAACTGCCCCAGGGAATTAGGAGAGAGAAGGGATTCTGGTTCCCTGGTAATATTTGCACTATCATAGCCACAAAGGAGATCACTTGACAGCCCCTGCCCCAGGCAGCTCCTCCCTGTCATCAGTTTTACAAAAGGGCTCCTTCCCAGAACTCCTGTTAATCAACAAAAATTATACATCCAAAGAAAGTTAAAACCCTTTAGTAGGTCTCAGGGGACTTCACAAGAGGGAGCGACGAAGCGCTTCCAACTGCTTCTCAACCCAGCAGCTGCAGCCTGAACACTCTAGGGGCTCAGAATTCAGTCCAACAGTCTGCGCTCACAGGTGCTCCTCGCTTTCTAGCACCAGCTCAGTGACTTTACAGCAGGCTTTCTACATTACCACAGTGTCAAGGTTAAAGCTCCAATGCCCTTATTTCAAAGGGAAATTTGGTCAGCTTGAAGCAATGAAAACCAATCTGAACACAGCCAGCCACTGATCAGGAGCACATGCTAAACAAAACAAGGATTTGAATAAAAGTGCACATAGAGATAGCAAAAATTCAACTAATGGAACACAGCTTCTTTCTTTCCAAATCTTTTAATATAATCTCCAATACCCAGGTAACAACTGTAACCATCAGTGAGCATACAGTATTCAGAAGCAATGACTAACAATATTTGGGAAACACTCAAAAATTAGCAATAGTAAACCTTTCTTCTCATTTATACTGTACAAGCTCTGTCGAACTGTGTCTGTGACTGGTGTTTGTTTTGTCGTCTTATTTAGCCTGTAAGCACTTTGGGCAAGGAAAGTGTCTTATTTGGGTTTGTTAGGTGCCAGGGCATTTAACAGTGCCCTATACATGTGTTTTAATTATAATAATCATAAAATCATAGACATGTAGAACTGGAAGGGACCTCAATAAATCATCTAGCCCTGTCCCCTGCACTGAGGCATACATTATTATTTTATGGAACTTCAAAAATACAATACAAATATGAAGTTCATATTATTTTTCCTGTCAGAGAAACCTCCTGACTTCCATTCTAAACTAGTTGTTAGAAGGAGCAAATACATTATCTTAATTACCCGGAACAGTTTTCATGTTTTAGTTGAGCACATTATTTTATGTATTTTACACACAAATGTACACAAAATACACAAAATAGTTGGCAACATCAAGGAAGGAGAAATGTATTGATGAACTGGATATACTGGCACTCCTCCAGATTGTTCAGATATAAGAATTTACACCCAGGACAGCACAGGGCCTGTTTCTTTCAAATCTACTGCTGACAATTTTTTATTTGTTAATGTATTATATTTATTTGTTTATTGGACTTTTACATCCCCCCCCCCCCCAGAATGAATGCTAAAGGTACAAAAGGCATGACAGTCTCATTATTACCATCATTATCATCATGACTATAAGAGTTTGATGTAGAACAAAGCTTATGTTTTTCAGAAGCTAGACAAAACTGAAGATGTAAAGGTGAGGGCTAGATCACCTTCAACACAGCTCAGAGTAAGGGATGCTGCTTGGGTGAATAAAGAAAATATTGTGCTTCAGAATTCGGTGCTACACACTTCCTTATGGAGTGCACTGTTTTGACCTTTGCACTGGTTCTTTTTTGGAGCCAGTGATGAGATACTGGGTGGTGCTGTGGCTTCATGTCCTCCCTGTCCTCTTTAACGTGCTTTGTGCCAATGGAGAGGTAGGGAGAGAGCAGTCTCTGCAGTGTTCTGAGAGCAGGGACTGCATTTGTTCCTGGCCTTTACGCACACCAAACAAGAAGGGAAGGGAAAACTCTTTACACCCTCCTCCCACAAAACCCATCTAATGTAAAGACCAGACAGACTACGTTCCTAAGTATCTGTTCCATAGTTAGGGTGACCAGATGTCCCGATTTTATAGGGACAGTCCCAATTTTGGGGTCTTTTTCTAATATAGGCTCCTATTACCCCCCACCCCTGTCCCGATTTTTCAAAGTTGCTGTCTGGGCACCCTATCCATAGTACGTTTCCAAACCTACACCTAGATTCTCCTCTCGCTCCCACTGTGTAAAATCAGGGGTAACTCCATTGATGATAACTGAATCACTCTAGTACGAAGCTGGTGTAAGTAAGACGAGAATCAAGCCCCTAAAGCCCAAGCCTTCTGTACTTACTGGGGCAAAAATCCACTGCAGGATCAATACCTGTGTACTGTTGTCCATTTGTACATAAACACTGTGTGTTACTTGTTGAATTTCCAGTTTTTGGTATTTCTATTCTCTCACATTCTTTAGAGATACAAACATTAGTCAATCCATAATCTGGATACATAACAGTAAGGAGCTAAATTCTGGTTCCTACACTGAGCACATAAACCACTGTAGAATCAATCATATAGAGTCAATCGCCTTTCTGTTGGTTTCTTCAAGGTATTGTTTTAGATTTCAAACAGTTTTAAGGCAAACTGGATTTTTCAGCTATGCTTTTGAATTATTTACTTGTCAGACATTGAATACGGAATTAATTTAGATACATAGTCCATAGGACATGACAAAGCCTCAGTAGATCTTTGGGGTCCAACATTAGTGGGAAGAAGAGGACAGCTATTAACTAAATTCCATCCACTGTGTCTAATTTCAGTTTTGCAAAAGACTCTGTAAGCAGACCAACTCTCTAGGTCAAATATGTCTAAAGGAGTATGCAGTAGGTTGTACTGATACCATTCGGTGTTGGCAACTGCTGAATTAACAACAACAAAAGCCATTTAGGAACAATAATCCTATTTCTATAAAATGATTATGCTCTGCTCAAAAGAGCGCATCACCAATAGTCCTGTGCCTTTGCATTTTTCCGATTTTACATTTACTCAATCTCTCGACTCCTTGAGATCACAAATCAGCTGTACTAGACATCAGCAAAAAATGTAGGATTTTCTGAATGCTTAAGGACAGGACTTTGCAGTCTTAGAAAAAAGTCACCACTTTCTTCATAAATTAATGGCATGTTTCTCATTACACAATAATAGGTGGTTATTATCCTCTCACTCTTATCTCCCTGTCATTTAGTTAATTTTACCCTCCACCACCTCCAGAAATTCTTGGCCCATCACCTACTTGCTGGAATAATGGGTGTGTTAGTGCAGTCCCCTTAGGTTTGAATTGCCAGTCAAATTTTCCAGTTTTTAAAGAAAAAGAAATGAACAGCTAGCAATATATACAATATATACAAGGAACTGCATCTACTACAAAATTTCTATTGAGCAGCTCTAAAACCTGTTTGCTCTCAGTCTAAAATAATAAAAAATATGCCTGAGAATTTAATACATTGTACCTTCACATTATTAAATGTAACATGCAGAACATTACATTATTATGCTACACATGGCTAAGGAATTTTAGTATTCACAGGATTATGGTAATTAAGTCTTCCTTCACTTTGGGTGATGTGACACTTGCTTGACTATAATGTCACTCCACTTAAAGTCTGTGTAAACAACATTATCTTAGTCACTCTGCATTACATTTCCAACTGTGAGCAAAATTACAAGGTCAAAGTGGACAAGAATGTAGGTAATCCCAAGGAAACATCATGTAAATGACTAGCTCAAGGTTCAAACTGGGTTTTCAAGAGTAGTAAAAGGCTTATGTACTACACCAGTATTCTGGTATTATTTTGTAGAACATATCACTAACAAAACACATTGCTATTCTTAGAGAAAACTCTGAAACAAAGGAACCTGTTATTTTAATATTTAGTCGGTCAGAACATTACAAACCTTTTACAAAGACTCAGCTGATGTGCCAGGAGTAAAGAAGAGTTAGTACTATATAAACTGAATTTTGCATTAATTAATTTTCTTATTAGCATAGGTATTCTAGTGTTGAATAATTAATATTTTCCTTGCCAATGTATGACTCTAACAAGTAAGATTTATGTTCGTGTCACAGGGAGCTGCCTCAGCTACCTATGTGCCGCACTGCCGGTTCCATTTGTGTGGTCTCTTACTCACAATATACACACAGTCTGTTTCTTTACCCCATGTGTATCTTTAGATTCCCAGCATAACAGAACATGGTGGAGGCATGTGTCTGGAGGATCCTTCCACCCAGCTTTCTCCAACACATTCTCATTCTCTGAACTCCTCCCTGACTTCCTGTTCCTGCTAATTATATATCTTCCCTATCTGAGTAATTACCTCATTGGCCCAAACATTGCCACCAAGCATCAATAATCTCACCATAACATGTCAATTGCCAACAATTAAGCTTGAAATATTCTCTCTTACACCACTACCTAACTGACCAGTGTGCTACAATTAGAACTCTGTCACATACCTTCCCCCTCTCCCCCACCCCCTTTATTCCATTTGAAATCTTTTATGTCCTCCTAGGGAGGGTCTTCCTCCCATCCTAGACCTTTCCCCTTTGTGGGGCTGAGGTTCTACGGGGTCTTCCTGAACTCTTTCAAACTGGCTGTCCATGGGCCACCAGTGGGGGATCCACTGCCTTCTATCCCAAAAAGGTACACTCAGAGAGTGGAGGTTTGCCCCATATTTCCACCTCAGCCCACAGGTCATTACGCCATTCACATCTCTTAGAGATTTGATCCGGCTTACTTTACCCCCTGGCTTAAATCCATATCAGGATTTCTCTCTTCCCTTAGGTTTGGGATTATATGGGTAAGATTCCTCCACAAGGCCTCATTATTGGGGCCCTTTTCTCCCTCATTAGTATATTTTCCATCTTGAGTTTTGCCCATGGCTTGCTCCTCAGAGGAGATGGCCAAGTCTCCACCCTACTTCTGCACTAGGCATTTGAGATCCATCACTCCCAGATCTATTGCCCCTTTCTCAAGTACTTCTACCCCTCCCAAGTCCTCCAGCATTCTGGTCATCTCTGAGCTTGTTGGCATGTGTCATGAGTTATTTAATGTCCTCCTAGACTGTTACCCAGAGGGTGTACTACTGAGAGTACTTTACACTGGTTCCACTGCCTTTTCAGACACCTTTTCAGTCCTCCACTCTTTTTTTTCTAAGGGAAATGGAAACCAGTCCTATCATTACTGCACAGGGCAACTACTTCACAACACCCAATCTCTGCCACTTGAACTTCCCTTCTAAAAATAACTAGCATTCCCCAGCTACCAAGATTTAGCCCAGCTCCGGGGCCATGTGGAGCCTCTTCCAGCTACATTTCAGCAGCCCACACTACCCATCTGAACTAGGAATGGGAACCTGGCCTGACAGATGCTGTGGGTCTAGCCAATCACTTGTTGACAGGGGGGAAGGAGGGAAGGTCAGGAAGGAGTTTTTTCTCCCATGGGCCAAATAGCAAAGGACAAGGGAGTTTTTCTGTCTTCCTCGCAGCACCTTCAAGCCAGACCGGGTTAAGTTGATATGCTCTTGATACCTAACTGTGGTAGTGGTATTTATTCATCCCAACTTGTGACCATTGGTTAAGAGAACAAAATGAACGGTTCCCAGAGATAAAAGACCTGGGATTTTGGTGATTAGCCTTGGGCTCATGTGATAGGGTGTGGCCTTTGTGGGCTGAGGTCAGATTTCGTGGCCCTCACAGACTGAGGGCCCCATCCTGCTGCACCCTCTTTCCCTCTCGCAGGGTGTGTGTGTCCTAGGATTCAGGGAGAATGGAGTCCTGGTGGGTAGGCTGAGGATTGCCTACCTCACGTTATGGATTATGTAGTAAGAAGCCCTGTAACTCCCCCCACTAGGAGCAATTAAATGCCTGATACAGGAGAGCTGAGTGATAGGCAGGTAGTGTGTTAAAGTTTAGTAAAAGTTGCAGCCTGCTGCTTAATTCCATGCATGTGTCTGTCCGCATTTTGTCTCTGTGTCCACATCAATAGACACAGGGTTAATTTTGTTACAGTAAATACAAATGGATAAACAGAAAAGTCTTGTTAGCAACCACCAGAAAGGAGTTGAACAAAGAGCATGAACATTGTAAAAGTTCAAATACACAAACCTACAAACATGGGTGCATTTAGAAAACAACCAGGATTGAGGATTTAGCTTGCCATGCCAATAATGGGATTTTAATTATTGCTGGGAATCTGCAGATAAAGTACTACCTTTGGGCATGTCACTGCCACATCACATATTCTGGGATGTCATTTCTGTCATTTCCACCTTAAACAATAGAAGTGAGAAATTTAATTAATGACAAACTATACGGTTCTAAATTCCCAGAGGTGGAGGTGTGTTTTGAAGCTCGCTGATAGTCAGAGGTATTTGTAAGAAATTCAAAGAACAGAATTTGTGCATACTAACCTCCCACTTACTACTATTACAAGTGTACACTGTCATGTTAGAGCATGATCACTTGATCTTAATTGAGGTTTCTTCTTCATTCTACACTATAAATCACATTAGTTTACATGAGAGGACAAGAATAAGTACATAATCTAAGCAACTATATTCCATCTTGGTTTCCTTTTCCCTCTTACAACTAAGATTCCAGACACCTTGCACTTTTATTCTAAAACCCTGGGCAAGAACACAGATCTCTTTCAGCTATACATTTATATTTAAAAAAAAAATCAAGCTGACAAAAGTGGTAATAGCCACTTGTTCCTAAAATGACATGCTGCTGTTCAGTGCAACACCACGCCTAGTATGGTGAGCATTAAACCTAAAATGTTTAAGATTTCTGAAAATTACTCTATCTAGGATATACCTTACGCCCATCACTATGGTATCTGAATGCATCTTAATTATGAAGTGTACATACAAAGATATATTTTTCTCGCTCTCCCTCTTTTCCTATGTGTGGGGAGAGGATTTTGGTTTGCTTTCTTTCTTTATGTTATTGTGGAAATACTCTGCCAAAGAAATGGGGATTGTATTTTGCTCTGAAGGCTCTCCAGGTCACACTCTTCTTGATCTCTTCTGGGAGTGAGTTCCAGGTCCTTTGGATAGTCCCTGAGAAAGCTCAATTTCTTGCACATTCAAATTTCACCCTCTATAGCTCCATGATCACACAGGGTGAGGCAGTTCCCCAAGTAACTTGCTCCACTGCCGTAGAGGGCTATGAAGATGAGAACTGAATCCTGAATTCTGACCCTTTATGCAGAGCAGAGCAGAGCAGAGAACTGGAGTGATGAATGCTGTGCAGCCTGTGCTGCTTTGTGGACAGACTGCTGGATTCTGAACCAATTGTAGCTTTTTAAAGGTTGTTTTCATTCCTAAGTATGAAAAATTACAATAAACAAAAAGAGGATGCAAAGGTATGGCTCATTGTGGCTAATACCAAATCCATTAGGAGAGGGAACAATCTTCTCCTCAGCTATTAATGGACATCTGTGGCTATCTGCATACCCAGGCTCAGAGAGGAAAGAGTTTATGCAAATTCGGAGGCTGTGGATTATCCTAACAATGATAAACTCTCTCAGTGCAGGGTGAAGTCATGGGGATGGTAAATTCTTTAAAGTGCCAGTGGGAGGAATGAGGCATCATGAGCTGTTATACTTTCAGGGGTTGATTTTAACCAACTCTTAATTATGAGAGAGAGTATTTGTGTCTGACATGACAAGGTATAGAGTTGTGTATCATCTAGATTCTCCTGTTTTAGTTCATGTTTCACAATCTCTCCCAATGGCTTCATATATACACCTCTACCCTGATAGAACGCTGTCCTCGGGAGCCAAAAAATCTTACCGCATTATAGGTGAAACCGCGTTATATCGAACTTGCTTCGATCCGCCGGAGTGCGCAGCCCCCCCCACCCCCTGGAGCACGGCTTTACTGCGTTATATCCGAATTCGTGTTATATCGGGTCGTGTTATATCAGGGTAGAGGTGTACTTTAAACAGGATGAGAGACAAGATGTATCCCAGTGGGCCTCCACAGGTGAGAGAGCTCTGGAGACTGAAGAGCAGGTGTCCTGTCAGAGTAAAGTTTGAGAGGAACAAAAGAAGCTCTTATTGCATTCTCATTAATCCCGACCTTCTCTGCGACACCAGGATCAATGGTCAACTACATCAAGGGCATTGAAGCTTGCATTCCTATGTAGTACAAGAGCACTTATTGGGCTTGAAAACAAGCTTGCTAATTTAATGTTACCTAGAGATAAGAAATTTGCACTACTGTGAAAAACTATCAGCACTGTCTTTAGTTTAATGTAAAACAAAAGTAGTAAAAAAGAGCTCTGGCTGTAGTGTACTTCTGCCCTTGCAAATATTACTCTATTCGCTCTCTGTTTCCCTACCCTTCCATTCTGAGAAAGGAACTGAAAAAACATGTGGAGACTTGGGCCCCACATGTAAGTCAAGAAGAACTAAAAAAAAATTATTGAACTGGTAAACAATCATATTTTAACCACAATCTTATACATATATATAAAGTACTTATAAAGACATGAGATGAAATGCAAGATAGATTAAATATAACTGATAAAAAGTAGTAAGGCCTGCAACAGGACAGTTTTTAGTAAATACTGGCACAACTTTCTATTTGGTAATCAGTCAAAACCAACATTCCAGTGCTGAATCTACAATCAAGAAGAAAATCAGCAGTAAACCAATTTCATCCCAAAACTATAGATTGTAACTGAGATTATAGAAATGAACCTAGCTCTACTATAAAGCTGATCATGTCCAAAAACATTTTAGTCTACAAAATGTGTTCTATTTGCATTTATTATGATTTTATGATCATCATAAACATCAGAATTATGCAAACAAAGTCCTAAATCTTCAGTTAGAAAACTTTTCTTTATTTCATTGTTGGAATATGGTGAAAAGAAAGGAGATAACTATGATATGTATTTTATGTGCAAACTTCAAAAGACTCTTACCAGAAAAGATATTTGGATGTTTGATAAGAGTAGCAGAATTTGCTTTGATAAGAGTTTTAGCACATTGTCATTTGGTTCTGAATAGTATACTGTTCAAGTCTTTCAGTATTAATTCAAACAACTAGAATTATAAATTCTTTTGGATTTTGCCACTTTAAATTTCTTTACTTCTTAGCATTTTAAAAGTTAAAATACTCTAGAACTAATTCACGGTTGGTGAGTTTGGGCAAGACTTCATTGAGGTCAATGGAGTAGCGCCTACTTTTGCCAGCAGTGACTACAGTTTTATGTTTCTGATTTATTCTGTGTTCCCTCATACATGACTCTGACTACTTAAGTATGTTTTCTTTGAAAAGTAGAGATTTTTTGGTGAGATATTGGAATTTAATTGTTTCCTTTTTAGACAAATATGCTTTTTGGATTGATGCTGATGGAAAGGGCAATCAGATCTCAAAAGGGCAGCAGTACAGTGAGATTATGTGCTGAGGTCTAGGGCAGGACAGGCAAACAAAGTGGAAATCTCAGATCACTTGAGCAGACCCCTATAAATAAAAGCTCAGATAATAGACTTTTGTTTATTCTGTATAACTCTGTATCAGCAGTTCAAATCAACTTCTGTTATGTTAACTACTTAAGTTTCTTTCTTATTAACAAATACTTCTGATAACATAACAGAACCCTCCTCTGTGAGCATCTGGAATGAAAGAGAAAAGACTAAGTGATTAGGAATAAGATGTCCTGTATCTCTCAGAAACAATCTGTGCTCTTCCCATTAAGGAAAAAGAATTTAAAAACAAAACAAAAAATGTTGCAGTGAAAGACACTCTGCGTGACTGAGAGTTGGCTATTATAGCAATTCATGCTACAGCCATCTACAGTAGACTAATATTCTCTATGCCAGGCATGAAAAGAATGTCTTGCTTCATATAATGTTTCTTTGTTGAAGCAGAGCACATTATGTAGTTCACACTTTTGTCAATTTTAGGCTGTTTAAAATGCAAAACATTTGAAGTATCTCTTTAGAACTGAGAACTAACACTAAAAGTACAATTCATCAGGAACTCTCTCTGTATCTGTTACTAAACAACTCACAAATGAAATGGATACAATTATTAATAAATAGAACCAATTGAAATAAATATATATGCAGAAACTTGACAAAAACTGACTATATATATATATCAAAAATTCTTCATGGAAAATTTAGACTTTTCATCAAAAAGTTAGGCAAATCAAGGAAAAATATTTTTTTTATTTCAGGTTGGAAAGACTTGAACTGAACTATTTCAGTTTGTTGAACCAAATCAAAATGTTTCATTTAAGGGACATTCAAGATAAAACTTTGCCATCTGTGTTGCCATAGTGCATTTGGCAGTCCTAGTTCAGGTTCCTTATGCCCCTCTTCTCCCCAGTGAACTAAGCTCCCTAGCTGTACTACATCTCCCATGATGCACTACCATTTCTCTCATAGTGACATATCACGGTGCTTCTTGGAAGATGTAGTCTGGCTGGTGAGCCAAGCTCTGCAAGGGAATGGCGGCATGAGGCACTGTGGTGGTTCAAGGACTGTATGATTTAATGTTGAACCAAGCCAAACCAAAAACATTTCACCTCAGGAATGTAACAATTAGTTTTGATCAAAAATGTCCAAATTAAATGTTCCTTTCCAAATAGAAAGTTTCAGTTTGTGGCTGAAAATATACGTTCATAAACAGAAACCTTTTTGTTTTTTAGGTGTTCAGTTTTTCAGTCGAAAAAGCCAAAAATTGCCACAGAAAGCAGACGCTTTTTATAAAAAAAATTTGTTTAGCCTCGCTCTCCAGTTTTCTATCCAAAAATATAGTTTTGATGGAAAATTTTGGACAGCTCTATCACTAAAGAAGAGTTACCACAGCTATTGAAACCAGGGCAATAACACAGTTCAAAACAAGTTCAGTGTCTTGGTTCTTAACTTTAAGGCATTCAATGGCCTGAGTCCAGTGCTTAATTTGTGCCAGGGCTTACTGGGCCTGAGCCCTGGCACCTCTAGGCTTGGCAGTTCATAGTCCAACACCTCTGGGCTTGTTGCATCAGTTATGAAAGAAAAAATAATTGCTTGAGCCCCACCACCTAATTGCTTGAGCCCCAGCACCTCTTTCATTACAAATTAAGCACTGCCCATCCCAGCACATCTAAAATATCTTCTGAAGCTCCAGGACAAAAACTCCACTCAGAAAGGCAAAATGGAACTTTCTATCATAATGATAAAGTCCATTTGTGCCAGAGATAGAGCTTTCCTGGGAGCTCATCTGAAACTGTGGAATGAACTCCCACAGGAACTAAGTACATAAGAAAGACCATACTGGGTCACACCAAAGGTCCATATAGCCCAGTATCCTGTCTTCCGACAGTGGCCAATACCAGTTGCCTGAGAGGGAATGAACAGAACCGGTAATCATCAAGTGATCCATCCTGTGTCGCCCATTACAAGCTTCTGGAAAACAGAGGCTTGGGATCATTACCAACCTCACCACCTTCTTCTTCCAAAGGTAAAGTGCAATTCTTCAACCTGCTTCCTCTAACAGAAACTCATAGCAACGTGTCCATTTAAAAAAAGGAAACTCCACCAACCAAGACCTACCAAAACCAAAACATTGCACTGCATACACAATTATCTTTTTGGGGAGAGGATGAGAATGAACCACACATGACAGCCATTAGTCATAGCACTTAATGCACTGTAGGTATGTGCTCAGATACTACAGTAATGGCTAATATGGCTAGAACATGCTGTGCTTTGGAATACACCAGCTGGTAGATGGTCCCCTAGGGGCTATATCCAGATGGAGTAGATTAAAATAGCCCAGAGACTCCTCCAATCTATGCCAGGGTTGATGAAGAATCAGACCCAGAATCAGGGAGCCATATCCATCGCTTTGCACAACACTGCCAACTATAACCAGTAGATACTGGGTGCACAGAATCTTGACCATACCGTCTGTAGATTCCTTTTTCAATTTCATGTTTACTGTGCAATATGTTTTGTTTTGTACTGTTAATAAACACCATAAACAAGCTTGTCCTTAATTGCATCCTATTTAAGCTTCCCAAAGTATCTCCATTAGGTCCATTAACTCTTTTTACTACAGTGGCCAGGCAGATAGGAGAATGTTTGATATGAAGACCCCATAATGTAGTGAAAGTATAATCTCCTTCCAACACATTGCAAGGAAAGTGTACCTCAATGGTGCAAAATCGGTTACTTGTTAGGGTTTCATGATGCATCAAATGTGTGATGACTGACTAGATACATTATTGAGGCATCTGGAAAAGGAGTTTGACTCCTAGAAAGATGTTCTGATGGGCATTTCCAGATCAATCAGAATCAGGAAAAACCAGAAACCTCACAAAGAAATATATTCTTTGTGATATTTTAAACCCAGATTTTCAGACACAAGTGGTTCAGGTAAATTGAGTATGAATTTGTTCTTGCCTTATTGCACCTCCCAACTTTTTCATGTTCTTTCATCATTAGAATTGTTCCCAATTAATTCTCTTCTCCAAATAGTCGTCTCCTTGGAATACCTTCGAGGACAGCTGGGCTCTGCTTTTCAACAGTCTCAGAATAAAGTTCAGAAGCCTTTTAATCTAATTCATAGTATTTCACCATTACTTTGCAGTCTTCTCATCATCATCATTCAGGTGTAATACTATTTCTTGCCAAATCTACTTTTTGTTTTCTTTCTTCCGCTATTTTCATTTTTGTTTAAGCAGTAAGGTGAGGGAAGTAGCTAATCATCAATGTTATCCCCATTCCAAATATCGAATAATTATCAATTTCATTATAATTAGGTCTACAACAACACTAACCTTAATTTTATTGTGCTGGAAGGGGGCTTTACACAGTGTAAATGGAGAGTAATCACAAATTAAAAACTAAAAGGAAATACGGTAAATCCATATCCTTAACACACAGCCTCAAAACAGACATTTTTCCAGTGCCAACTAGCATTTCCCTATGTTGTGGGAACATCTAATGGAGCACTTTTTAACCTGAAATGTGTTTGTGCAAGGAGCTCAGTTTAAGCCTGTTGCAACAACAAAAACGTTAGCATATATAATGTCTCAGCCTATTTAAATATTGATGGATTTTTGAGGTTCCTTTTCTAAAAATCGGTAAGATTTTCCAATTATTTATTTTTTATGCCTTTGAACAGTCTCTCTATACATTGCACTGAACTTAACATTGATATCACACTTCACCAATTGAGTTTCTTGGAAATTTCACACAAGTTGCATTTCCCAAACACTTTGCATTTCAGGAAGAGAAAGTTGAAAGTTCAATCTGAGAACTTAATATCCAGAAAACAAATTCTTGTGGATAACAGAGACTGATTACACTGGTCTACAATTTTGGAGAAGTCGTCTGCTTCAGAGATAAAATGTGCTATTTATTAGGTATTTTGACGTGCTGAATTCAAATATGACAATTAAAACAACTGATTGGCTACTGTTTCTAAGATATTTAAGTTTTTACATTTTATGTCTATGTATATTGTGTAGATAGTAGAGTTTTAATCATAAATTGTAAACCTAGGTCTTTTCATGTGTTTATGGTTGCTTTACATGATAATATTTCACCTGTCCTGTTTATGTAACACTTTAAAAAATCAGCAAAAGGGTTATATAAATAAAATGTATTATGAAACAAAAGGCAAAACACTATTATGTACATAGTTTAGTCCTATTCAGTGTCTACTCGGCGCTTCTTGGCTTGTCTCTTGTATTCATTAAATGGAGCATCTCTTGTCACCGTCCAGCAATAGTCTGCAAGCATTGATGGGCTCCATTTGCCCAGATAGCGTTTCTCCATTGTTGCAATGTCCTGGTGAAATCGCTCGCCGTGCTCGTCACTCACTGCTCCGCAGTTCGGTGTGAAAAAATCTAGATGAGAGTGCAAAAAATGAATCTTTAGTGACATGTTTCAACCAAGGCTTTTGTATGCCTTGAGGAGGTTTTCCACCAACAACCTGTAGTTGTCTGCCTTGTTGTTTCTGAGAAAATTTATTGCCGCTAACTGGAAGGCTTTCCATGCCGTCTTTTCCTTGCCACGCAGTGCATGGTCAAATGCATCATCTCGAAGAAGTTCACGAATCTGAGGACCAACAAAGACAACTTACTTTATCTTAGCTTCAATTAACCTTGGAAATTTTCCATGGAGGTACTTGAAAGCTGCTTGTGTTTTGTCAATGGCCTTGACAAAGTTCTTCACCAGACCCAGCTTGATGTGTAAGGGTGGTAACAAAATCTTCCTTGATTCAACAAGTGGTGGATGCTGAACACTTTTCCTCCCAGGCTCCAATGACTGTCGGAGTGACCAATCTTTCTTGATGTAGTGGGAATCTGTTGCACGATTATCCCATTCGCAGAGAAAACAGCAGTACTTTGTGTATCCAGTCTGCAGACCAAGCAAGAGAGCAACAACCTTCAAATCGCCACAAAGCTGCCACTGATGTTGGTCATAGTTTATGTACCTCAAAAGTTGTTTCATGTTGTCATAGGTTTCCTTCATATGGACTGCATGACCAACTGGAATTGATGGCAAAACATTGCATTATGCAGTAAAACAGCTTTAAGACTCGTCTTCCATGAATCAGTGAACAGTCTCCACTCATCTGGATCGTGAACGATGTTAAGGGCTGCCATCACACCATCGATGTTGTTGCAGGCTATAAGATCACCTTCCATGAAGAAGAATGGGACAAGATCCTTTTGACGGTCACGGAACATGGAAACCCTAACATCACCTGCCAGGAGATTCCACTGCTGTAGTCTGGAGCCCAACAGCTCTGCTTTACTCTTGGGTAGTTCCAAATCCCTGACAAGGTCATTCAGTTCACCTTGTGTTAGGAGGTGTGGTTCAGAGGAGGAGGATGGGAGAAAATGTGGGTCCTGTGACATTGATGGTTCAGGACCAGAAATTTCATCCTCTTCCTCTTCCTCGTCTGACTCAAGTGAGAATGATTCTGGTGCATCAGGAACCGGCAGTCCTTCTCCGTGGGGTACTGGGCGTATAGCTGATGGAATGTTTGGATAATGCACAGTCCACTTTTTCTTCTTTGACACACCTTTCCCAACTGGAGGGACCATGCAGAAGTAACAATTGCTGGTATGATCTGTTGGCTCTCTCCAAATCATTGGCACTGCAAAAGGCATAGATTTCCTTTTCCTGTTCAACCACTGGCCAAGATTTGTTGCACAAGTGTTGCAGCACATGTGTGGGGACCACCTCTTGTCCTGATCTCCAATTTTGCAGCCAAAATAAAGGTGATAGGCTTTCTTAACCATAGTGGTTATACTGTGCTTTTGTGATGCAAAAGTCACTTCACCACAAACATAGCAGGAGTTATCTGCACTGTTCACACAAGTACGAGGCATCTCTGCTCACTTTGGCTAAACAGAAATGTGTCCCTTTGCAAAATCAAACACTGACAAATAAGAGAGCACGACACTGTATGATTTCTAGAGCTGATATAGGGCAATTTGTTCAGCAGAGTGATGTAAGCTTCGTTATGATTGCATCATCCATGACTTCTAGGAATAACATGATGCAATTCATATCATGTATGACGCAATATCAGCTTCAGATTGCATCATTTATTGTTTTGCCTAAAAAGCAAGTACTGTCCAAACCCAGTCATAGATTTATTCATAGATCCAGTCAAAGATGTATTTTAGTCATTTCTGGTTTAAATTGAGATCCCTTCCCTTTATAACTCACTTATCCTCCGCCATTCCCAAGTCAAGGATCATATATACCGACCCAATAGCATATCTTGAAAACTAGAGCCAATCAACAATTTTAAGCATCATTTTCGTTCTCAGTGACCCAGAATTAGTAAAGTTTGACTACATTTATTTCAGAAGCATTTTGGCTGTAGAGCCGTGTTACATACAATATGCCAGTACATGTGATACCACAGCATTTGTACAATATTATAAGTCCATGAATGTTCTTGTCTATTATTAATTCAGTCCATAACAAAGACTAATAATAAAGTTATAAACAGAACTGGGAGTTTACCAGTGAAAACTGGGACATCTCTGATAATGGGAGGTAATGAGCAATGCAATGGGAAGGTAGTAGGCTTCCTCTTATTCTGGGGATCACTCAACATCTCTGGAATAATTACCTCAACTACAATAACACTTTTGGAAATGATAATTAAATTGAATAGACTTCACCAGTAAAATAGAGGTAATAAAAAGTGGATATGTAGCAATTGGCAAGTATCTTGTTATGTGAATATGACTAGCAAAGAGAAAGACAAAAGCTTTAATTTCAATTATCTATAAAGAGGTTTGTAATTAGTAGCCAATAGAGACATTTTACATTTGTTTTTTTCTTGGTGAAAATGTATGCTATAGCATACCCTATAGCCAACACAACTACTTGCTATGGGCCAAATTCAAGGATAGTGTAAGTCAGTGCACCTGCTTAAATCAGGTTTGAATTTGATTCCATCTTTTACATAAAACTATATCAACCTAAATATCCTGAGTTGCATCTCTTCTATTTTGTCTGGTGGCTATTTAGAAGCTAGATCCTGCAAACAGACCTATATAAGTGCAGAGATAGGCTGGGGTAGATCCATTCGAAGGATATAGCTTTTACATTGTGACACTTTGGGGGAGAGACCCTATCTTATATATATGGAAAAGCATTTTTATGCTAACAAAATATAACAATCACAAGCAAGTGCAATAGGTTCTAATGTGAAAAGTTCAGGAATTTTGAATAATTCAGTGTTTTATAACAAAGTCTTCTTCTCACATCTTAGCAGAAACACTGTCTTTAAAAAAAAAAAAGCCTTTTTAGAGCCAAGACTCCCTAAACTCTCATTTTCATGCACTTTCACTCCCTGGGCCTGCAGACAATCAGAACATGTGAAGATGAGATTCACAGTAACAGGACTGTGACTCTCTATATCAGTCATGTATCCCTCTGAATAATCAGTTAAGTAGTAGTATTGGAACAGGACATAGTGGACATGTTACCTCAACAATAGAATTCAGGGAAACTATGGAGTATTATGGTTGTACCATGGGTAACTAGGTTTCATTATGAAAAATCTTATTTAAAATGGGCACAAAAAGGAACGGATGCATGGAAGACTCATTACCTTACCAGGAAAAATTCAGAATCCCAGAATCACTATTAGATAGTAAGAGATGCTTACTTGAAAACACTTTTGGGGGTAAAATGCTAAAATATCTTTTTTTTTTTAAATGAGACATTATTAAAAGTCACTTAAATATAAAAATAAAAGTTAAAGTATAGTTATTTTTTAAACACCCATTTAAAAAAATTAGGAAACAGAGACACAGAGAGGTCAAGTGATTTTGCAATAAGCAAGTAGGCAATGTTAAGACATGTCTCAAGACTTCTGAAGCATAATTCTGTGCTCCAACCACTAAAATGATGCTGAATCTGCAAGATATTTACCACAGAAGGTACTTAATGCATTGTATGTCATTGATTAACACTATCTTCACTAGAAAGATAACGGTTTGGGGTTCATGGAGCTAATGATACTTTCTCCTCTTTTTTTGCATACACACTTCCATGCAGTAACACTCATCCAAAGATCACAAGCAGGGCAGAAAAACATGTTTGTGTTCAGTGAAACAGCATAATTCATTCAGAAAGGCTAAATTAAAATCCACAATCAGTACCCAGACTGTAGCAGAAATCACATTCGATCTTTAAATAAATTGAGTGTATTCATTTGTTGGACTAGCTTCTAACTGTTGTAGTCTTACATTTACTAAGTTGGCCTTTAAGTGGTTCATGAGTGGTCACAAAACTTTTCCTGTTTCTCTTGGAAGCAACTTACATGATCCCAAGTACACATGATGACACTGTGGACTGAGAACAGATGTAATAAATTATAAGTAATCCAAGAAGAGTCTCCTTCCCTTCATTTGCCATGGCAGGAAATATACAATAAATACTTGTTTATAAGCAACTTTAGATTCCTTACTAAGATGTAACCTAATCATTTCAACTTCTACCTTTGCACTATCTTGGAGGGCATTTGCAGACTTTCCTATACACTTCTAAACTGATAACTTTATCCATTACATATGCCAAATATCACCATGTAACAGCTGTTGCAAAGCTATTTAATCTCTGAGAATGCTCTGTTAAAGCCTGTGACTTGCAACTATGTTCTGCAAGAGAAAAGAAAAATGCCTTGAAAAATCTTCAGTTTTAAAAAGGACAAAAGGAGGATCATATACACTTCGTAATGGCTTGGGTTTCTGAAAAGCACTCCAAGCAACTCCTTTCTTGACTGTTTTCCAATCCTCTTTTCCTACAAGAGGGTATTGGGACCAAAATAATTGACAATTGCCACTTTTGCAATTTCTTATTTTTTAGAGTGAATCTCTGGTGATGTACTAATCTTAATCTCAAACAAGTTAAATCTTTTGTTTTTTTTTCTGCTTTTTCATAAGAACACTGTAGTGCATTCTCCTGACTATTCTCAATGAAGACAATAGCATCTCAACACAAGGTCTGGAGAAATTTTATTATATATATAAAAAATTAGGCAGCTACATTTATGCCTGATTTTTTTGTAATAGAATCCATTGGCTATTGATATAGAAGAGCTGCTAAATATGTCTCCTTGAAGAATGCCAAAGTTTAAGTGAAATGCCTTGGACAGATGATCCTTTATGCAAACAATACTATTAGGTCCAGTCTGTACAACTCCAATAGGTTTAATGATTTTCTCAGATATACTGTAACAACAAAGAATCTTGGATTCAGGTTTATGGTTCATAGTGTCAAATATTTTTTAGAAGCCAATGTTCATCACAAGTAGAAGGACTTGTTCATCATAGGTTGTATCAATAATTGTTTCGGTATGTGAATGTTATCAATGTAGCTCCCATCAAGAACAAATCAGGCTAGATATCAAGAACAAATCAGGCTAGATATCTTCTAATGGTAGCTTCAATACGCTCATGAATCTTCTTCAGCAATATGACTCAGTCAATAGACCTGATGAAGTGACCCAACATCTCTCTCAGAAAGTGATTCAAATTATTAAATACAATGATGATAATACAATCCATTATGTAATGAACATTACAGACTTCTAAGAATATTGTAAGATTCCACTACATCATTAGAAAGTTATCGTTCAGTACTCATGACTGTAGAGTTGCATTGAGGAGCTGTACCGGGGTGTAGTCTTCATTTTTAATGTGCAAGTACTCTGCTCCTGCCAGCGTGACCCCTGCCCCCAGCATGTTTCTGTATAAAATGGCATCCTCCATGTGGCAGGACCTTGCACATAGAGTGAGTGTGAGGTCAAAAGTACAGGAACACCATTCCCGCTACCTTACTGAGCTGTACCCATTAAAACACAGTAGGTGAAATCTTGGTCCCACTGAAGTCAACAGTAAAACTCCAGTTGACTTTAATGAGACCAATATTGCACCCAGATACAATATTCATAAAATATAAATGGCTAAACTCATTCTTTCTGTATTTCCTGACTTCTTAGAAAGGCCCAGTTTCTACAACTTGATGGCAAAGTTAAGTGGGCTCAATTTTTTCTTATATCACTGGCAGTTGCACCTGTGTAACTGAGCTAGGAATTGAATCCAACATCTTTGGTCCATTCCTTCCATCATTTTATTTTTCTCTTTACACATTTTAAAACATGGTTCTTGGATAACCAGTCATGCAAGGATGCTAATTGACTTAACCTACAGATATTAAATTTTATCACATAGGATCTTCTATTTGGCAAACAATCAGGTAATGTGCCCCTTGGAAACTCAAGTTCAAACATTATAATATAGACCTCTATATGTAAAGGATGACACACAGCACATATCCATAAGGACACACACTTTTATATTTATTGATCTATTTATGTATTGGTATATTTATTGATCTCAGTATTTCATACTTAGTTTTACCACTCTCTCTCTTTAAACTATCATCATCATTGAATCAGTGATGGTAAAATACCATATAACTAGACAAAACTATTTCTGGATAGAATAGTTTAAAATTTCATTTAATTATGCAGTAACTTTTTAAAGAGTTTGTTTACATGTGTAATGAGTCTTAAATTGAATGTTAAATTTTGACAAATCCATAAGCTCAAATAAGTGATATATAGTTTCCAATAGATTTGATTCATTTACCACTAGTAAATCACTTTGACACCCTCATATTTGTATCTAGATACTACAGTAATGAGTGCATTACTACAACAGCTAGTAAGACAGAATTCAAAGTCTCTCTAGAAAAGGATAAACCTTTTGAATAATATGGACACTTTTACAGATCAAAAGTCTGGTTGTCCTGTGATAAAGTATATACTGCATCATTTAATTTCCATATTCTCTCTCTCTCTCCCCCCCCCTCTCGCGCGCACACACACACACACACACACACACACACTTAATGACTAGCTAAAATGGGGGTGAATTTCTGCCCCATCTTCAACATAATATATGTATACAGAGTTAGGATCCAAACTCTTCCCCTGAGGCTGAACTTAGCTGGTAACTCAACAATACCACAGCAACAAACTCAAAAGTAGAGTTTGGTGGATCCAAGATTTTCCCTTCAAAATCTCCTCTGCCCTTTTGCTCTCTAGCCCTAAGAGACAGTACTACCCTGCTTCGGGGGGGGGAGGGATAGCTCAGTGATTTGAGCATTGGCCTGCTAAACCCAGGGTTATGAGTTCAATCCTTGAGGGGGCATCTTAGGGATCTGGGGCAAAATCAGTACTTGGTCCTGCTAGTGAAGGCAGGGGGCTGGACTTGATGACCTTTCAAGGTCTCTTCCAGTTCTAGGAGATAAGATATCTCCATTTATATTCTGGTTGGGAGTTAAATAGGTCCACCTGCCAGCATGTAATTCCAATAATGACCTGGAATCTTAACATAGGGCTTTAGAATTTGAGACTAGGTTGACTTAATAAAAAGCCCTTCATTCTTGTACCTGAAGCAACCTCTGTAAGTAAAGAACTGAACCTGTGACCTTCAGTGACAGAACAGAGGCCTCGATCCACTTGAGCCAGCGCAACTATTAACTGGTACCACTGTAAGGATCTTAACCTCTGTGTAGTACCCACTAGCTGGGGCACAATACTTGCTTACAGGAAGTTGTCAGGTTGGTTTTCTATTTAGCTAAAAAATGCCCTTAAATATTCTCCTACTAGAGGGCCAAACTAACACATTCAAAATATTCAATAATATACTTAAACTCCAGTGATACCCGTTGGTTGGCCACTGATGATTGCACGTACCATCTACTTACTTCGCACCAGTGTCCTCCTGCTATAAAAGTAATTCACCAATGACATTAAAAGAGGACAGCACTCTCCAGTGACACTAGATAGAATTAAGCTGTTTCTACAGCTAGTGGAATAATATCTGCAAATAAGTTTAGACTATTTTTCCATTAATTAAATGATGAATATATTATTTATATTTTTTTATTATTCCACCAGTTCTAAATGTTTCAATGATTCCAAAAATGAAAGAAAAATCTTCTTACTTTTGACTTCATGCAGGAGATCAGAGCCATTATTCTTTTACATTATATAACACGGTGGTCTTGAAAGAAGAAAAAGCTCAAATGTCTGAGTTAGTTTCTCCTCAACTGATATTTATGACTCCTTTTACAATAAGCTGTGCTGTGATAAAAATAGAGTTGACATTATCTAGCTATATTATATATATATATTCAAGAGAGCTTATATTTTTCAATTAAATCTCCTTTAACCTTTGCTCTTTAAAGGTTATAGAAATTTAGGATTTTAGTCTCTCTTCAGAGTTCCTAGCTTCTAGTCCTAAGGTCAATCAAATCCCCCTTTTCAAATGCTACATCATTTTAAAAAAATATGGTCACCAGAACTAAACACAATATTCTAAGTAAGGTCAGAAGATTTCTATATCATTATATATTCCTTAGATTTTTCACTCCATTATGGATCCTCTTTTTAACTCCTCTCTCTCTCTTTGTTTGTGGCTATTTTTCTGACTTCTACATAATCTATTATTATTATTATTCACAAATCCAATTCACTTAGCTCTTCTAGACCATTTTTTACTGAAATAGCTTGTAGTAGAATCTACTCTGCCTACCTTACTCAGTTTGAGTAATACCATTCTACAAATAGGCCCAGTAAAATATTATAAAACTGTGTAATAGTTTACAATTGTACACACTGCATCAAATGCTCCCTATAGTTCACTTTCAGAACAGGGTGATGACAAAGGACACATGAATTTGCCAGACTCCTTTATCAGTTACACTCATATAGTACTTTCTATGTTGCATAAATCTAAGTCAGGTTTACAAACAATGAGACAAAGTCTTTGGTTGTTTAGACCTCCATTACAGCCAGTGCAGTTATACTAATAGTCACTCAAAAAAAAGTGAACACCAAACTGCTCAAAATCTGTGCCACAGTTTAGACCAGGGATCGGCAATCTTTGGCATGGGTCCCGTCAGGGAAATCCACTGGCGGGCTGGGACAGTTTGTTTACCTGAAGCATCTGCAGGTTCGGCCAATCGCAGCTCCCACTGGCTGCAGTTTGCCGTTCCAGGCCAATGGGGGCTCTGGGAAGCGGTGTGGGCCGAGGGATGTGCTGGCTGCCACTTCCCGCAGCCCTCATTGGCCTGGAATGGTGAACCATGGCCAGTGGGAGCTGCAATCGGCCGAACCTGCAGACGCTGCAGGTAAACAAACTATCCCAGCCCGCCAGTGGATTTCCTGACGGGCCGCATGCCAAAAGTTGCCAATCCCTGGTTTAGACCATTCATGAAGACAGTCCACATCAGAAGATATTAGTAACCTTCTAGTCAATAAAATCATGGCACTAATTATAATCCTCTTTACACTACTTCATGACAAATGATAAAAAAAACCTCAATGATATAAAATAATTTGCTAATTAATTTCCATATGAATAATATACCAACTTGAAGCCTGAAAGCGAAATTCAGTTTTGTTTCATGTTCTTTGTCATTTAAATTCAGTTAGGACTGTTGTTTAAATCAGTTGAAAAGAAAAAGAAAGCAAATTAGCAACTGGGTCAATTAAAAAGGTATAGTAAATGACTCATTTAAAATAAAAATTTAATTTTGAAATATTCTATTCTATTATGTTAAGGAAGTTTATTATTGTATTTTGTTCAGCGTTATTTATTTGTACTTCCGTTAGTGCCAAGAGATCCCATTCAGGGATCAGGCCCCCTTGTGCTGAACACTGTACAAATGCACAGCAAGGCACAGTCCCCAACATGAAGATTTACACTCTATTTTGAGACAAGACAAAGTAAGTGTAACAAACAATAGGAAGGAGGAAGTACAGGGGTAATGGTACTCAGATCCTGCAGTTACTACAGGTTAGATACACACACAACTTGATGATTTTAAGACATTTAAAAGGTATTTTTCCCTTAAAATAAAATAAAAATCAGCTCTCCCAAAATGCTGCTCATTCTAGCTATCATCTCATGTACTGGCTTATTTACAGTAAGGGTCAGAACAGAAATGGGTCTTTGGTAGGGGCATAAATCTCCGCAACTCTCGAAGGGGAATTTTCATATTAAATCTAGTAATTGCTTTGAACAGAGTGGATGTTGGTCAGATTGCCACTTTTGATCAGTCCAAGCACATTAGCACAATAATGCTTCTAATTATTAGTGCTGACGGGTGAGCATTAGCTGTGGGTTTTGGTTGGGTCAGGACAATGACACCAAGTGTGTCATTTAAGAAAATGTTTCCCCCATAGGGTCTCTTGGGTTACAGGAGTACTGCTTTGAATGTTACACTCCCATATTACTAATGTCTAAATCTCTAATCTGGTTAACATATTGTGCTGACAGGGTTAGAATACACCATCTGGACTATTTCCCTACAAATTTTTCCTTGACTAATTGTGGTTTTATTTTAATTTGCCCCATTTCCTCCTTATATAATAACAGAATGCTGTTTGTGTGGACACATTCTGGCAATCTGACAGACCATTCTATCAACTTCAAAATGCCTCACCACATGCATATTTCCTTATTTAGTATCCCCAACTTTTCTTAAGTAGTTAGTCCAAATGGACTAATCTGGTGCTGGAATATGCCGTGATACAGTTAGTTGCTTCAGCATCCCACCACTATCCATGTATGCTCTGAAATCAACGAATAATGGTTTGATCATTAGTACAGTTAACTTCATTCTCTTTAGAAAACTGCCTAGAATATGCATGCAGGTTTAGGGTTACCATTCGTCCGGATTCCCCCGGACATGTCCAGATTTTTGAACTAAAAATAGCGTCCGGGGGGAATTTGTTAATGTCCGGACTTCCCTCCCCCCCCCCCCCCATGCAGAGCACGTGCGGCTAACAGGGCAGCCGGATGGTGCCACTTACATGGGGCTCCGACAGCGAGAGAGAGTCCATCTTCCACTTCCCCCTCCTCCCCCCTGCAGCATAGCTCACTCACTCCCTCCCTCCCTCCCTGCATTCGCCTCCGGCAGTCTGGAGCTCCTCCCCCGCTGCTGCCCAGCGTGCCGGGAGAACGGCTCAGACTCAGCAAGCTCCCAGAGAGACCTTAGGCGAACCGAAGGCCAACGACAAGGGAGCCAGGGGGTCGGAGAAGGGGCAGGGAGGTTCTGGAGGGGGCAGTCAAGAGACGGGGGGGGGTCGGGCGTTCGGGGGGGGACTTTCTGGGAGGTGTGTGGATAAGGTTTTGGGCAGTCAGGGTACGGGTAGGGGGTAGGGTCCTGGGGGGTCTTAGGAAGGGGCAGTTAGGGGATAAGGAACAGGGAGGCTTAGGAAGGGGGTGGGGTTCTGGAGGGCAGTTAGGGGCAGGAGTCCCAGGAGGGGGCAGAAAGGGGACAAGGAGCAGGGGGGGGTTGGGAGTTCTGGGGGAGGCTGTCAGGGGGCAGGAGTGGGGAGAGGGATCGGAGCAGTCAATGGGACAGGGAGCAGAGGGGTTTAGATGGGTCGGGAGTTCTGTGGGGGGCTGTCAGGGGGTGGGGAGTGGTTGGATGGGGCATGGGAGTCCCAGGGGTCTGTCTGGGGGTGGGGGTGTGGATAAGGGTTGGAGCAGTCAGGGCACAGGTAGGGGGTAGGGTCCTAGGTGGCCAGTTAGGATGGGGGGAGGGTCTCAGGAGGGGGCAGTCAGGGGACAAGAGGCAGGGAGGCTTAGGTAGGGGGTGAAGTCTTGGGGGGCAGTTAGGGGCAGGGGTCCCAGGAGGGGGCAGTCAGGGGACAAAGAGCAGGGGGGAGGGTTGGGAGTTCTGAGGGGGGCGGGAAGTGGGCGGGGCAGGGGAGGGGCTAGGGCAGGATAGGGGAGGGGCTCCCCCTGTCCTCTTTTTTGCTTGCTGAAATATGGTAACCCTATGCAGGTTAAGCAGAAGGAGTGGTGGCTTTTTGTCCAGTACATTCACTAAAACACTACGCTGGTCATCCAAGTTTACTTATTGTTTACTTGCATCCCTCAGCATCTCTTATTTTTAATATAATTGTCAAGGAATATTCTCTCTAGATCATACGTCAGTGACTTTAACGGTATGCTCCTTGCAATATTTATAAATGTCTCTTCATACAATTAGTACAGTGCTATTTGGATGGCTATATTAGATCTGTTTTTACTATGAGGATACCTACTTGCAGATTTAATAAGTCAATGTACCTTTGAATGCTTCCCTGCCCCTTTCACCAGTTTTTACCATCAGGTCTATAGAGAAAAAATATATATATCTGAATCTCTACTGCATTATGCCAGAGTAACTCCACTGACATCATTACAGTTACACCAGGGTAAAATTGATGTAGCAGAATGGAGAATAAGCCCTGGTATGCTTTTCCTTTATTACTTAGCCCCATTTAGTATCTCCCAGTTCTTCCAAAGCTTCCTCCACCCAAATCTGTCTTTAGCTGTTTGATTTCACTAACTAGAGTGTGGTCACTATTGCCTGAAGCTCTTCTACCTCCCACATTAAGTCCATTATATTCCTCAAAATTAAGTCATAGATTGCTTTAGTGTCAATGGTCATTCATTCGTTGGACTGACTGATAGTAGAGAAACAAGGGGTCCAAATAATAACAGTTGTGGTAGCAAGTTTTCATTTTGTTTTGTGATGTGATGTGAGGTCAGCAACATTTTCTTCTTTCTGGGCTTTTCAATTGCTATTTTTTCTCTTTACGCCTTACAGAATACTTGTTTCACTGATTAGCATTATTCCTCCTTGTCCTGTTTGTTTTAGTTGTCGCTTCTTTCATTTTTGGTAGCACCTCTGTGACTCCCTGTGTATGTTTTCTTCCCAATCAACTATTCAGAATGCTGTCCTTGCAACATTACCTCTTCAATTCAAAATGCAGGACAGTAAAGGCTATCTTCAAAAGACGCTTCAGCATACTTTTGCCTTATAAAATCAAATACCCTAACCTCTACACCAATTTTCAGCTATATTCATTTGCCTCTCATCTTCTAACAGCCTTGCCCTAAGATTATTGAAAAAATTACTCAAGACCTAGTTCTTTCTCCTTGAAACTTTGATTGCAGAAACTCCAGTCTATTAATACCAATGTAATTGGTTCCAATAGGGATCATATGCATAAAAGTTCCTGTCCATCTCCTGTCAGGGGACAAGAAATCACACAAGACATCGGGCCATAATTTACACTACATTTTCTAAGTATTGGGTCCATTGCAGGCAGTTTGTTTTCTCCCCATGCATCCATTCTCTTTTCATAAAGCTTGAAACTACACTCCCACTGTATATACTGTACTAGTGCATGCCAGTCCCTCAGTATCTCAGAGAAATGAGAGATAAACAAAAATATATTCCACTGCATGACTGGTCATGCTTCCTGGGTGACTATACCTTCCTTTTTTCTTCTTCCAAATTCTCATGTGCCAGCCCTGTTTTTACATTACTCACTCTTCTTCTAATGATCCCATCGCTGATCATTATCAACTAAATTGAACCCTTTTTTCCTCATAAAAGTTATGTAACATTGCTATACAGCTTTGAAGGTCAGCATTCTTTCTCAAGCTGCTGAAATGGACATCAGATGTACATGCCAGAAAGCAATATATTTGGCATCATTCAGAAATCATAGGCTTTCCCTCCATTTTATGCTCGTATTTACTCAGACTCACAGTCCTTCATGATCAAATAAAGCTGAAAGGACAATCTATGTCAATGTCACACTAAACAGGTAAGACATCTTCCAGTCACTCCATGTATAGTCTTTCAACCTATGCCAATAGTTATTCTATGAAGAAATCACAGGGGAACACGTAGGGGAGTTAGGCACTCAAATCACATTGAAATTCAATGATATTTGGGCATCTAACTCTCTTAGCTTCCTTTGAAAATCCCAGCCAAAATGTTTAGCTACTGTATTTTTCTGGACTAAAATGTGTATGAAAATTAATAGATTAGCACAAGCAAACTCACTTGTGTGACTACGTTACATAATTTAGCTAAAAAATCTTATGCAATGGTTTTGACATTTTTATTATACTGGTATCTCAAAGCTCACGTAACAATGTCACAAGGGTAGCTTACTTAATCCAACTCATGTCCCATTCTAATATCACTTCCTCTTTGTACAGATTGTATAAAAGGCCTTTGACGTAGCTGTGAGCTCCTACTTTCAACATTCGGGAGTACATTTTAAGGCAATTTCCAGGGTCTTTGCTCTACTATTAAAAAAAATGGGTCACATGAATCACCTCTATAACTCTCACTGAAAATACACTGCCATGCTAATTTTAAATAGCTTTAAAAGAATTGCAGAACCTCTGATTTGACTCATTTTCCTTGAAGAACAGTCTTCTTTTATATACCTCAGTTCTTTCCCCTTCTAACCTTTTAAAGCATTACAAAAATAATGCATCTAGCAAATATGAACAGAGTGATCTTAATGCACCATGCAATAGATTATATTCTGATCTGTGGTTTGTATAAATGAATATGGAAGGCTTGAAAGGAGTTAGTTATATTAGGGATGAACATCGTCCGCTGCTTTTGTGAAACACTTCCTCTCAAATGGACATTTGAATGCATCAGGAACTTGGATGGGTATCTTTATTTAAAAATAATAAATCCCATAATTTATTATCTAAATATGAGAGAGCTTCCAAATCTCCAAATATACAAATTTGTTAGCACAATGAAAGGATCAGCATCTGTTAGTGTCAGGATTAATACAATCAAGGAGGCTGTTCTTTCCAAAATCTCTCCTTCATGCAGTTTCTCATAGTACCTCAAACTGCATCAAATGTCCCAACAACCACCATAGGCTTGTCTACACCACACAGCTTTTAGTGACAAGTCAGCGTGTGTAAAAGTGTCGACAAAGTACTTCCAGCCCCACGAGCGGCGTTAGCTTTGCAGCAGGAGAGCGGCTCCTGCCGACAAAGCCGTGTCACACTGCCACTTGCATCAAAACTTCTGTCTTTCGAGGGGGGGAGCGGGGGGGGGGCTTTTTTAAGTACCCATGAAAGACAGTGTAGACATACCCCATGTGGTTAAACCGGGCAATCACTACACTCTCGAACGAACTCAGAAAATGATAAAAGACAAAAAACACCCTATCACCTGCACAAAGTGATCACTCCATATCTGACCTATCAAGCCTTGGCCTCAAAGGAAACCTGCACAAACATCTTCAAAACGAGCCTGGGAACTTAAATTCCTAACTCTGACAGACACTAAAATCATGGTCTCAGCCGAAACACTGATTTTATGGCTCATTACAATAATTTGAAACCTATTAACCCTTCTTTGTCATAGGACTGCAGAAGTGTTAATTGCCCACTTCATTTTAAGGGATTTCTTGCAAAACGTGTTAACTCATTAGACTTAATATGTCCCACCTTGTATTTAGCTGACACACTATGGTTACCTTTTCCAGACCTGAAGAAGAGCTCTGTGAAACCTGAAACTTTGTCTCTCTCACCATCCTTGCTTCCTGAGTGCTTTTTTTTTTAAATTCCTGTTATGATTTAGAATGGCTAAAATATTAGATTCCAACACCCCAAAAGTGATTGACCCAAGTCCAGTGAGAGTCAGGAAGAATTATAGTCCATTAACTTTAATGATGGTATTCGAGACAATAAGGGAGGTGCTACATCCTATGTGAGGACATGCCACTTCCTCAGGAATGAGGGGGAAAAAGGCAATGTAGGCAGCAACGTAGCAGCAGCCAAAATACTTTACTAACTGAAAGGGATGCAGGTGCAGTATCCAATAGTCAACTGCAAAATGGCCACCAGGGCTGTAGCTGGTGCCTTCTCCTAGATTCTCCTTCTGGAGGCACTAGGTTTGGACTTATGCAACGTCCCTCTCTCACCCCCCAAGCCACGTGGCCTTGGGAAAAGAGATTGTAAGGATGAGACTGAAGCTTGGTATACACTTGAAAGTTATATAGGTATAGCTGTATCAGTAAAGGGTATGAAAAAAAAAACTATACTCCAACCAACATAGCTACAGCAACAAAACCCCCAGCATAGACAGAACTATGCTGACAGACGAGTGATTCTGTTAACACAATTAATGTCATTCAAGAAGGAGGCTTCTTCTGTCAACATAGACTGTGTCTACACTATGGGGCTATGCATAGTCTCCAAAGCACAGACATACCCTGAATACAGAAATGCAGATGAAGAAGCATCTTAAGCAGCGACTGCTTAACAGTGATGATGTTGTCAGAGGGTTTTCTTTGGTTTTGAATACACATTTTCTCCCCGTACCAATTGGCCGTTTCCTGCAACCACCACCCTTCTAGTATCTTCATCTCAGTCTCACACCACCTGCCCTTCAGACCTTTCTCCTTCCTCCTACTTCTCCCCTGTCCTCTCCCACCTCTTCAATGTCCCGTCTTCTCATTTAATTAATCCCCCAACTAATCTTCATCCAAAAATATTAACAAGAAAAAATCATGGAACTAACTTGACATTTGCAAGCCATCAATTTGTTCACTCATTTGTGCCATCACACTGTTCCCCCACTTGTGTGTTCTTCCACCCTTTATCTGTCTTGTCTATTTAGACTCTAAGTTCTTCGGGGCAGGGAGCGTCTGTTACCCAGTGTTTGTACTATGTCAACTATAAAGCAGCACTATCATAATATACATAATAAATAATCAATAGATTTAAAAGGTCAGTTAGTATAAGAGTGCATGTTGTAAAAAGCCCACAGACTAAATCCAAAGTAAAGAGTTCAGTGGTTACCAGACAGTTTAAAACTGGAAGCTCTTATTTTTAGTAAAAGGGGCCAAATTCCCAACACTGAGAACTGAGCATTTGTAAGAAAGAGATTGTCACTGTACCATATCTGCTATTTTACTAATTTTGGACATTCATTTCTATATTTCGTTGTATTCTGCTATATCCAGACGTACAACTTAAAGTTAAGTAACGCTCTGAAAAGTGACTCTGTAAAAATAGCACTTTCTTACTACATCCTATGTGTATTCAAGTCGCATCTACTGACTTCAGTGACAAAAATGAATTTATGCTACTTTTGTTCATACTGAGAAACAAATACACTCAAGAGTGAGTGAGCTAGATATTGTTGCTCCACTACTATCAGCAAGAGAACTGTTTATTAAGTTCCAGCTACAGGATCAATCAATTACACCTGTGTAAGCCCAATGGGCACTTCAAAAGGTATAATTGAGAGTATAAATTGACCTGAATGTGAGCATTTATTATTGGTTATGGTGTATGACAAGGAAAGAACCCAGCTTGACTCTCAGGACCCAGGTTGAATTTGCAGAGCTGATCATAAGAAAACCTCCCTTTCACTTGCAACCTGAGCAGGTTTAATATAAAATTAATTAGGGAAAGTTAGTAATATAAATAAATACAAATTAATTGATTTTTCCAAAGAATTATTGATTTAGCAAAGAAATTCCCAATTGGGTGTGGAAAATAAATATAGATGCTTAACAGCACCAAAAAAGCTTATTGTATTTTCATGCAATTTGCAAACACACGATTATAATGCACCTGGATTGTGAAAGTTTTGTTCAGTTCATAGTGAT
The DNA here is from genome assembly GCF_011386835.1 of Chrysemys picta bellii. NCBI lineage: Eukaryota > Metazoa > Chordata > Testudines > Emydidae > Chrysemys > Chrysemys picta. Next base: position 74,851,262 of record NC_088799.1, read on the forward strand.
GTAAAGTAACAAAAGGGATATTTCACACACAGCGATGATTACACATGTTGAATAGCTGACCGGGGCATCACTAATTCTTTTGAAAGCTAAACCCCAGTCAAAAAGTATAAAAAAAAACTCTTCATATTCTCTCTCCTTCCCTCTCTTTCTCTCAAAATCACAATTTACAATCAAAGTAGAATTATTCAATGGGAAAAATATGTATAAAGAAGATCAATGAATCATGTTCACAGCAATTTTAGCTTTATAGATACAGATTTAAACTATGGGCTGGCAACTGTTTACTTGGAAGATTTCCTTGCTCCAATTGCTACTACCACAAAAAAAATTAATTTAACTTTTTTAAAAAATCACACAAAAAGTAAAGGAGATTATGCAAAATTGTACGTGGCGTTTTTTTAAATAAACTTGAAGATAGGTAAATTTTAAAGATTTTTTTCAGAATTTAGCAAATAGCCAGATGGATATGAGAAAAGACAAGCTGTTCTTTCAATTCTGAAATATTATTGTAGGTTTTATTCGTGCTTCATCTCATTAATGTTTGTGTTCATGATGGGTTTTTCAAGGGTCCCTCAGAACACATAACCAAATGAAACTAGTATTGAACTGAAGCTCAAAATATTTCTGCAAGCAAAAAACCATAGTCTGGTCTGCCATTACCAAAATTTATACTATATTTATTTGGCAAACCTTGTTGTGTTGTTCTAAAAAAGAGTACTTACTTGCTTATATAAGGAAAGTATGTAGTTAGGTTTTAGTTGTAGAATAACTTCACAACTTTATTATTTGGAAAATATTTTTCTATGGGCCCTGAACATCTAAGGTGAACTCTCCACTGAATACATACTTTTAATTCCCATTAACATTCATGAGTAGTACATTACACAAGTGCACGTGAAGAGGAGAATATAACCTTTAGTATTAACGTTCTCTGGAACAATTGCATATTGTTTGGTTTATATTATTTATGGTTTAAGATTACAATAGTGAAGTGTCAAAGAGCATCTATTTCTCTTTCTGTGTACTTTAAAGGCTAGAGCCTATTTTTTTTCTTTGATGTGTAGTGCGAGGATTTTACACGATTAATTCACATTAGCATCAATGGGAATTGCATGTGTAAATCCCTTACACTTTGAGAGCAGATTAGTCTTTAAAAGCAGAAAGAATGACCATTTTTGTAACTGGATGAAGATTGTATCAGTGGTTCAATACAAATAATGGAAGACACATATGCAGTAGATATGTACTCTAATACTATGGAGATAAATATAGTACACACAGATTAGACAGATGTCAGGCATATTTAATGACCAATATTCTTTCATGACTATAGAAGAGATAACTGTCTACATGATACAAAGAATGAACATAAATAACTGTTTCATAAAATACTGGTATCAGCTAGAGATGAGGCTGAAACAAATCCTTGTGGTGTTTGAATTAGGGTTTTGGTTTATTCCATTACAAAGTTATAGATTGAAGGGCATCTAGGTGTGGATTTCCATAGGGAAACCGTTAAGTAGTAATGTAATTCACGACATGGTAGAATATGCAAAACTCTGCCTATATTTTTATTTTACCATAAATAATCTTCTAAAAAGGGACAAGCTGAAGAGACAAAACAAAACAAAAATGCTGCCACTCTCCACTGCATGCGACAAACTGGATTAATTTACACGTTGACATTCATTTCAAACTTCAGCTCAAAGGAAGAGGTCCGTTTTCAAAGCGAGAAGCTGTCCGCAGTCACCTCCCAAGGAAACCATGCCTGCCATAAATACAACTTCATATCCCCCCCCCCCCCCAAAAAAAAAAAGGTAAGCCACTTTGAACGTAGTGATCTTAATAAGAAAGATAACCTACTGGGATGAAACACCAGATTTTATTTCCAGAATATGAATGTGTTTCATCCCATCACTTCCCATAACTCACTCAAGTGTGTATCATGGGGACTGGTGAGTAGCGGGGCACAATATGATGACTGTTCCTTAAAGATCTTGGGCTAGATTCTTCACTGCCTCACACCTTGCGTAGGCATTTACACCTGTGTAAAGTACAAAGTGGGTGTAAAATGCTTCTAAATCAGAATAAAAGTATTTTACAACCACTAGTTAGTCACTGCGCACAACATGCAAAAATGGGTAGAATTGGGCTGCAAATCCCTTTTAGGATTTTCGCTACTTTCCTCCCTCTCAGGGAAAGTCACTGTATCCTGGAAATAAGGAAAGGTAAGTGTATGAGAAGGAGGTAGGATGGATGCATTTCGGGAGTAAGGTGTTCCCCTCATCCCCCAGTCAATGTTTTTGTAAAGCTTTCATAAAGAATCAAGTATCTTCCTCTCTGGGTAGGAAAATGTTGGTGTATTTCATGTCAGGAATGAGGCATTCTCTCTTTAAAATATAGATTTTAAACATTTCAATGCATATCTTCTCACACCAACCCTGTTTTTTTCCTTGAAGAGATTTTTTTCTCCCATCTCATATACAGAGGACTTCAGCACCCTTGCTGCCTTTCCACTGGCTGTGATATAATGCAACATTCCTTGGAGGAGGAGAACTAAATGGAATTTCACTTCCGAGGCATTAATAATGTTCCTCACTGAGACACAGTAGTTGCTGTCAAGGTATGAAATACTATTTGGCACTCTGCACAACTTAAAAGATGAGCAGGGCAAGGGGGGACATAGCAAGAGTGAACGAGTTTCTTCACTGCTCCTACAAAAGTTGGTACGGAGAATAGCTATGGGGCAGGCTGGAGGAGGAAGGAAACCAAAGAAGGAGTTATTGCATTTATGCTATGTGTATCCAGTAGTTCCTACAATCTCATAAGTGGGACTGTGGGACTCCAGCTGCCACTTCCACTCACAGGCAGCACTCACAAAAGGCTACACTGCACCCCCATGGTCTGACTCTGAGTTGGATATTGCTTCCTCAAGCCACCTACAGTTCCCCGGTCTAGAGTCTAATTATAATTGAGCTTTGTGCAGGCAAAGTAGATTTCACTCTAAAGTGGCTATGCTATATAAAGTGCTGGTATAAAAACAGGTATATTTTGTGTCTTTCTGAGTACCACATAAAGGAGTGCATGTATGTATATGAGTGATGTGGATGGAAAGATAAGTGTGATATGTGTATGAAAAAAATAAAATACATAGTTGAACTTAATCTTGATTCATGTTTTATGTCAGGAAATAGGATGAGAACATTTAGGTCTGCATTTTGTAAAAGCTTGAAAAAAGCAACATTGTTTTCCTCTCATTTTATTTAAAAACACGGAGAATTTCACATAAATAGATTTCCATTCTAAGAGGAGGAACAATTTTAATCCCCTGAACCGAACTGTGGTTTTGGCCTAATCCTACTTTGTTAAATTGCAGCCTATTCTGCTAGGTTTGCTTCAAAGCAGGGATATCTCAAAGAATACAAGGGGGAAAAATCTTCTTTTATTTATACCAGTTTTACACAAATATAAAAATATACTCCACTGAATTCAGTGGCTTCACTTGTAATTTACACTGATGTGAACAGAATTAGGCCCAGGATAGTGTAGTCAGCAAATCTGGCCAACAGTTTATACAATTTATTGCATATTTGTTGCAATCCTAAAATCCATGAAATCTATGATCAAAATGTTTCATATAAAAAACAAAGGATTAAGTTCAACAAACCTTTCTCATGAAAGCTTTGCACTCTAATCTGAACTTTTACTGTAAGCAGTCATTTTCAGTTCAACTCTATTTCAGCAGACATTTAACCAGATAGCTTGGAAAACTTGACTTGTTCTTGTCTACTTCAGGAATTAGCAGAGACCAGAGTTCACAGCTGTCTGGAACAAGATTGTGTTTATAAAAGACAAAAATATTAAAGATGGGAATATTTTTTAAACAAACAAATATAAAAATCTCAAAGCAAACACATATCTTTCATCCTGTTAAGAAAACACATAACCATTTCCTTTTTCGTTCTGTAGAAAATAATCTTATTTGGTTGTATTTTTAAAAAATGTGACTACTACCTCACAAATCTAAGATCAGATAGTAATCAGATAATTTTTTTCCACAAAAATTTCACAACAATTTTTTGACCATAAATTGTGTGTCAGTGAAGGTTAGGTTGAACAAATGGTTCTGTAACAAAATAAAATGCACTGATCACAGCATAGTGAGTTCTTGAAAGGATTCCAAGATTAAAAGAACATAAAAAATGAATTACCCTTTTTCACCTCTCAAGAGAGTAATCCTACAGGTCAGCTTTGAGGTACATCAGAAACAAATGGTAAACTGGTTTGTAAACAGAAGGGTTTTTCAGCCGCTCTTTTTAAAAAAAAAAAAAAAGGAATCATGGGAAAGTTTAGATCTAATCACAACGTACAGGAGTTCAAACCAAGGTTGGATCTATTTTACACATCCTGCCTACAAAGTGCACAACTCAGAAAAATTGCAAGCTCCAATGATCCCATTCATATTACTGTCTGATTGTCTTTGCTCATGACCCGTTCAAAGTACTTCTAATTCTCAAATGTATTATTTTTAATCATATAACTTAGCCTCACCAAACAGCACAAATTTCTGGTGTATCGCTTCCTTTTCACTTAGCAAAGAAAAGCTGAGAGCTCTAATTTGCCTGATGAAAAGCATATAAATTCTAATAGCTCTCATTTTTAGGTACTGAGCAAAAGGGGTTTCCCTCTCTACCCACTCTCCTCATCTAAAGCAGACTCTACATTGTAATCCCCAACCAACAGAAAGCCAGATGGTGGCATGAAGGCATGTAAACATCAGTGCAGTAGTACCTGTCACTGGCAAGATACCCTCAAAAAGTAGATTTCCATTCCTAATTACAAGCAATTTATACATCATTTAGACTGAGTTGCATGGGTACTTCTTAAAGAGGATGCTCATAAATTTCTGTGAATGTGGAAACAAGGTTTATTGTAAAACTTCTGAGGCAAAAGAACACACCCCCCCCGCACACACACACACACACACACTCCAAAATTAGCCAAGCTCCATGTTTTTTCAAATAACCATATAGCTACCTTCAGCATATGTGCAATGCAGAATACCAGCAAATAACATCCAATTCTATCCAAGGATTCTATGACTGTATCACATTCAATTCAAAGAAAACTACCTACACTTGAAAAAAAAAGCAAAATGTTGATTTCTCAGCTGCATTTATGTTTATTTGAAAAAAGGATGGTAAGTCTTTAATTATTAAACCAATTGCATTTAGCAGATGGTCAAAGAAAAGTACTTTTAAAAAAGTTGCCCAGAGGGTTATATAAACTAACAAGCAAAAACAGCTGGCAGCTGGTGCGTGAAATCAATAATGAGAAAATGAGTTCTACTGTATCTTTGTTTTCATTGTCTAGCTAGAGATGGAGAGGACAAGGGAAGGAGAACTTCACAAACTGGCTGAATGGATTACGTGTATCTAATTAGAAAAAGACAAACATCTGAAGTTTGCCTGTAACAGGAGAAACTGTGTGACCATGTGTCTTTGTGATGCTGAGGAAAAAGGGGTAGTAGTGAGGGGGTTTACAGTTCAAATGTATGTCTTGTTTTTGCACTGGCTGATTCATTGCTTATTTTACAAGCCTGGGAAAATTCGAACTGCACTTAATCAGAGCAAACATTTTGAGACTGAATAAGCAAAACTAATCAAGCATAAACAGTTGGAAAGTATTAATAATTTTCCTTGCTAGATATACCTCTAAAACAATTTAAGTAATGAAGATGGTGGTTGTTAGTAAGGGGACTAATTTGTCATGTGAAAGCTTTTCCATACATAATTACAGAATCTAGCTATTCAGCTCAGGATACAAATGACTATTATGTTTCAATATCCAACATCTGTGTCATCAAATCCCAATTTCTCATTATTTATGATCCAAACTGCATCCCGGTTACCTGAATTTTGGATCCAGATCAAAATTTACACCTCAGGCCTCTTTCAGAATAAATGCTGAAATATTGACATTCATGTTTTAATCTGGTAACATAGATGCTGATCCCTTAACTCCCTCAATGGGAGTTGCAAGTACTTAACTTTTTTGAGGAGGTACTTAGGAGGACAAGGCCATTTTATCTTAATCTTGCTCCGTTTAAATCACTGAGAATATTCCTATTAATTTACATGGAAGTATAATTGGTGGGTCCATAAAGATAACAAACATAATTAAAGTTCCTTTATTTTGTGGTCAAGCACTTTTCCAAAGTCTTGCCTACAAACAACAGAAGACCACTTTTGGTCCACAGAGGAAATACCTTTTGTACAGATCAACACAAAAGGAAGACTAACTGATTAGTGGGAGGAAAAAAAGCATAGTGAAATACACAAAGTAAACAAACAGGAAATCGAGAAAAACATTTTTTCCTCTAATATTTCTGTTATAGACTTTTCAAGGGTTGTAATAATATGTTTAAAAGTTTCATATGAAGTGCAAATATTAAACTGATAGGTGTCCCTTTCAGTAAATAACCAAATTGATACATTGGTTGGAATATTTTGTTTCCAGGCAAGGTCTACTGATGAGACAGAGAGGCAGATTAAGATAACTAAATAAATTACTAATTGCTGCTTGAGCCAATTATAGATAACTTAATATGAAACATTCTAAACTGTATTTTTAGCATACAAATAGTACCCTCTGTTCCAACTTGGATCAGCTGTTTTATTTTATAAGATTTTATCTTAAAATGAAAACAGTACACACTGCTCCAACTCACATCAGCTGTTTTATTTTGTAGGATTTTATCTTAGGAAGCAAATAATACTGTGTATTCCAACTAAGATCAGCTGTTTTTCTAGTTATTATTGACAAAGTATATTGGAAAGTTCATTGTGAACACAAAGACCCTTTCAGTGTGTATTAAAACATGGAAGTGACACTTCCTGTGGACATCAGTACTAGGACAATGCAATTAACATTAGATTATTTGGTTTATGCAGTGGAATGTTTCCCACTGCAAATAAAACATTGGCTCTCAGCCTGTTCATAAGATATGCAAGAGTTTACACCCCCAGCTAGAGACTGTGCAGGTTGGTAGTGGCCTATGTGCTAGTGTTCAAGTAAATATGATGCACCACAACATCCATTTTGACATATATTAGATTAAAAGGAAGAAGGATGTTTTCTTTGATGTTACTGGGACTTGATTTTCATAGCTTGGCTTGTGTTTAAAAAAAGATTTGCAAACAAGGTTTATTTTCAGAAGCTCTATTTACCTTCTGTTATCACATAAATTCTGTATAAATAAAGTACAACCATCATTTTTCTTTTCTGCTGTTCAGCAAGTCTTACGTTCAATCACACAATATATAAAATGTAGATTGCTGGCACTAAGCATTAATTTTGTCTGTTCATTTATTTAGGAATCCTGAAATAAGCTTCTGAAACATTGCTTACAGCAGAACTGTAAACTAAAAGGCACTGGAATAATAAAGATAAGGCTGTACCATTTAGAAAGGGAAATTTCTACATTCTTGAGTAAACAGAGTGCTCATAAATTGAGCAATGCCTTTCAGTGCTGTCAATGTGACTTGAGTCTAGATGGCCCATTGTGTTCTCTAAGAAACTTAATTAAAATATTTATTGTAGAATTGTTTTACCAAGGATGAGAGATAAATTTAACTCTAGCAAAATATTTTTAAATCTTTTTTATGAAGTTACTTTTAAAATCTAGAATAAGCATATTATTTGAAGTAAGCAAATTGCAATGTGGTATCTAGATTCATTGGTCATGTTTGTATCAAAAATACATAGACAGGTGCAGCAGATAGGAAGTATGAATGCACAATTTATCTTATCACTACACTTAGAAGTATGAAATGTATGGGTCCACTTCATTGTAATCCACGTTTACATTATGTGGCTTTCTGTCTCCCTCTAGTGGGAGAGGGCACATAATGATTTCAGTCTGATACAACCTTAGAGAGACTCAGTGTAGGTCTTAGCTCAGACAGTAGTGGCTCATGATTTTAGATTCAGAGGTTCTGGATTTTGTTCCCCCATGCCAATGATCCATCCAGGGATGTTGAGTTATATTATGTTTAACTGGATAGCCAAAGAGACTTTCAGAGAGCTGTGTATGAAGTAACCACTTGACACCCATTCATTTGGAGAGTGGGATATGAGGAAAGTACACAAAAAATCATAAGGAGTGAAGGAAGAGGATGGAAAAATTGTATTGCTCTCTAGCACCACCTAGTGGTGGGTTTGTAATTATATTATAAACATACAAGAAGCTACAGTACCTTGCTGCAAAAATGAGCTGAAGTGCATGAGAAGGAAGAATGCATACATAGGTTGCAAAGGGAAAGTAGTGACCAAAGCAGCAGAAAGCAATAGCAATGAGCATGAGAGGCCCCTCAAACTTGCCTAAGAGAAAAGCCATCGTTTCTGGATGGGTCAGTCATAGTGTGAGATGGACAACGGAAAAGTCTGAACCTCTAAGCCTACAGATATCCCAAACAATTAATTGTAAATGAACTTCAGTTACTATATGTCTGTGGTGACAAATATTTTACTATCTGAAAGATGTTTTTTTTGGCTAGTGTAAAATAAATCAGTGCTCAGCCCAGCCCCTAGTAGAAAAACAAATCACAAAAGCTACTGTCATGGCTAGTACCTTTCTTGGCAGACTCATCAAAGGTCAAGCGTCACATGGATTTGAACAGAAACCTACCTTGTCAACCCTCAAGGGCTCACACCATATAAAGGCTCAGACTTATTTATAAAGCAGTGGGGATAATAGCACTGCTGCAGTAACATTAGATCTGGTTTGCAGATAAATTGAGGAACTCAGTCTCCAGACCTATCAATTCAACTTTCACAAGCACTACATCCACTTTTAAAGACTATGACTAAATAAATACATCTTGTCAACATCAAAGCAGAATCAAAGGATGTGCCACAGTGCTGGGTAAACATATTGTCCTCTTCGAAATATTTCTGAATTTCAAAACTTCAAGTCAATTCTGCCCAGCAATTTAATCTAGAATGCTATGACAGTAGGGTATGAATTCTTAAAACACAGCTAAATATTTTCTCTCTTATTAAAATATTTATACGACCCTTATCTTCAATATAAGAAAGTATTTAACAGTTTTCTAGCCATGGTGAATACTATCAGCTTTTAACCTCAGCTACAATACTTACCATACACTATTTAGTTTTAGTAAAATTAATTATTTTTAACATGTTAACTGATAGATTTTTTAGTCATACTTAAATACTTACATAACTGGAAACCAATTTACCCTTTTCTGCCACCTTATCAACTTAAAGTGTTAGGAGGAAGATGTTCCTGATTTTGCAAAACTATGTCTGTGTCCAATACAGGATTTGCTACTGGATATTAACAGAAACAGCAATGTATCTTCTGCTTTTATTACCCATTGCATTTGTTAAATGTAATGTTGTAAGACATTTTAAAAATCACTGGCCTTTCTAGACTGTTTTGTTAAAACACTTAAAATACTGCTCCCATTTAAAAGAAAACAAATAAAATTTGGACTTTTCAAGAAAATTTATAAAAAAAGGAAGAATATATTTTAAATTAAATAAGTAGCTTCATCTAGAGAAAAAGAGATACAGCTGTCTCACTAATGGGAGCATTTGCTACCAGTTATGGAAAAAATGTACTGACTTTGTCATGATCGTCAAAGCTGACTGTGAAGGTGCATGGGTACGTTGTGGTAGTATTTTAATTCCTTTCTCGCTAAATGTTTATAGTAGGGCTGTTAAGCGATTAAAAAACTTAATTGCACTGTTAAACAATAATAGTAATACCATTAATTTAAATAGTTTTGGATATTTTCTACATTTTAAAATATATTGATTTCAGTTACAACACAGAATACAAAGTGCACAGTGCTCACTTTAAACTTTTTGATTACAAATATTTGAACTTAAAAAAAAACAAAAGAAACAGTATTTTTCAATTCACCTACTACAAACACTGTATTGCAATCTCTTCATCATGAAACCTTTGAACTTACAAATGTAGAATTATGTACCAAAAACCAACTGCATTCAAAAATAAAACAAGGTAAAACTTTAGAGCCTACAAGTCCACTCAGGCCGCCTCCTTGTTCAGCCAATCACTCAGACAAACAAGTTTGTTTACATTTGTAGGAGATACTGCTGCCTGCTTCTTGTCTACAATATCACCTGAAAGTGAGAACAGGCATTCGCATGGCACTGTTGTAGTTGGCATTACGAGATATTTATGTGCCAGATGCACTAAAGATTCATATGTCCCCTCATGCTTCAACCACCATTCCAGAGGACATGCGTCCAGGCTGATAACTGGTTCTGCTCCATGACCATCCAAAGCAGTGCGGACTGACGCATATTCATTTTCATCATCTGAGTCAGATGCCACCAGCAGAAAGGTTAATTTTCTTTTTTAGTGGTTTGTATTCTGTAGTTTCCGCATCATAGTGTTGCTCTTTTAAGACTTCTGAAAACATGCTCTACAACATATGCTCAGTCATTGTCTGAGACTGCTATAATATGAAATATACAGCAGAATGCGGGTAAAACAGAGTAACAGACATACAATTCTCCCCAAGGAGTTCAGTCACAAATTTAATTAATGCATTATTTTTTTAACGAGCAACATCAGCATGGAAGCATGTCCTCTGGAATGATGGCCAAAGCATGAAGGGGCATACGAATGTTTAGCATAACTGGCACGTAAATACCTTGCAATGCCGGCTACAAAAGTGCAATGGGAACACCTGTTCTAACTTTCAGGTGACATTATAAATAAGAAGCAACCAGCATTATCTCCCGTAAATGTAAACAAACTTGTTTGTCTTAGCAATTGGCTGAACAAGAAATAGGCCTGAGTGGACTTGTAGGCTCTAAAGTTTTACATTGTTTTGTTTTTGAGTGCAGTTATATAACAAAAAAAAAATCTACATTTTTAAGTTGAACTTACATGATAAAGAGTTTGCACTACAGTACTTGTATGAGGTAAATTGAAAAATACTATTTCTTTTGTTTGCCATTTTTACAGTGCAAATACATCTCTACCCCAATACAATGCGACCCAATAGAACACGAATTCTGATATAACGCGGTAAAGCAGTCAGGGGATGGCAAGTGGGAGGGAAGGGATGGGGCGGGGGCAAGGCTGCGCATTCCGGTGGATCAAATCAAGTTCGATATAACGCAGTTTCACCTATAACACGGTAAGATTTTTTGGCTCCCGAGGACAGCATTATATCGGGGTAGAGGTGTATTTGTAAAAAAAATAATATTATAAAGTGAGCTGTGTACACTTTGTATTCTGTGTTGTAATTGAAATCAATATATTTGAAAGTGTAGAAAAACTAGGGTTACCATATTTCCACAATCAAAAAAGAGGACACCAGGGGGGGAAGCCCCACCCTGGCCCCGCCCCCGCCCTGCCCCCATCCCTTCCCTCCCACTTCCCATCCCCTGACTGCCCCGACCCTTATCCACTCACATGGGTGGCAGGGTTGTAGAAATTTTGGTGGTGCCCAGAACCCACCCCTCCCACCTGCCGAAGGCTCTGGGATGGGGGTTGGGTGGATGGAGGAGGTCTGGGGTGCAGGTCCTGGGCTGGGGATAAGGGTGCAGGAGGGGTGCAGGGTGCACGCTCTGGGATAGAGTTTGGGTACTGGGTGTAGGCTCCGGGCTGGGGCAGGGGGTGGGTGTGCAGGAGGGGGTGAGGGGTGCAGGCTCTGGGATGGAGTTTGGGGGTGGGAGGCGGTGCAAAGGGAGGGGGTGCAGGCTTTGGGAGGGAGTTTGAGGGCAAGAGGGGATGTGTGGGAAGGGGGAGGGGGTTTGGGGATAGGAGGGGATGCAGGGGTGAGGGCTGTGGGTCTGAGGATGAGGGGTTCATGATGCAGGAGGGGGCTCAGGAATGGGGCAGAGGATTAGGGTGTGGAGGGATGAGGGCCCTGGCTAGGGCTGGGGATGAGGGGTTCATAATGCAGGAGGAGGCTCAGGGCTGGGGCAGAGGATTAGGGTGCAGGGGTTTAACGGCTGGGGATGAGGGGTTCATGATGCAGGAGAGGGCTCAGGGCTGGGGCAGAGGATTAGGGTGCAGGGGGATGAGGGCTGGGGCTGGTGCTGAGGCGTTTGGGGCATTGGAGAGGCTCGGGGCTAGGGTGGAAGGGCAGGGTAAGGGCAGCCTGTCTTCCCATTAGTGGATGGGGGACGCTAGGACCCAGGGACAGCAGACAGCAGTTGCTGCTGGCTCTGGCAGTACAAGCAGGCAAGGGAGAGGCAGGCAGGGAGGGGGGCTCCCACGGGGGGGGGTACGCGAAGAAAGGGGGTGGCAGGTGGAGACCGGGGACCCATCCAACACTCCCCCACTCCCTGACTGCCCCCCCCCCCGGACTCCCCTTACCATTCTGGCTCCACACATAGGCAAAACACGCTGCACGGTGGGTCGGTTTGTGTGGTACACAGGGCTGCAGACAGAGGGAGGGGGGAGCAGGGGAGGGCTCTGGCTGCTGGAGGCCAATGGGAGCGGCTCAATCGGCCCAGCTGCCCAATCAGCAGCCACACTCTGCATGGAAGGGAGGCGAGGAAGAAAAAAAAACCCGACATTTTAACCTTGTTACCAATTCCTCCCGGACGGCTATTTAGAGACGCAAAAGCCAGACATGTCCGGGGAAATACGGACGGATGGTAACCCTAGTTAAACACCAACATATATTTAATAAATTTCAATTGGTATTCTATTGTTTAACAGTGCGATTAAAACTGTGATTAATTGTGATTATTTTTTTAATCGCAATAAATTTTTTGAGTTAATAGTGTGAGTTATCTGCAATTATTCAACAGCCCTAGTTCATAGAAATTAAGATTTAGGTCAATGTCATGCTATGATAAACAAAACAGCTGTCCTAGAATACACTGTAATTGCAAATGTATAAACAGTCTGACATGAATGCAAAGACCCCTAAAATCTAGAATTCAATAGCACCCATCAAATGCATAGGCAGCTCACATGGATATGGAAATACAGCATGAATAACATTTATACTTCTGTATAGGATGAATTTCCAGACAAAAAACCCTAAGACAAACAAAAGAAAACAAAGCAAACATAACACCTATGCTAAGATGGAGTTAAAACTGAAAATATTTTTCAGTAATTTAACCATATTAAAAATAATTGCAGAGATAATTAAATTACCCCCAAAATTAGCACTATAACCCCAGGAAATACAGAATTAAGGTTACACTTAAAACAAATTCAAACATGTTATACTGGAAGTACACAGTAAAGGCATCCAAATAACCTTAACTCTGTCCTGTAGTGATGTCATGTAATAATCATACATTTTACAGATATTTTATTGTTTGTGATCCCAGATTAGATTAAACTGATTTTTAAAGACACATTAAATTTTTTTTTCTCTTTCACAAGAGGGCTGAGTTAAGGTGGTATGTTTGAGAGTGACTCAGATTTGCATTTTTTATCTTACTATGTTTGAATTTATTTCAAGTGTAAACTTAAGTCTGAATTTCCTGAGTTTATAAGCCTTGATTTTCAGATAATTACAACATCACTATAATTTTATTTTACCTGTAAGTTATTAATACATACTCTCAAACCCATCTTAACAGTTTCTTTTCCTCGGTTTTAAAAAATAATTGTGGTATAAAGTCATAAATGAACACCAAACAAGAATCCCCAAAAGCTTGCTATTGTTCAATATTTCTAGTGATCTGAACATATATACTAAGGGCAGATTCACCGGTACATCAGATCAGGCAAAGTGTACCAGCCAGTTAAACCAGGTTTACAGCCACTTTGCATTGCCAAGATGGCACAATGCAGCTGAAACATACTGGTGAATATGGGCCTTAATTTCCCCTTGACTTATTGGTTTAGAGGGTTATTTTAATGAGACACTGTGGCACTATATAAAGTGGGGTAGAGTGAGCCCAGATCCTGAGTCCCAGCATATTTTTCTGTCTGAAGGTTCCCTCTGCACTCCTGCCTCAGTTCCCCCAGCAGTATTGCTTCAATGCAGCAGTGCATGGGGAGTCTTTCCAGCACTGATGCCCAAGCTAGTATTCAACAGCAACAGTCTTGAAAGAGCAGTGACAGTCGGACCAAGTACTCTACTACTCAGAGTGCAAAATGTGCCCAGTTTCCTCTTTACCTCTCAGTTATTATAACCAATAGAAATGCTGCATGCAAATAAGCTGTAGGGAAGGGTAATGATGGATTAAATAACCTATGATTTCATAATGGCCCCACATAAAGTTACCTGAGCTGTTGACCCAAGCCTGTATGAAGCCTAAATAATCATAAAAGATTATTACCTGTTTCATAACTGGTGTTCTTCGAGATGTGTTGCTCATGTCCATTCCATATTAGGTGTGTGTGCTCGCCACATGCACAGGTGCTGGAAGTTTTTCCCTCAGTGGTATCCATAGGGGACCGGCTCTGGAGCCCTCTGGAGTGGTGCGCATACGCCGCGGTGTAAGGGGCGTCACCGGCTCCCCCAATCCTTAGTTCCTTCTTGCTGGAAACTCCAACAGTGGGGAAGGAGCGTGGGTTATGGAATGGACATGAGCAACACATCTCGAAGAACACCAGTTATGGAACTGGTAACTGTCTTTTCTTCTTAGAGTGTTTGCTCATGTCCATTCCATGTTAGGTGACTCCCAAGCAGTACCAACTTAGGTGGGTAGAAGTTCATGGACGTGTAGATTTCAACACAGCTCTACCGAACCCAGTGTCATCCCTGGCCTGCTGAATGATGGCGTAATGTGCCGTGAACATGTGAACCGAAGTCCACGTCATAGCTCTGCAAATTTCCTGGATGGCAATGTGACCCAGGAAGGCTGCTCAGGATGCCTGGGTTCTGGTCGAATGGACCCTCACAATCAGCAACAGTGGGACCTGTGCCGGCTCATAACAGGTCCGGATGCAGGAGGTGATCCAGTTGGAAATCCTCTGCGAGGACATCGGAAGGTCCTTCATCCTGTTCGTTGTCATGATGAAGAGCTGGGTTGACCTGCGGAAGGGCTTGATATGCCCCAGGTAAAACGCCAGGGCACGTCTGACATCCAGGGCTTGTAGCCTCGTTTCCTTACTAGTGGTGTGCGGCTTGGGACAAAACACCAGGAGGAAGATGTCCTGGTTGACATGGAAGGAAGACTCCACTTTTTGGCAGAAAGGCCAGATGTGGTCGCAGTTGTACTTTGTCCTTGTAGAACACATATACGGTGGCTCTGATGTCAGGACTTTAATCTCCGACACTCGTCTCACTGATGTTATCGCCACAAGGAAAGCAACTTTCGACAGGTAGGAAAGGGACCAGGAGCCCATAGGCTCAAAGGGTGGGCCCGTGAGCCTAGAGAGAACAAAGTTAAGGTCTTACTGCGGGACAGGAGCCCGAACCGGTGGGAAGAGTCTCTCGAGGCCGACATGTCTTGGGATAACACCGTCTGACTCTGGAATGGTGGGTGAAACGCGGAGATAGCCGCCAGATGGAAGAAAGGGCCAATTCCTGGTTCCTAAGATGGAGCAGGTACTCCAGGATGGATTGTAAGGAGGAGTGCGACGGAAGGATACTCAGATACCCAATGGGAGAACCTCGTCCACTTGGCCAGGTAGGTTCCTCTAGTGGAAGGCTTCCTGCTTTCCAGGAGGATTTGTTGAGCTTTGTTAGAGCAGGCCCATTCCTCTGCGTTCAACCATACAGCATCCATGCTGTGAGGTGTAGGAAGGCAAGGTTGGGGTGCAGGAGGCAGCCGTGGTCTTGCGAGAGCAGATCCGGCCGGACCGGGAGGGGTAAGGGGGCAGTTGTTGCCAGGTCCATCAGCGTGCCAAACTAATGCTGATGTGGCCACGCCGGGGCAATCATGACGACTTTGGCCTTGTCCCTCTTGATCTTTGACAGGACTCTGCTGATGAGCAGGCTCGGCAGAACGCATACACCAGAGCCCCCGACCATGACAGGAGGAAGGCATTGGGGGAGAGTCCTTGCCCAGCCGCTGCAGGGAACAGAACTGATGACATTTCCTGTTCTGTCTGGTGGCGAACTGGTTTGCCTGAGGAGATCCCCACCTCCGGAAGAGCATGCGGGCAACCTCTGGATGGAGCGACCACTTGTGGTGAGAGGAAAAGGATCTGCTGAGGCAATCCGACAACTATTCCTGACAATCTGATAGCTATTCCAGGAAAATGACAGGCCTCCAGGTGGATTGCATGCTTGATGCAGAAATCCCATAGATAGAGCACCTCTTGACAGAGAGCAGACGAGCACACTTCCCCTTGCTTGTTGATGTAGAACATCGAGCCAGATTGTCTGTCAACACCCTTACCACTTTGCCCAAGAGATGTGGTAGGAAAACAATGCAGGCCAGGCAAACAGCTCTGAGCTCTCTGACGTTTATGTACAATGTCAGTTCCCCCGGGGACCACATACCTTGGGTCTGCAACACACCTAGATGTGCGCCCCAGCTGAGGTCCGAGGCGTCCAACCTCAGTTCGACCGAGGGGCACGGACTGTCGAATGGGACTCCATCTAGGACTGTCTTGGGGTCAGTCCACCACTGCAGAGAGGTAAGTACTGCTGGCGGGATGGTGACGACATTGTCCAGATGATCTCTGGACTGGGAATAGACCGTCCACAGCCATTGATTGAGAGGGCGCATCTTGAGTCTCACAAGGCAGACAACATACGTACAGGCTGCCATGTGGCCGAGCAACCAGAGGCATACCCGGGCCATGGTCAGAGGGAACGCAGAAACCTTTGTTATGAGATCTATCATCATCCAGAACATGTCTTGAGGCTGGAAAGTTCTGGCCAAGGTGGAGTCGAGCCCCGCTCCGATGAATTCTATCCTTTGCACTGGAACTAATGTTAACTTCTTGTCGCTCAACAACAGGCCCAGGGACCAGCACGTGACCTGTAGTACCACGACATCTCTTTGGACTAAAGACTTGGAGCGGCCTTTGACCAGCCAGTTGTCGAGATACGGGTATCTCTGAATACCTCGATGCCTGAGGTAAGCTGCTTACCACTGACACACACTTGATAAATACCCTCGGTGCTGTCACTAGGCCGAAAGGGAGGACCACAAACTGGCAGTGGTCCAATCCCACCACCAAGAGCAGGAAGCATCTGGGTCCTTGGAAGATCACTATATGAAAGTACGCATCCTTCAAGTCGAGGGCGGCATACCAGCCTCCCAGATCCAGGGAGGGGATGATGGAGACCAGGGAGACCATGCGGAACTTCAATTTCTTTGGTATTTGTTGAGGACTCGCAGGTCCATGATGGGTCTTAGCCACCTTTGGCTTTTGGGATTAGAAAGTACTGGGAATAGAACCCTTTGTTCCTGTACTTGAGAGGAACTTCCTCCACCACTCCCAGCTGCAGTAGGCCCTTCACCTCCTGCACTAGGAGACTTTTGTGAGAAGGGTCCCTGAAGAGGGACAGAGTATGGGGGGAGGGGTAGAAAGAAACTGAAGGGTATAGCCCTGGGCTATTGTGTTGAGGACTCAGCGGTCCGAGATTATCGCGGTCCATGCAGGGCGGAAAAAAGAAAGGTGGTTGCAGAAACATATGGAGGATGGATCCAGGGTACAGTCTGGTAGGTCGCCCTCGGGCACACCCTCAAAGTGGGCGCTTGCCACCCTGCCTGTTGTGGGTGGAGCTTGACTGCACAGAGGGCTGAGGTTGGTGGCCTTGATGATGCTTGTAGTCTTTGCTCTTCTTGAGAGCAGGCTCTGGCCTAGGTTGGCTCCCTTGACCCTGGGATTGTTGTTTACGGGCCAGACCCGGGACCTAGAGCCATAGGATCTCTAATGTGATGTGGGAGTCCTTCACCCATGTAACTTTATATCTGTCTGTTCAGAAACAGCTCCTGGCCATCGAAGAGGAGATCCTGTTTGGATTGCTGGACCCCAATTGACAAGCCAGACAGAGTCAACCAGGCCGCCCTCCGCATGGAGATGGCAGAGGCCATAGTACGAGCCGCGGAGTCCGCAGTGTCCGAGGCTGCCTGGTCTCTGGCTGCAGCCCAGCCCTCCTCCATGAGCGCCGAGAACTCCTTCCTGGTGTCCTCAGGAAATTGATTCTTGAACCTGGCCATGGCTTGCCACATACTGAAGTCGTAGCGGCCAAGGAGAGCTTGGTGGTTGGCACATCTCATCTGGAAGCTGGAGGAAGAATAAACTTTTCTTCTAAACAGATTTAGCCTCTTGGAGTTCTTGTTCTTGAGCGTTGTGGTTGGCCTTGTCTTTCTCGTTCGTTAACAGCCGCGACTACCAGGGAGCTTGGGGCTGGGTGGGTGTATAAGTATTCAGGGCCCCTCGCTGGCACACAGTACTTTCTCTCTGCCCTTTTTGAAATAGGGGGTAGGGATGAGGGGTCTGCCACAAGGCGTTAATAATTTTAGATACCCCCCTCATATAGGGGTAGCGCCATCCTAGCCAGTGCTGTAGAGCAGAGGACATCAAACAAGGAGTTTAATCGTTCCTCCAGCTCCTCAGCATGGATCCCCATGGAGGTGACATGTTTCAATAGTTCCTGATGCGCCTTAGCATCATCTTGTAGAATAGGGGGCGGGGTCAGTAATCGCCTCATCAGGAGACGAGGAGGACGAGGCCGGTACCGTGGGCTCAGCTACCTCTGGTGGTGGTCCTAGTGGCCGTTCCTCGCGGTCCAGGTGGACCTAAGGGGTTCCATCTCCCGGGAAAACTGCCTCTGGAGGGGGGCGAGACACTGTGGCCGATGGTTTGTCCAAGGCCCCTGCCACCGATCTGGGCCAGGCTGGGTAATACCCCAGAGGTTCCAGGGGTACCAGGCAGAGGGCCACTGGCCCTGGGGCAACAGAGCAGCAGGCAGTACCGCTGATGGGGCCGGTGCTAATGGTGGCAGGACTTGACCCGCTAGCAAGGACTCCTCTCCGGTGCCAGAGTCCAAAGCAGAGGGCCAACCACGAGCAGGTAGATGAGTGACTTTGCTCGCTATGGTGCCGAGTACTGTGCCGCAACCGGAGATCTCTCCTGGCGTGGTGAGTCTTTCCTGCGGGTGGTCCGGCAATCTACGCATTCTGCTGCCTGATCAGTACCCAGACCTTGAACAAGAATGGGAGTTGGAGCAGGACAGTCGCCGGGAACACCTTCCCGGACGAGGGGACCCATGGCATGGCGACTCATACAGATGCTCCGATGGTTAGTGCCTTCGTTCTCGGTACCATTCGTACAACTCCTCCGACCGGTGCTGGGTGGAGGGTAAGGCGCTACGCTGGTCCTGGGGCTGTTGGTGCCGGATGGGATGTACCTCCCTATGCCAAGGTACCAGTGAGCCTCGTCTCGAGCCATGTGGGCAGTGCCCCGAGCCCGGAGACCGACCCGGGCTTCGCCAAGTTTGCCTGTCTGCCTCCGAGACCTGGAGGCTCCGCGAGGGCGAGCGGCAGTGGGACGTTCCCTGCGACAGGGACCAGTGCCACAGAGATAGGGACTTGCGGAATGATGCCAAGGCAGGTGTACCCCTGGATCATGGTACCGCTGTTGCCAGTGTGGGTGGGACTGGTAGCACCATGATATCCTGTGCTGCCTTCAGGGCCTCCGATATGAAGGGACATCGAGTTGCCTGAGGCCCATGTCGCTGTCCAGCGAGGCAGGCATGGCTTGCGGGGGGGCTAGCCCGCTCTCTCTGAGCTGGGGCCCCACCCGCAGGAGGAGGATCGGAATTGCCCATCTAGGGTCTTGGCTCACCTCCCGCCGTCTCCTTGCCCTTACGGGATGTAACAGATCTTCCTCTCCCAGTCTTCTGTTGCTTGGCACTGGGGAGGGGGATCGGCACTGGGGAGGGGGATCTTGGCAGGAACTGGGGAGGGGGATCGGCACTGGGGAGGGGGAACTTGGCAGGCACTGGGGAGGGGGATCAGCACCGGTCCATCAATGGCATCGGGGGAGCACTCCACACTGATGCCACAGTGCTGGGAGCAGAGTTGTACCTTAGCTGCTCTGGTGCCGGGGCTAGCACCTACTCCATTAAGAGTGCTTTAAGACCTACATCTCGCTCCTTCTTCGTCCGAGGTTTGAAGGTCTTACAAATTTGACACGTCGGTTATGTTGGACTCGCCTAGGCACCTCAGACAAATGCTATATGGGTCACTGGTGAGCACAGGTTTTCTGCAGGAATTGCAGGGTTTAAAGCCTGCGGATGGGGGCATGCCCCAACACCTAGCTGAGTCCCATCCAGGACTAACGTTTTATCTAATACTAAGGGTTTTCTAAAACCATTCACAACTATTTACAACTCTTTTCTAAAAAAAAAAAAAAAAAAAAAAAAAAAGTATGTTAACTACGGAGCAAACAAGAAAGCTAGCCTAAGCAGGAGATGTTCCAGCACCGTTACTGGAGGCAAGAAGGAACTGAGGGTCGAGGGAGCCGGCGGCGCCCCTTATACTGCGGCATGCACGCACCACTCCAGAGGGCACCAGAGCTGGTCCCCTATGGATACCACTGAGGGAAAAACTTACAGCACCGGTGGAATAACATGAGCAAACACTCGAAGAACAATTAGATACAACAATCATTAATAGCTTAGCTTAATTACAGTCTAATTTCTTCAATACATTGCCTATGCACAAGTTTTCTATTAATTTTAACTACATGAAAAGTTTGAAGTTTATCTGTCATTCTGTCTTCATTTGAGATGAAGAAAAGACGCTACATTTCTTAGTGGTTCCAGTTTTAATTATTTTAACTCAAACCAATTAATGGATTTTTCACACAAAAACAAAAAGGATGAATCCCTGCTTTAAGAACAAAATGGAACTCAAACTTAACTATGAAGTTGTGATCAACACCTCAAAGAT
Organism: Chrysemys picta bellii; assembly: GCF_011386835.1. NCBI lineage: Eukaryota > Metazoa > Chordata > Testudines > Emydidae > Chrysemys > Chrysemys picta. The sequence goes on from NC_088799.1 coordinate 74,872,112, forward strand.
TGCAGTGGCACATTTTAATGTGAGTGGATCTTTGTCTGGCTAGCTGGAAGAAAAGTGGCATTACTTCTTTAAGGGATCCCATGCAACAGAGGGGAGAAAAGGGAAAGCTTACAGAGATGGACAGGAAGGGAAAGCTGCTGTCGGGGCCAAGTCAAGGTCACTGCATTGCCCTTCCTCCCAAATGAAAAAGAGTGGGAGGGTTATTTATACCCCCATGCAACCACAGAGAGGCCCTCTTTATGAGGATTGGAATGGAAGCACCCATCTATCCACCCATGTACTTGGAATAGGACTGGGTTCTCTTTTGACATGTTGTGAGCATTACACAAGTTGCCTCCTTTCCTTGAGACACGGGGAGGGAATTTTACCGTCACCGCCAAACTGACTGAGGTACAGTGGGCTTTTTTTTGCCTTCCCCACTAGTGGTCTGGGGACCCAGGAGGAGTAGAGTAGGGGGACTAGGTAATCAAGTTGCAACTTATACACAATACTTGTGGCAGACATCCAGTGCAGATACCCGGTATGGAAGTGATATGGTTATTGGATACATTGGATTGGAAAAGGATTTGAAGGAAAGCATTTATTATGGAAACTGAGTAAGGGATGTTTGGGGCTCCTATATCTCTCCAGAGGGGAGCAGACCCCCTCCTTTTCCCAGTCCCCGTTATGGGAGCCAATGAAGGAGGTTTGGGTCTCCTACCTCAGGATAGGCAGGATAGGGAGCTGACTCCCTCCTCCTTGCACTGTACAATTTGTTACCAGGTACTCCCAGATATTATAAGTGAATAAAGTTGTGGCCTAATTAAATCACATCCATGGTCTCTCCAGCCTTTCTTTTGGTGGGAGTGGACAATATTGCAGTGCTTTGGTAAGCAGACTGAAATCTCCTTGTTTTGAGCCAATCCTTTAACACTTGTTTTTAGTTTTAGAACTCTTCTCATTGCATCCCAAATATCCCAAAACTGTTTAGTTTCCTAATCATTGTGACTCCATGACAGTGACACCCCTATATTCAGAATTACACTCATTTTGGTGTGAAAAGAGAAACATATACTACTCCTCACTCTCTGCCCCCAGCATGACCATCTTATGGCACTATATCAGTTTAAATCATATCAATTCATATGTTTTTCATTGTGTCAAATTAATTTAAACAATTTTATATACCACTATATTTTGTGAATAAGTGTTTGATTTTCCTAAGTCACAGAATAAAGTAGTACTAAAAAAGTTACATTAACTTTGTAATATAATTAATCCCAGGCAAGAGAGGTGCAAGACCAAATTAATAATCACTTATATTTAGCTCAGTTCTGCAGTCCTCACTTGATCATAACTTGTAAAGAAATTTGGCCATATGAAAGGACTGGTGGATTAACTCCAACATCTGGCATTTGGAAAGTATGTTGTTGCATTCTAGGATTATTTACCAGCCAACATAATTGTCTGACACTGCATAACACTACTGCATTACTACAGCTGCCCCGCATAGATTCACTGTCAGATTGCAATCAAATTCATTCAAGCTGCATTTTTTAGTTCACAGGCAGAGAGGTATTGACATTAAATCAATGGGTGATAATGGTAATCCCACTCACCTATCACCCAGAGTATTTCTTACTCAATGAATATTTCTCACTGTATAGACATACAGTAGTTCCATCTGGGTGTAAAACCAAAATCCAGACATTTGGGGTTGTGGATGCTCTCTGTATATTTTAGGATCCATCATTGAGCCAAGAGTATATTCAAGAGCATATCTGGCATGCAATGATTAAATTGACACCTGACACTGCTGAGTCCCTGCCATACTTAGGGACACATTTATGGATAGTCTTTAATACTTGTAATTCAATAATTAAATCATTTTGGAAGTAAGTAAATCACCCAGATAGCTTTAGGCCTAGTATTTTGTGTTAAACTGTTACCAAGGAATTGTAATTTTTACAACTGTTGTTCCATTACTACAATCATTTTGTGTCAGATGTCAGAGTGGAAAAAAGCATCCTTTCTTGAATACATCAATCAACAGTGAAATAGTTATTAAAGTTAACAGTTAAATGGTCATTATTAGGTTTCACAGTCAACACACCGCTGAAATGAATGGGGCAGCTTAAACCTTATTTAGCATTAGTGTGTAAGTCTTCTGTAGACTGAGGCAGGTTTTCTTCATAACCATAAGAGCAAAAAACTTTTTTTTTGATTCTGGAACACAAGATGGTAGTTACCACAGAAGACTACTGGGTTGCTGACCTGGTGCTACCATTCCCAATCCAACTCCCAAGTGGGAATGGCTACACTACAGAGACTATACTGGCATAGTTATGTGAGCATAGCTATGCTAGCATAGCCCCATAGTGTAGACGCAGACTATACAGATGGAAAAGGGTTTTCTGTTGCTGTAGAAACACCATCTCCCCGAATGAAATTAGGTGCAGCTTACAGCAATGGAAGGGTTTGGCCCGTGACAAATTTCAACCGGAGACCTTACAGGTGAAACTTTATCGTGAGATTTTGAAAAGCACTCAGTGCTGGCCTAACCTTGTTCCCACTGAAGTCAATGGTAAAATACCCTTTGGCTTCAATGGGAGCACAGTTAGGCCAAGATGAGTGATTCTGAAAATCTCACCCTAAAAGTTTCACCTATAAGTTCACCAGTTCAAATTTGGCACGTTAGTAATGCCCAAAAGGTGATACCATATAATGGTTATTTGTGGCTTTTGTGAAATGTGTTGGGGTTTCAATCTGGTTCCTTGTAGATAACGTTTACATCACAATTTCACTCACAATTGGCATTAATCATTACCTTACTGACAAGCTTCAACAAAGATTAAGGACCAGATTTTGCAAAGGGTGGGGGGGAGGCATAATTAGTCTCTCCCCTCCCATCCCCCTTGTGCATAGAAGGACCAAGCAGAACTCCAGTTCTTACATTTTTGGGAGCATAGGAACTGCTGCTTCCCTACTCCCTTGGAGACACGTGAGATCTTGAAACTCAGCAGTGGAGGGACAAGTAGGCAGTGGCCCACATACACAGCTCAGTCACACAGAGGAAGTAAAACGCACCCCACAAGGGGCATTGTAGCAAATATGTAACCTGTGAGTGGCATTCTACCTCTCTAAGGTATAATGCCTCCTAGTGCTCCCTGCACACTACTCCTTACAACAGACTGTGCCCAAATGGCTCAATCTTGCCCTATATAAGCATGGCACAAACTTGTCCTATCCTTCACAGTTGTAGAGATGGTCCCCTCAGAGCAGCTGTTGGGCACATTAATGGGGTAGCATAGGGAAATCTTGCACTTCTGATTTCGTTGGGGATTGGTCCTGCTTTGAGCAAGGGGTTGGACTAGATGACCTCCTGAGGTCCCTTCCAACCCTGATATTCTATGATTCTGGTCCCCTTTCTTTGGGTCTCCAGTATTGTCACTCTTGAACTTTAATAAGCACTAAAAATTAAGAGGAGAGAAAAAGTAACACCCCAGAAAATCACCAGCATTGCTGACCACTTTCCAAAGACTTTACCTTTTGGAGATTCACAAATTAAGAAACCTTGATGCCTGTCAGAAGGTCTAGAATCAAGTCATAATTTATTTTGTTCTTCAATGAGAAAATCTCAGGGAATTTTGAAGCTGAAAGAAAACAGGCAAGATAAATAATCCAGAAATAATGGTAAAAATCTCCTCTGTCTTAGCAATGTCAACTTGGAGGGCATGCACAAGTCAGTGACAATTAGACTGCAGACAGATTGGCTTCTGTTTTTTCCTTCAGGGATTTACACTACAATTTAGAGTATTTCTCTAAAGCTTGAGGTTATGACAAAAGGGACTTGCCTGGAACATTATATAAAGTTCTTGCCCTTGTGATTAATTTTCATACCAAATATTTTCCAGTAAAGAAATTCAGTATTTGGTTTATTTGCTGTGATACTTCTGAATTAACAATATGAACTAATGCACAATATAGCTCTACTACTGTCACTCTCTGAACCTACATTGCCAACCCTTTCATCCAAGGGAATGTGACAGCAAAAACTGCGTTTTTAAATGTGTAAAACTCATAGTGAGCTGGTACGCTTTGAAAATAGATTTACAAGCTCAAGTACAACACTGGTATTTTCTTGCTTAAAGTCCTGTTTATCAGCTATTGTTCTACACCGCAACACTGCAATGTAAAATCTCTATACATCTTCAAGTTTTTCCAAACTATGGAATATTTTCTGTCTATAAAGGTCAGATGTTGTATGTAAAAATATCCAGGTCATTTAAAATTTTTCAGAGTTAAGTTATTTTCAGTTCTTCAATATGAAACATTAATTCTTGTTTGATTAGCAGCCCAGCAGTGTAAACATACTGACTGGTTCAAAACCTCCCTTATGGTTCAACCATATTAATGTCAGCAAGTCTAATTTGCTACCTACAGTACAGAGCATGTCATTCCCTTTGTTCTTCCTACCGTATTCCCTTAATACTCAGACTTAGGCCTGAACTTAACCTGAGTTGAATCCTATTCTCATCAAGTACAAATGATTTCTATATAATTCCTAAACTTTTTCTCAACACTAAGCTTTTACAATACGTGAATTTTTGCTACAAAATAGCCTTGTTATTTACATGTTTTGTTAATTTATAGCAACTCCACCCCTCCAGCATTTTACAAGGTTTGACTTTTCCTCACTCTCGGTCATCAAGAGTTTATGACAAAGGGCATCTCCCAAACACCTCATCTAGACTAGAAATTGGACAGTGCTAGCTAGCATGTTAACAGCTTAGTGCACACAGAGCTTTATGCCTTTAACACCTAATAAATTGGTCTAGTTATAGCCTAGGCTCCTAGGTTTTTAACTGTCTCAGATGAATACATGTTAAAGGCGTACTGCCTTGTCTACACTAGGCTGTTAACATGTTAGCCAACAATTTCCAACTGTAGTCTAGACAAGATCAAACTAGAAATTAAAGTTACAAAATGTAGCTAATTAGGGTCGTTTTTCTGATTCTTAGTCTACAACATTATATATAATACACTGATGATTCTTTGTATAATATTTTCACATCCTCCAATGAAACGGCTTACAGAAGTACAAACAAATTAAATCTCACAAGACTTTTTTAATGTACGCAGTGTTGCTGTAGCCATGTTGGTCCCAGGATTTTAGAGAGACAAGGTAGGTGAGGTAATATCTTTTATTGGACAAACTTCTGTCTCTCTCACCAACAGAAGTTGGCCCAATAAAAGATATTACCTCAGTCTTGTCTCTTGAAGACCTTTTTAAGATAGGTAAGTACTACACCCATTTTACAGCTGGGTGATTGAGGCAGACAAAGTAGGCATTCGTTTGGGGTGCCTCACTTAACTATTCATTTGTCCTCATTTTCAGAGGTGGTGAGCACCCACAACTCCCAGTGTCTCCAATGGGAAATGTAGGTGCTGATCTCTTCTGAAAATCAGGCCTATAGAGTGCGAAGGTCACAACCAAAACAGTGGGCACCTCCAAAAATGTGGGACTAAGTGACTTGCTCACAGTCACTACCAAGGCACCCCGTCTTCCAGGCTCCATTCTAACTAGATTACATTATTGTCCCTATTATTTCTCCATCTCCTCCATCCCCCTACCATATGTGCTTATAGCCCTGCAAATCCATATATATCCATAGATACAGATATCCGCAGATCATTTTTGTAGATCTGATGCGGATACAAATTTTGTATCCATGCAGGGTTCTACAGATGCTCTTGGAACACATATATGTAAACGCAAAAAGGTGCTCCTAGCATGTCTTATAATAACTCTGGCCTCTCCCCAAAAAGAAACACCTTAGCCTTGCTTTCAGCCCAACTAAGCCAAGGAGAGGGGCTCGAGGGTATTCCTGAACCTATGAATGACTAAGCTATAAATATTTTCCATAGACTCAGTTCAAGCAGCAGTAGTTTATAATAAATAACTGCATTCCCAAGTGAATTCTAATGGGATCTCCAAATTTAACGTGCTGTTGATAGGCTATCATCACATGAAAGTCCCATAACATGATCTAAAACAACATGATGTGTTGCCATTGTCCTTGAAACCTGCATCTTCTTCAGTTCTTTGTAAACCGCCTGCTCACAGATACACATAGCCTCCTACCCATCTACAACTGAATTCAAAGCTCGCCAATACTTGTATGCAGCAAGGTCAGAAATTTTTTTTAAACATTCTTTGATTAATGCTGAGAGCTGCAGCATGTTTAGACAGGGTCATGACCCCAGGCATCCATTTAATCAAATTTCTCTGCTGCTTGTCCCAGTGGAGCCATCGCAACAAGAAACTCTCTCAATGAAAAAAAAAAAGGAAAAGGGGAAAAAAAGCACATTTCACATCTCACATTGTTTACATGCTGTTAAGTAATTATTTCACTCTTCGACCCCCACTGGCCATCAACAGACAAGTCACCTCCTTGGAGATTCTGAAAAGCTTATTCAGCTGTATATAATTCATTTTGTTTCTCTCCTTCATAGTGAAGCTAACTGCTTAGCTTAAAGACTTCTTTGTGAATACTAAAGTACATGGTGTCCATGCTAATGATCTCGCTAATTATAAGTGTATTTATCATACACAAAACGTTCTCTGCTATTCTTTACAAGTGGCATTTTATTTGAACTATAATATATCAATAATTTCTGCCTCCTTCCTCATCACACCTTCCACCCTAATGAACAGACTCTCCCTCACACATGAACATTGCCTTTCTAAGGAATTTTGTCATTACTTGAGTGACCAAACAAGTTACTCAATATTTGTTCAGTTTTCAATAACACTCTGATCTTTTATGTAGCTCTTTTCGAGGGCAAAGAGCAGAAATGAGCCAGGCAGGTAATAAAGAATTACAGTTTGCCTTTATTTAATAGCTCCATCAGTCAGAGTAATAGAGATGGATAAAATGGTAACCTATTCACCCAACCCTTCCTAATTGCTATCCTAAAAAGCATAAAGGGAAGTGAGTACAAGAACAAAGTTTATATCTAATTGCAGTTCAGAAATTAAAGGTGAATTACTAAGCATAAGTATAATCTACCCATCTTCTAACTCCCTGGAAATGGACTATAGACAGCATTAGAATTAGAAACTGAAGAGAAGACTGAAAAGCAGAAGGAGCTTTGGACCTTGAACAACAAGGACTTTTTAACATTCTGTTTCTTTTTCTCTTTTTTTGTTCCCCTCCTGCATAAAGTAAGTATATTCCGGTTATGTTGTTTATATGAGGAAAAGAGAAAGAGTAAAGGTTTACATGAGAATTTTTTCTGTACAACAAACAGTAGAAGGTTTGGGAAATGACGGCGAAAGGCTTCTGAAAAGTAGTGTTCATTAGAAAATGGAGTTTTAAACTTTGTACTTGATAACTCAACAAATTTTCAGTTTTCATTTTCTCAGGTTTAACTGAATATTTCACAAATAAACTACCTGTCATGGTCCCTTTGTAGAGGCCAGAGTCTCTACCAGTACCTGGAGGTCAAGGCCAGTGGTGGGATTTATATTTCCCTAAAAAGAAGGATTGAAACAACTTATAACAAAAAATAAAAATCAGAAAATGTAATTAAAACATCTTAGTCTTGTTTATTTCAGCCATTCTAGGAAAAATTCAACCTCCTGTCAGATTGAGTAACTTCAGTGTATCAAAAGCAACATTAATAACAGCATCAGTGCCAACCAAGGAATTGAAGCTCATTTGAAGTTTAAAAAAAAATTAAAAAGCAAGCATAAAATCAGCAGCAAGGAGACCAAGTGACATTGTGCTCAAAGACTAATATTTTTCTGAATATGAAATAGAGGTATCAAAAATAATAATGTCCCTATTACACTATTTCTCCAATATAGGGATGTTATTCAAGTAACCAGTTAAGCCAGCTTTTCATCCTTTTCACATTACCGATATAGTGCCAAAGGGCTTTAATGGACTAGAGAATCTGACCCACTGTAGTGTTTTACATCTGCTTTATGCTCACTCTCTACAGGTGTAAAGGGCAAAGCAGTGGAGAACAGATAGGACACGCCAAACACAATGTCAAATACCCATTAAGCATATCAGACATGTTGACTAGGTTCAAACCTTCATTGTCTCAAGCCTCAAGTTTGATGCTTGTTTTTGTTTGATTACAATAATCAAAAGAGTGGACAGGGCATGATAGAAGTCACAGTAGAAATGTGTTTTAAAAAGGGATTTGAACATGGAAAAAGAAGACTCAGATTTGTGATTTTTGTTTTCTTGCTAAGACTCTGAATTCATTGGGAGCAGAATCATTGGCAAAACTCCCATTGATTTCAGTGGTGGAGAATTAAGGCCCATTTTGGATCCCTTAGTAGTAATCTTGGATATACAGAGGACGCACAATCAGGTTATCAATTTAAGTTATAAAAAGTAAGTATTTGGGGATAGGTTTTTTATATGTTTTAGCTGGAAAGAATCATCATAAATGCTATTTTTCTAGAGCTAAGTTTCAAAATTAAAGTCAAGTTACATTTCTTGTATAGACATCAGAACCTGTATACCACAGGAAAATGTTAGTTACTGGGAACAAAAAGATTATCACTGAGTGCCAATACTGTGGATATGACCTTTGATTTCTTCAGAGCTTACAAAAGTATTCTTACAGCAATTTGGGTGAAGTTTTCTGTTTATCTGCCTTTGACATGCTCTCTTACAAAACATTCTGAGTACTGTAGTTATCTTAAATCTTTCCTGCAATGTCACTTCTAACTGCTAACTAGGTTTCTTTCGAAATGTAAGAATTGCAACAATGGGTCTGAGTATAACCAGCAAAATATTAGCTTCTTTCAATTTTTTAAAATGATCTAATTATATGTTAAACATGAATAAGATTGTATCCCCTGTGTAAGTACCTGGTTACTGAAAGACCTATTGAGCTAGGGATCTGGATGAAAGTACAAGTTATGAGTCATCCTGGATAATGTGGAAGTGATGCTAGTTGACCTCAGGAAACATTTAGAAACAGAAACCTTTTTATTCACTGCCTTGCTCTTGTGTAGTTTGCTCCTGGTAAAAGTGAGTATTAACAAAACCTACTAAATCAGAATGGCACCATTTTAAATCCATTTTTCACATGTGTAAATCACTACAAGTGCAGCAACACAGTGGAAAGTCAGGCCCAGAGTCTGCTGTGTCTTTTTCAGGTGTGTATTTGCTTTTGACCAAAATGGCTAGAAATCTCAAGCTCATACTAGAGCCTACCTTCCTCCTAGATAGTAAGAATGGCTTATAACACCTTTTGCCATCTCAACTCTGAAACCATGACACATGCCCTTGTCAGCTCCAAGCTACGCCACTGCAATGTGCTCTAGGGCTTCCCTTACATCTAACTGGAAACTCCAGCTACTGTTAGCCCATAATGCAATACGACCTTCTCCTGCATGGGCTGCGATGTAGCAAGTACTTGTACACCTGAATTCTTAGATTTTATGGCCAGAAGGGACCATCATGATCATCTAGTCTGACCTCCTGAACAACACAGACCAGAGAATCTCACACAGTAATTTCTGCATCAAGCCTCAGGCACTGTATCTTTTTTATAGTCAAAACAGGTTATTTATGCCGTCTGTGGATCAGCCATTAAAGGTGGGGGGAAACCACAAACACACCTAACCAGTGTGTCACAATCCTAGCATCACAATAATCAGTAGAAATTCTGTTGCTGTGGATCCTGGGGTTAAACACTCTATGTTCAATGGCAGGGAGATCTGCTAAATCCCAAGCCTACCAATATTCAGAGCGTGACATAAGATGTTTGTATCTTCTTCAGCTTAGTCTGGTTATATGGAAAGAGTTGTTTTTATTCCTGACAACAGGATGATTTTTTTTTATTTGCCGGAATGTAACATTACAAAGTTTATTTATAGTACAGATTAAAAAAATAACTCCATAGATACTTTGATAGGCGCTGTAAAAATCTTTGAACAGCAACTTATGGGGCAAGATCCTTTTCTGCAATGTGGAAGAGCAGGTTACATAGCTAACAGTGATGTGCTAACTACATTTATGTTAGGACTGTCAGATTTACAGAACTGCATGACGTTTTAAATGGGCCCCTGCCTATAAAAATTACTGGCATTCTTGGGGTGCGGACAGGTCAAAGATTTTCCTAAAAGGTAGGGTTCTTTTCCCTTTAGACAACATATTTCTAATAAGCATTCTTCCGCTCTCCTGTTCAAGAGACTCTGTTTATTGGGGCATGGCGTCTATCAAGGTGTTTCTATAATGGCCCATCACTTTGGTACCCAAGTGGAAACACCAACATATGTCTCAGACAAATACAGACTAGTGCAGATAAAACCAAGTATCCTTTTCCTTTTTATAAAATATGCTCATGTGTATTGGCTCAGGTTACCAGAAGCACAAGTAAATCTTATGGTGGTCAGTGCATTCCAGAAATTTAGAGATAATTTGCGACCCTCAAGAATGCCTTCAGTGCCATAAAATGTGAACATCTTAGGCAGAGAACTAAGGATCTGTTTATAACAGCTAAAATAAATATATTTTGACCATAATATGTATCAGCTTCAGAAATCACCTATTGGTGATACTGTTGGATTCCAGTCCTACTATAACAATTGACTGAAAAATTTAAATACTGTGAAAGCCATTTTTTTCTTCATATTTTTAGCATAAGAAATAGGCCCATGTATCTTATGGATCTAAAGTCCAGGTTTGAAATACATAATTCCAAAGAACAACAGATTCAAACCCTAGCAGGTTTGACTCAGCCCATTAGCAATAGATAAACAGAGTTTGATGCTGCTTTCTATGTTTAGTTCTTTTAGATGAAACCTTAAAATCATTGATTACATCTCTCTACATAGATGTTCAAAAACTGCACGGCACTTTTCACACACGTCAGCTGGCGCAGCCTCCTCTCCCCAGAGGTAAGTGAATCTCAGTTAGGGGGGAAATAATTCCTCTATATGTAAAGTTTGGAACGCTTTTTAGGTTTCTTTAAGATGAAAGGTGCTGTGTTAAAGCCTATATAGCTATTATTGTCAGGTCACACTGGCTGTTATCTGGACACTGTTCTTTTCTATTTAGCATGTTCTTATGGTTAGGGCACTGAAACGGGAGTCTACAGACCAGGGTTATTTTCCTGGCTCACTGTGGGTATTTCTACGCTGCAAAGACTCTCGTCATCCAGAGATCTCAGATTGCTTTATAAAGATGGGTGAGGCACAACAGGCTTAAGTGATTTGCACTCAGGGTATGTGAACACTGCTTCACAGAGATCTTACAGCCAGGGTCAATTGACTTGGGCTTGTGGGCTCGGACTGCTGGGCTGAAAACATTCCCACTCAGACTGGAGTCAAGGCTTCAAGACCATCCCCTCACTAGGTTTCAGAGTCTGGGCTCCAGCTCAAGCCAAACATCTATATTGGTGTTTTTAAACCCACAAGCCTGAGCCCTGCAAGCCCAAATCAACTAACCTGGGCTCTGAGACGTGGCACTGTAGGCAGTGTTGCCATCCTAAGTGGAAATCTGGATGTGCCAGTTGCTTCCGATTTAACCATCGGGGTCCAATTTTTCTTTTTGGGTTTTATTTTTTTCCTTTTTTTTTCTGCCAAGCATTCATGTGTTTTGGAAAGCCTCCTGTGCTGTAGAAAGAACCTTCTCAGTGGCATTCTGCAGACAAAACGTCAAGGGGAAAGGGGCCCCATCTGTAACCATGAAATATATTACAATGAATGTGGAATGTAGCAGGATAATTTCAAATCCACTCAACAGACAAATATATTTTTCTCTCTCTGGAAGTCTAAGATATTTGTCACTGGAAGAATCAGGCTAACCTCTGACCAACAAATTCTGCCATATGCCTTGAATGTACACTTGCATTAAAAGAATAATTTTGAGACAGATTCTGTCATAAATTATGTACATGGATTCCCCACTGACAACAGTGGGGGTTGTGTGCACATTACATAGTGCAGAATTTGTTCCTTCATCTTTATGCAGTAGTAATGCTTGAATAGTTAATTATTTTTAGAGCGGTATTGCCAATTCCAGTGATAACTTCCATTTTAAGTATAAGGAATCTCTCTCAAACCTACAGAACCTTTCAAAAGGGAAGGAGCTTTTAAGTGTGACCTTTGGAGAAAGTGGAAATTGTGAGTGGTACAAATAAAATGTAGAGATAATTAATTTGCAACAATGTAAATGACAAATTTCACCTTTTTATGCTCACAAATTATCCATTCTCATATTGAAAAATTCTCTGTTGTATTCAGTATTTGAAATTATTCACAAACATCTTCACTGGATAATATTGGTATGAAAATCATACAAGATATGAATATTAAAATAAAAAATGAAATTTGCAAATCATGCTGTAAAATATCTAACTAATTTACCAACGTATGGATCTTATGCAACTATCTCAACCAATGAATGGTGTAGGAGTTTTTACTATATTTTCATTATAATTCACATTGTGCTGATTAACTACATATCTCATCCAACCAGGTAACAAAAACAACAACGTGACATGTGTAACTAACCAACACTTCATAAACTGCAAGATTTACAAGTTATGTAATTCAAAATATGCTTATGCTAAATATTCAAGTAAAAAATTGCCTTCCATGAGAATTTTTTCTTGTAAACACTTACTACTTTAATGTTCACTGCTGAAGGTGCGGAATCCTTTTTTGCACTATTCATTCAGCTATAATAAAAAGTATAAATGCAAAAAGAACAAAGGAATCTAATATCCATAAATCTCAAAAATATGCAGTATTCTTCACATTTTGTAGGCAGGGCAGAAGTAGGGTGATCAGACAGCAAATGTGAAAAATCAGGACGGGGGCGGGGGGGTAATAGGAGCCTATATAAGAAAAAGACCCCAAAATCGGACTGTCCGTATAAAATTGGGACATCTGGTCACCCAAGTCAGAAGGTGCTTAGTGCGTTTTGCTTTAAAAAACCTCACTCCTTATGAAAGCTAATTAATTCATTTCCAACTGAATATCAAGTCATCTTTTTGTGAGGGGGAAAAAAAACCCTACCAGCCTAAGTCTTCTTATCTCATCAATAACTGACTTCTGCCAGAGAGTTGTCATGTACCATACAGTCCCTCTCTCAGAGAGAAAAGGCAAGCATTCTTTTCCTGAATAAAAACACCAAGGGGAAAATTTGTGGAATATTACACACCATTTACAAACTGCTTCCAAATAAATTAAGGACTTCTGCAATTCATTAATCCCCAGGTATTGCTGTTTTGCATTTGTGCTTAGTGCTAGGAAATCTAACACTTGGCACCAAGGGGTAAACCTCTTTTCCCCCAGCCCACAGATGGTGATCTTTCTTAAGCACACCCAAGGGATAATACACAATATAACTTAGAAATGAAGAGGGATCTGGGCAGATGCCACCAGAAAAGAAATCTCCCCAGCATACATGGCAGGAAGTAGAAAACTAAAATTCTAGCTTGCTTGAGGCAGAATTAACTCTGGTCATTTAGTGGGTCCACAACTATTCTAGTTTATTTACTTATAGGCAGCAGTTTACAACTTTTGACAAACTTTAATTGTTCTGGTTGAAATTTTTTCCATGCCAGGTGTCTGCCTCAGACTCAATTTTTTTTTTTAAACGTTTCATTTACACAGTTCAGCTGTTTCTGAGACCGGGTTAGGGAAAAATACATTGTTTTGCCCATGTTAAAATTCTTATAACCATTTCATTGAGAAGATTTAGCACCTCCTTGCTTTGGATGGGAACTTGAGGTTTAGCAGGGGAGTTGGCCTACTGGCAAACTTGCAACCTTAATTGAGGCATTTCCTAACTTCTGCATGCTTGACTCAACAAACTTTAAGATTCCTTTAACATAAATTTATTTTAATATAATTTTATGTAAGTGTATTAAAAACACCTATTCAGGGATGTAGGGGTTCGGTAATCATCACAAACACTTCCAAATTTAGGGCTAGATTGAGCAACCTTTATGTTTAGTGAGCACTTCCTTTGTTTTGTATCAGAGGGGTAGCCATGTTAGTCTGAATCTGTAAAAAGCAACAGAGGGTCCTGTGGCACCTTTGAGACTAACAGAAGTACTGGGAGCATAAGCTTTCGTGGGTAAGAACCTCACTTCTTCAGATGCAAGTACTGAAAGTCTGCTTCCTTTGTTTTGATATTCCAACTGAGTTCAAAAGGATCACATACATGACTAAGGGCTCACCAATACCAGTAAGGCTTCCACAGCATAGCCCTTAGTGAAAAGGCCAGTACTATATTTCATGTTTGCCATTAAGAGCCTGATACAGCATTCTTAGTGCACCATCAAGCTTCCACTGGAGTTCAGAGAAGAGACTGGAAAGTCCCCTTGTCCTTATATACTGGTTGAAACATAACATGACTTAGAAGGTAGATCAAGTTTATGCCGCTTACCCTAGAATGGACATGTAGCGCTAAAGGGAACAGATAAATGGAAGGGTAAACAAAACAATAAATGGGTATTTAAATGGGTCCAGTATGGGGTATAGGGCTCCCACCATATAACCAGTAACTTGGCCTACACTCGTTTGCCTACCCTTAGGACTCAGATCACTACTGAATCCTCTTGCCCTTCCCCTCCTGAGGAAGGTAAAGGGTAGCAAAGGGGAACCTTGATCTGCAAAGACTTCAAGTCTCCCCCTTCTCCCAGAGCAAAATTCCAGATCTCTTATGTCTCAGATCCAGCCCTTTTAACTTTATGTGCACTAGACAAATGCCTGCAAGTTATGACAAACTACAACACTCCTATGAATTCTTAGCATTGAATTTCCAAGTCCTACTCCTTTCTACTAATTCTACCACCATGATGGTACAAGGAAGGTAAAGGTGAGTGTGCTGTAGGATTTTCATCTTCTTGCCACTGATGAAAAAATGGAGTACAGCCGTGATACTAATATATTTTTGGGCCACGGTGAAGCACCACTGAAATCAATAGAACTTTTGCATTGATGTATATTTGCGTAAAATGAGACCGTGAGTCAACACAAATTCCATTTAAATTCCATCTCTGAATATACTAAAGGCAAAATGTAACATACTGATCTATAATATGAGCTTACTTAACTCCACCCCCAAGCCAGTGCCTATGTGGGTTTTCAGTCTAAACTGGGCAGAAAGTAGTCACTTTAAGAATTATATAAGCAGTTAATGGCCTGATCACATAATACTTTCAACAGTTATTTTACCTGATTAAAGCTGTTAGACTTCCTTTATGGATCTTGCTAAAAGTGCCTCCTGAAGGCAAGCAATTGGAAAGTTCTAGAATTCAGACTTTCATTGCTTAATTTATTTACTAAGCCTACATAAAAGAAAAAAAATCTTTGAATTTTCCAGTTCCCCTTCTGTATGTACAGCAACCCCTGCAACTGTCCAAGCCTTCAGAAATTTCAGAAGCCCTTCCATGTTAGTGCTATATTGGGATAATTTAATATAGTGTAAGATATGCTGATAAAATAAAAATTCCAACCATGTAACAAAAATGCAGTTGACAACATGTATATTATGCAATTATGACTGTCATTTTATTACTGTTATTAATTTATTAGTATAATTGCAATTTTTTTCAATGTCATAATGTGATAATAAAGCACTTGTCATTACTAAGTTAACCTCGGAACATCTCTGACCTCAGGGGAGGTAGCTGTACGCTTTCAGTCCAAAATGAGCTGTCAGTTACCACAACGACATTTTGATGACTACATTATCTTGTAATTAAATGTCTCAACAAACTTCTCCTTTTGATTGACAGGTAGTTAAGACTATCTTTGACCACAGGGCAGTTTCTTTATTTTTCAAGAATAATTTTTCAGCAAGTGAAGAATAAAAACAAGAGTTTAAAAATTAAAATGTTTTCAACTATATAATAATCTATACTTGCTACTTATAAGACAGTGAAAACTCTGCCAAGTTGTTTTCCACTGCCCAAGTTATTGTATAAAAGTGACAACTTTGATTGATTAAGGGATTTTTATAAAGTTCTTTGTTAACATTTAGATACATAAAGAAGTAAATTGTTTTTACTTCCCTTCTCTTTCATCTCCATTCTGTTCTGGTAGAACAGTAACAAAATGCATAGAATCAATGCCTTTAAGATCTAGTATAGAGCATCTAAATAGATCTATTATACACAAACTCATAAGGGCCCAATCCTGAAAGTCTTCCACTCACAAAGAATTCTTATTGAAATAAATGAGAAATCAATTAAAAGATCAGGCTGACATTGTTCAAGAAGTCCTATCCACCTAACACGTATGTGCTGTTATAGCTAAAAGAAAAATGGTTCTCCATTGGTCTTGTAATTAAGTGAAGATGCTACCTATGTCAACAAAAGGGGTTCGCCTATCAGTGTCAGTAATCCACATCCCTGAGAGGCAGTAGCTAGGTCAACAGGAGAATTCTCCCATCGACCTGGTACTGTCTACACTGGGGATTAGATTGGTTTAGCTGCATTGCTCAGCCATGTGGATTTTTCACACCCCAGAGGGATGCAGTTATACCAGTCTAATTTCCTAATGTAGACCAGGCCTAATGGGGAAAAGTGGAGGCTGAGCATCCCTGACACGTTGTTTGTTGTATTGCTGTAGCTATGTTGATCCCAGGATGTGAGAGTGACAAGGTACAAATATGATAAAATAATACATTCTGCATGCATCAAGCCAAACTTTAACAGAAAAAGTCAAGCCCTTTGAAATGCAAACTGAATCGTGAAAACAGAAATAGAAAACAGAACAGAAAACTGACTGAGAATAAAATGAAGAGAGAGGGTTTTCCATACCAGATTAGACCAGAGGACAATCAAGTCTGGTATTTCTGAAACATCTGTCATGAAGTAAGGCTTTTAGCTTCATGATGCCTTCATAGTTTAACTGAATTATTATGTAAATCTTTAAAGGAGTTGGGCAATATTTTGGGAATTTTAGAGTAATTGTCTGTTATTGTCACTTAAACTGAAAAGCCTATGGGTTAAGGATGAATGTTTGGGAAATCACTGCATGGACCAGATACTGAAGGGTCATAGATAGCAAACTGAAAGCTGCATATGCTGGTGAATCCATTGCTCCCCCTCTCAAAATACTTCTATTTTCCCCACATAGATATATATGATTGCTAAAGTCCCAATCCAACTTCCAATGAAGACTCAGTGTTGACAAGATAGGTAGTGTTTCTCTTACAACTCCCGTCCTGGAGCCATGTAATTATGTGAGAATTTCGGTTTTAATTTAAAGAAAAAGTTCCTAACCCTGATGGTTTCAGAGAAAAGTTTGACAGCATTATACATGAAGGGTCAAATATCGGAATGCAAATTTTAAAAAACCCAAACATATTTTTAAAAGCTCATAATTTTTAAACAAAACTCATGATTTTTTTTTTAACATCTTGGGCTAGCAGTACAGTCTCCTATTGACTTCAGTGGGATCCATAAGAAATGTTGCACCAGAACATTTTACACCATAACTTGTAGATAGGCTTATTCCATATAACTCTGGTGGGGATGCAGTTCAACTGAATTCTTCAATACAACATGGCAACAGATCACAGATACACTGGAATTCTCTTGCTAGACTGAACACCATTTGTCACTTGGACTACTGGACTTTCTGAAGCTTATTTTTCTTTTATCTTCTAAACAATATGTAAAGTTAAAATGTGGCAACATTTTAAATATTACAATGTATTTATTGGAAAGATACGACACTGTTACACCTACTTTACTTTCTTATCAACATGTACCACTAGTGTGATTAGTTCCTACAGTTAGCTACATATATTTATGTAGATAATAAGATGTGGATACCAGGCTACATAAGGTACCATATATACTCGTTCATAAGCCCAATATTTTTGGTAAAAAAGTGACGCTTCAAAGAGCGGGGGTCGGCTTATAAACAGGTCTACACCAAAATTTGATGATTTTAAACTCTATGGAATCATTGAATTGAATATCTATTACATTGTCGTTTTGTTTACCTGGAGTGTCTGCAGGCATAGAGCCCTTCAGCTCCCTGTGGCCACAGTTTGCCATTCCCAGCCAATGGGAGCTGCGGGAAGTGGCCCACAGGGACCTGAGGGGCTCCATGCCTACAGACACTCCAAGTAAACAAAACGTCCTGACCCGTCAGCGGCTTACCCTGATGGTTGGGAGCCAAAGTTTGCCAACCCCTGAAAATGTAGGGTCAGCTTATGAAAGGATCATACAGTTTTTGCTATTTTTACCTAACCATCTTGGGGGGGTCGGCTTATAAACGAATGGGCTAATGAACGAGTATCTATAGTAATTAAATCATATACATTTAAACTCCTTGACAAGCAGTCAAGTAGGTAGGATGATAGAAAAGAACTAAAAGCAGATTTAGTGTTCCAGAAGTGAAATATCAACCCCTTCACAACACACACTCTCGATTACTACTGCAGTTTTAATTATTTCACAGTTGATTGAATGCTAATATGTGGCAAATGAAGTATTGAGCAAAGTAAAAGCTTTTAATCAAGCAAAACAAAGAAAAAGGATGTGGACAAGCAAAAGAGGAACTTTCCAAATTCATAACATCTCAGAATGAAATGACATGAGTGGAGAAATAACGTAACTCAAGAAGAGACTGAAACAAGAAGCACATTTAATCCATTAAAAGACTATTCTTCCAGCACAGGTCAATGAAGCAATGCTATGTATTTGAACTTATCAATAAACAGTCCAATTTTATGGTCAGAGAAATGTTGAAATGTCTTCTACAGTATTTTGTTCATAATGTTAAGCAATGTGGCAAGCCAATTATACAAAAGATTCCGCAGCACCACACTGATAAATTTGAAAGCACTGAGAAGTTTTCTCTGGCTTCTTCCACAGTAATTTTACAATAAAAAAAAACAAAAACTAAGAACCTAAAACCTTCATACATATTACTATTAAAGGAACTCAGAATGATTTGGAAGGCTGATTTAAACCAGAATCATTCAGTGATTGAAGGACACAAGAGAAAGCATTTAAAACACAAATATATAGCAAAAAGGTAATAAATTCTTCCATATTTAAGTACTGAATTTGTCTTCCCTGGGAAAATGATGTACAGCCTTCTCAAATTAATAATATATTACATTGATATATATATATATTGATAAAAGTAGCTTTCATCAAAAACCTTCCTAACTCACAACATCATTCACAGATAGATGCTGTTATACCTGTTTAACAGATAAGCAAAATAAGGCATAAAGAGTTTAAGTGACTTATCCAAGGTCATACAATAGGTTAGTAATAGCACTGGGAACAGAAAAAGTATTTGCCATAATTATAAAACAATACTACTGCCTTTAAGTTCCCAACTGTTTTCAATTGTTGCCAATTAGACTAACCAAGAAGGTCAGGGTAGCTCCATCACCATGATTAAGTAAGTAGCCAATCTTTGTCTGTGTCAAATTTGACAACTCTTTTAATCTACTTGTCATTTTTATAGAGACTAGACAAATTAATTGCAACAAAAGATGGGCATGCTCAGCACCTCTAAAAAATTAGGCCATTTATTTTAATGTCCAATATTAGGATCAGGATTAGGATATTAGGATATTTCAGTCAAAGGACTTTGAATTAAATCAGTCTGCATTTGAAGATCCATTTCAGTTATGGAAACGTAGAAATCACACTCCAGTTGGCTGAAAATCAAGCTGTAAACTATAGAACTGTGGAATATGATATGGAACAGTTTAATAATAAAACAGTGGTACTGTACTCCTGGGATACACTTACTCAGTGTGATGCCACTGTTTCCAGAATTGCAACAGGAAAACCTGAACCATCTGATCTCTGTACAGTAGAAATAGTGAGCAGTCAAAAATGACTTAATATGTAATATTCATGAAGGTCACTGATTAAATTAAAAATATATACATAAATGTATTTCATATTTAAAATATTAATTAGAAATAACATGTTCCTTTGAAAAAAATGACTTGCTTTAAATTCATTTCAGTATGAACTTTAATTAAAAGCATCTATATTTATATCAAGCTGAAATAATGTGTCCCTAAAAGAGAAATTAACTATGAAATGACAATAAAAGAAATGTTTTGACACAATGTTTCTTCAGTTATAAAGAAGACTAAGACAAATACACTGTTTAAAAGCTTTTATGATGTGGTGTGCTGCTTGGCTGGGTAAAACCAAAGAGAAAATTAGGCAACTGCAATACAAGACTCTTTATTCTGCCCCACTAGGGCTGTCAATCCTGACCTGCAAGGATCATGTTCTCTAAAATATGCTATTGGAAATGTGCAAAGTCAAGTATCTCATTTAGTTTTATGATATCCTGATGTGCTCATTTTAAGTATTCAGTGTAATATGATTATCTCACAACCTTCAAAATAGTTTCTAGTGAAGGGGAAAGGTACTAGGGTTTGTTTGTTTGGGGTTTTTGGGGGGGGGGAAGGGTGTTGGTGTATTTTTTTTTAAAGGACCCGTGTTGCTAACAAGACCACATACATTCAGGAAACTTTCTTTTAAAAATTAGGACCAAATCTTGCTACATTACAACTGTGAGGAACATAAGAACAGCCATAGTGGGTTACACCAATTATCCATCTAGCCCAATATCCTGTCTTCTGACGCTGGCCATTGCCAGATGCTTCAGAAGGAATGAACAGAACAGGGTAATTATTTCTTGTGTTATGTGAAGGAATAAATAACACTTCTTTATTCAGTTTGTCCACACCGTTTATGATTTTATAGACCTTTATCATAACCCTCCTTAGTCGTCTCTTTTCTAAGATGAAAAGTCCCAGTCTTTTTAAATCTCTCCTCATATGAAAGCTGTTCCATACCCTTAATTATTTTTGTTGCCCTTTTCTGTACTTTTTCCAATTCTAATATATCTTTTTTGAGATGGGGTGACCAGAACTGCAGGCAGTATTCACAGTTTAGGCATACCATGGATTTACATAGAGGCATTATGATATTTACTGTCTTATTATTTATCCCTTTCCTAATGGTTCCAAAAATTCTGTTAGCTTTTTTGACTGTTGCTGCACATTGCATTGATGTTTTCAGAGAACTATCCATAGTGACTCCAAGATCTTTCTTGAGTGGTAACAGCTAATTTAGATCCCATCATTTTATATGTATAGTTGGGATTATGTTTTCCAATATGCATTACTTTGCATTTATCAACATTGAATTTCATCTGCCATTTTCTTGCCCAGTCACCCAGTTTTATGTGATCCCTTTGTTACTCTTCATAGTCAGCTTTGGATTTAACTATCTTGAGTAATTTTGTATCATCTGCAAATTTTGCCAATTCACTGTTTTCCTCTTTTTCCAGATCATTTATGAATTTGTTGAACAGCCCTGGTCCCAGCACACATCTTTTGGGGGGACTCTGCTATTTAGCTCTCTCCACTATGAAAACTGACCATTTATTCCTATCCTTTGTTTAATATCTTTTAAACAATTACTGATCCATTTGAGGACCTTCCCTCTTATCCCATGACTGCTTACTTTGATTGAGAGCCTTTGGTGAGGGATTTTGTCAAAGGTTTTCTGAAAGTCCAAGTACACTATATTCACTGGAGCACCCTTGTCCATGTTTGTTGACCCCCCTCAGAGAATTCTAATAGGTTGGTGAGGAATGACTTCCCTTTACCAAAGCTGTGCTGACTCTTCCCCAACATACTGTGTTCATCTATGTGTCTGATAATTCAGTTCTTTACTATAGTTTCAATCAATTAGCCTGGTCCTGAAGTTAGGCATGTCAGCCTGTAATTGCCAGTAGTATGGGAATAGTCCCATTCATAGGAATTCACAGGATTCATACTGACCCTTTCATTACTTATTACTAATCAGTTCAAATCAATAAGTGAAATAATTTGGCCCTAGAAGTGACAGCATTTAAACTTGGCTGATGAAAAGCAATGGCTACAATTTCTGACAGTAAAAAGGGTGGCTGGCTTGTCCTACATTATAAGGCTGATGCATGAAAAATCCAACTGTTCACTTTTACAATTATTTCCATAAAGTTTTAGAACCAAGCCTGAATTAACACTGAACAACTGGAGGGGAAACAAAATTGTGTCAGTCAACAGGCAGAATACCATGAGATGCCTGTGTCTACAATGCATGTTCCCTCCATTTAGAAAAGTGCAGTAATTCATCAGTGATTTAACCTATAGACATTTGAAGGTTGGAGAGCACCTCAGAGGGGCTGTTGACCTTCAGCAGCTGAAAAAAACTGGAGCTCCCGCCTTAGTCAATATATATTTATCTTTCTGTTGGGACTATTACAACTGTTCAAGTAATGCTGACCTTGAAATTTCCTGCACATGATGCACTAGAATAATGATCCCTGAAGGAAGAGTATAAAAATACCTAAATAGGATATCTAAATCCAAAATGCACACAAAGATCAAAGCAAGAATTCCAAATATAAAGCTACTTTAAAAGAGATCTTATTTTTGAGACTCCTATTATGATTTGCATAATGTACCTAAATAATACAAATTTCTAAATAGTTTAAAGCAAGAATATTACTTTATGTCAAAGACCGTGTTTGTTTCATTGTGAATTAATTTTTCCTCTTTTTAAAAATGAATGTAATACTGGAATGACAGTCTTATAAATAGAAATCCTCTAACCACGGAGCAGGTGCAGCATGGTAACAAGATCACAAGCTCCCCCCTCTGCTCCACTAGTGTTCTTCAACCTAGCTATGGACAAACCACTTTACGAAACAAAAGGATCAATTTAATGTAAATTTATAAATCTCTATCTCTATCTCATTGATTTCATGTATTCTGGGGGCTCAGAGACAGTTGCACACTGGGAGTGGAGGTGCATTACCTGAAGCTGCCTGGAGTTGCTTTGCTTATCTAAGGCATTATGACACCAAGGTTTCTCCACTGGGAGTCCTATGGGTCTTTTAGTGCTAGACACACCCCACTAATTCCTTGGGCTCTCCACCGCCTAAAGCCAAAGTATGACCATCCTCAGTATGAAATGCTGGATGAGGAAAGGGAATACAACTCCCTGCATCCTCTCCCTTTTTAGAACCATCTGACCAAGCCCAGCTCCAAGGTCCTTTCCATGCACAACACAAGACTATCTTTGATACATGGGGAAAAACTCTGGAACAAAGTAAGGTTACTTCATAAGCCCTTCACTTCTTTTGGATTGCTTATTCAAAGAAGGTTCCCTAAGCCAAACAAACAGATAAACGTACATATGTTTGCAGCAATCCCTCAAGGAATGTGGAATTGTTTTCTCCGAGCAGGAGCAGCCTTCCTAGGAGACTGCCTTGTTTAGATGTACTCTCTAAAAATCAGGTGCCACTGTTCCACCCCCTTGCCTTGAGCTCCTGAGGGAACTCCTTGGGGTCTTATCTTCTCACACCCCATGCAGGTGTTGGTTCTTTTCATCGGGAAAGCTAGGATGGGCAGGTACCATGACCACAAGAGACCTACTTTAAGTCCTAAAGGGTCTGTACTTGTTATCACACATATCCTTAGAGTAACCATAACATGGCTCTAAACTTACTCTAAAAAGATAAAATAAAAAAGGTCCCCAAAAGGACACACATATCAAATCCTTTCTTTACAAGTACTGCCTTAGTTTCATCTTCCTGACAAACTAAAGACAGTCTAGAGGAGAGCAACAAAAATGATAAAAGGTTTATGAAACCTGCTGAGACTCATCCATCCCTCTGACCACTACCCCAAGATGCTCATTCATGTAGACACTAAGGATACTGCCAGGTATAACAGTGACTACTGGACTCTTGGAGCAAGGGTGAAGGAGTCAGGATGCAGGTGGTGTTCTTGTCCATCATCCTGATTGAGGGTAAGGGCCCAGGTAGGAACTTACTCATCCTGGAGATGAATGCATGGCAGCGCAGATGATGTTGACAGGAGGGCTTGGTTTCCTCGACAATAACATGCTGTTCTGGGAAAGAGGACTGTTAGGAAGAGATGGGGTCCACCTGACCAAGAATGGGAAGAGCATCCTTTGATGCCAATTCCCCAACCTAGTGAAGAGGGCTTTACACTTGATTCAAACGGAATAGGGAACAAAAGCCCACAGGTAGATACATAAAAAAGGAGTCCTTAAGAGGACTAGATGTTGTGGGGGGAATGGAAAATTACAATAGGATCATAGGAGAAACAAGAGGGAAAACAGTAGGTGAATCTGCTCGACAGTTTAGATGTTTATACACAAAGAAAGGAGTAAGGGGAATGAACTGGAAATATTAGTACATAAGCTAAATTATTACTTAATTGGCATCACTGAGACTTGGGGAGATAAATCTTATGACTGGACTTTTGGTATGGAGGGGTATAGCTTGTTTATATATCAAGAATATATACACTTGTCCTGAGGTCCAGAAGTATGTGAGACACAGACCAGTTTTCTAAAAATCTCTGGATGAAGATAAAACGGAGGGGAAAAAACAGGAGTAACGTCATGGTGAGGTCCACTACAGACCCCAAATCAGGAGAAGGAAGTGGATGAGGCATTTCTAGACCAAATAACAGAAATATCCAAAACACAAGATCTAGTACTACTTGGGGACTTTAACTATCCAGTCTTCTGTTGGACAAACTTTTTGTTTCAGAAAATGGAGGAAGTAACCAGAGGGAGTAGTCATTTTAGACTCAATTCTGACTAATGTGGAAGAATTGGTTACAAATCTGAAGGCTGAAGTCAATTTGGGTGAAAGTGCCCATGAAATTATATATTTAATAATTCTAAGGAAAGGAAGGAATGAGAGCAACAGAACAATGGCAACTGTCTTAAAAAAAATAAAAATAAAGCAGTTTTTCACAAACATAGGGAAATGCAGAGAATTGGTGGGTAAGGTCCCCCAGAAAGAAAATCTAAATGAAAAAGAAGTTCAAGAAAGCTGGCATTTTCAGAGATAATATTAAAGGCATAACAGTAAACTATCACAGTGTGAAAAAAAAATAGGAAGAGGTCAATATGGGCCCATCACGAGCTCTTTAATAACCTGAATAAATCACAAAAGGAATCATACAAAAGGTGGAAACATGGACAAATTGCTACAGATAAGTAAAAAAGTATAGCAGAAGCATATAGGCACAAAGTCAGAAAGGCTAAGGCACAAAATGGTTACACCTAGCAAGGGATATAAAGGCAATAAGAAGGGGTTTTATAAATACATTCGGAACAAGAAAAAGATAAAGAAAAGTGTAAATACACTACATAGCGAGGAAGGAGAGCTAATAACGAATGACATCAAGAAGGCTGAGATGTTTAATGCCTATTTTACCTCAGTCTTCTCTAAAAAGGTTAATTTGACCCGATACTTAACACAATTAATGTTAAAAATAAGAGAGAAGTAACTCGGGGCATAATAGTAAAGAACAGGTTAAAGAATATGTAGATAAGTTAGGTGTATTCTAGCAAGCCCTGATGAAATTCATCCTAGGATACTTAAGGTACTAGCTGAAGCAATCTTGGAACACTCAGCAATTATCTTCAAGAAATCACTGAGTTGGGTCCCAGAGGATTTAGGTTTAGTGTGCAGGTTTTGGCTTTAGTGTGCAGTTGCTGGATAGTGTTGATTGCCTGTGACATACAGGAGGTAAGCCCCAGCGTTTCTCAAATGTGGCCACTGTGGCCACATGCAGCCACCAGGGACTTTTCTTGAAGCCACAGCCTCCTGGGCAGTGATTGGGGGGGGGGGGGGTAGTGGGGGAGCACCCCCCTACTCCAGGGCTGCCAGCAGTGACTGGATCCTGCCCAACTCTGGAGACACAAAAGCTGGAGGAGCAGGCAGTCAGTAAGTTCCCCACCTTCCCAGGGCTGGTGGGTTCAGGCTTCAGCCCTTGGGTTGTGGGTGGCAGGCTCCAGCCATGGGGCTTCAGGCTCTGTTCCCCTGCCATACGGTGGCGGGCTCTGGCCCCAAGGCCACACACTCCCCTCCAGTGCCCCTGGCCCCCAAGCTTCTATATCCACCTCCCCATCCAGGGCACCTCCCCATCCAGTAAGTCTGATGTGAAAAGTGATAAATTTGTATGTTTGTTAATATCGCTTTTCACAGCATACTCAGTAACTAGCACATCTTGGGGTGGGGAAAAGCAACCAAAAAAAAGCAAAAGACAAGAACGTACAAAGCACCTTATTTGTGTTTCTATTCTGTTTAGGTCCAGTAAAGAATAGAGACAACTGTACATTATTTTTAATATTCAGTCTGGAAAAAAAAATCCAACATAAATAAATTACAATGATTTGGACATGTATATGTGCATATTTATTTGTTTTTCCTAAAGTTAATTAAGTATTTTAGGAAAAATTGTCAGGGCAGCCACCAGCAAGAGATGGTGGCCGCATTCTGAGGCCACCAAAAAAATTGTTGTGAGAACCCCTGGACTAGATGATCTGGTGGTCCCTTCTGGCCTTAAATTCTATTACTATGACTAGAGAAGGGCATACGTACCTATCTTTAAAAAGTCTTTAACCAATCATTTAAATCAACTTCTGTACCAGATGACTGGAGGACAGCTAATGTGATGCCAATTTTTAAAGAGGGTTCCAGAGGTAATCCTGGCAATTACAGGCCTGTAAGCCTGACCTCAGTACCGGGCAAATTGGCTGAAACTATAATAAAGAACGATATTGTCAGACATATAGATGAGCATAATTTTTGGAGGAAGAGTTAACATGGTTTTAGTGAAAGAAATCATACCTCACCAATCTACCAGGATTATTTGAGGGGGTGTAGCGGGGTGGCTACCCTGCTCCTACCGAGGGGTTTAAAACAGCCCTGGCAGAGGGCTGGGGCAAAGGGAAAAGCTACTGGGCTGATTGGGGAAGTAGCCACAGCTGGGCCATGCCCCAATCAGGCCCCAGCTGGCCTGTATAAGAAGGCTGGGAGCCAGAAGCTCAAGAGTCTCTCTCTGAGTGCAGAGAGAGAAGGGCCTGGCTGCAGGGAACTAGACAGGGTACCTGGGTGGAGCAGGGCTGGGGAGCTCCAGCCTGGATAGCACCAGGCTGCGGCCTGGTAATAGGCCAAGAGGTACTGGGGGTTGCAGAGGGCAGCCCAGGGCTAGGCCAAGGCAGCAGGTCCGAACCCAACCTTGCCGATGATGAGTGGCCTATACTGCAGTCTGCCCCAGTAGGGGGGCTAGCTGGTGACTGGCAGTGGCCTTATCCTGAGGTGAGGTGGGGTTAGTGGGTGGGGTCTCCCCTGGGAGGGGAGACCTAGCATATGTATGGGTATTGCCAGGGGGCAGCACCCAGAGCAAGGGGCACCGGGATCCTGGGAGGGACACGGGGGGCCAGAGAAGAGAAAAGGCGGATCACTGGCCTGCAGAGGGCGCTCCAGAGGCTAGTGAGCTAATTCCCTGGACGACCAGCAGGAGGCGCCACAGGGGTGAGTCTGGACCCTCTTACAGGGGGTCAACAAGCATGTGGACCAAAGGGATCCAGTGGATATAGTGTACTTTGATTTTCAGAAAACCTTTGACAAGGTCCCTCACCAAGCGCTCTTACGCAAAGGAAGCTGCCACATGATAAGAGGGAAGGTGCTCTCATGGATTGGTAACTAGTTAAAAGATAGGAAACAAGGGGTAGGTATAAATGGTCAGTTTTCAGAATGGAGAGAGGTAAACAGTGGTGTCTCCTAGGGGTCAGATCTGGGACCAGTCCTATTCAACATGTTCATAAATGCTCTAGAAAAAGGGGTAAAAAGTGATGTGACAAAATTTGGCAGATTGGCAAAACAGTGAGGTGGCAGATGATTCAAAATTACTAAAGATAGTTAAGACCTAGGCAGACTGTGAAAAGCTATAAAAGGATCTCTCAAAACTCGGTGACTGGGCAACAAAATGGCAGATGAAATTTAATGTTGATAAATGCAAAGTAATGCACATTGGAAAGCATAATCCCAACTATACATATAAAATGATGGGGCCCAAAGTAGCTGTGGCCACTCAAGAAAGAGATCTTGGAGTCATTGTGGGTAGTTCTCTGAAAACATCCACTCAATGTGCAGTGGCAGTCAAAAAAGTGAACAGAAGGCTGGGAATCATTAAGAAAGGGATAGATAATAGGACAGAAAATATCATGTTGCCTCTATATAAATCCCTGGCATGCCCACATCTTGAATACTGTGTGCAGATGTAGTCACCCCAAAAAGATATATTGGAAAAGGTTTAGAAAAGGGCAACAAAAATTATTAGGGGTCTGGAACGGCTTCCGTATGAGGAGAGATTAATAAAACTGGGACTTTTCAGCTTGGAAAAGAGACGGCTATGGGGAGATATGATTGAGGTCTATCAATCATGACTGGTGTAAAGAAAGTAGATAAGAAAGTGTTGTTTACTACTTCTCATAAAACAAGAACTAAGGGTCACCAAATAAATTTATTTAAATTTAGGCAGCAGGTTTAAAACAGATTAAAGGAAGTAATTCTTCACACAACGTACAGTCAACCTGTGGAACTCCTTGCCAGAGGATGTTGTGAAGGCCAAGACCATAACAGAGTTCAAAAAAGAACTAGATAAATTCATGGAGGATAGGTCCATAAATGACTATTAGCCAGGATGGGGAGAAATGGTGTCCCTAGCCTCTGTTTGCCAGAAGCTGGGAATTAGCGACAGGGGATGGATAACTTAATGATTACCTGTTCTGTTCATTCCCTCTGGGGCACCTGGCACTGGCCAATGTCGGAAGACAGGACACTGCGCTAGATGGACCTATGGTCTGACCCATCAGGACCATTCTTATGTTCTTAACAGGGGAACAAAGAGGATTCAGAGAATTATCCACCATCAGCCTAACTTCAATACCTGGAAAGATACTGGAACAAATTATTAAACAATCAATGTGCAAGCACCTTAAGGATAATGGAGTGATAAGTAACAGCCAACACGGATTTGTAAAGAATAAATCATGCCAAACCTACTTAATTTCCTTCTTTGCCAGGGTTACTGGCCAAGTGGATGGGGGGGAAGTTGTAGACATAATGTATCTTGATTTCAGTAAGGCTTTTGGCACAGTCCCAAATGAGATTTATATACAAACTAGGGACATATGGATATATACTGTAAGGTGTGTGCATAACTTGTTGAAAGTTCATACTGAAAGAGTAGTTATCAGTGGTTTATTGTCAATCAAAGAGGACATATCAAGTAGGGTCCCATCCTGGGTTTGGTACTACAGTATTCAATATTTTCATTAAATACTTGGATAATGGTGTGGAAAGTGTGCTTATAAAATCTGCAGATGACACCATGCTAGGAAGGCTCACAAGCATTTTGGAGGACAGGATTAGAATTCAAAATGACCCTGGCAAATTGGAGAATTGGTTTGAAATCATCAAAAAGAAACTCAATAAAGACAAGTGCCAAGTACTACACTGAGAAAGAAAAATCAAATGCACAGCTACAAAATGGAAAACAACTGGCTATGCACTACTACTGCTGAAAAGGACCTGGGGGATTATAGTGGATCACAAATTGAATATGAGTAAACATTGTGATGAAGCTGTGAAAAAGGCTAATATTCTGGGGTGTATTAACAGGAGTGTTGTATGCAAGACACAGGAGTGAATTGGCCTGCTCTACTTCAACATAGCTGGTTACTGGGTCCATTTCTGGGTGCCACACTTTAGGAAAGATGTGGATACATTGGAGAGAGTCCAAAGGAAAAACACAATAAAATGTTTAGAAAACTTCGCCTCTGATAAAAAAAACAAAACAACTAGGGATGTTTAGTCCTAGGAAAAGAAGACTGAGGGGATGGGGACTGGATAACAGATTTCAAATACATTAAAGGACTGTTATAAAGAGGATGGTGATGGATTGTTCTCCAGGTCCACTGAAGGTAGGACAAGAAGTAATTAGCTTACTCTACAGCAAGGAAGATTTAGATTAGATATTAGGAAAACTTTCTAACTACACAAATAGTTAAGGACTAGACTAGGCTTCTAATGGATGTGGAATCCCTGTCACTGAAGTTTTTTTAAGAACTGGCTGGACAAATACTTGTCAGGAATGGTCTAGGTATACTTGTGCTGCATCAGCATAGGGGCAGAACTAGATGACCTCTAGAGGTCCCTTCCAACCTTACATTTCTTTGATTCACACAAAGTTCCAGAACTCAAATAAAAAAAAGTAGGCATTAAAAGGGCAAAATATTTGTTCATACTTATTCGTCTGCAAACTAATGACTTGAGAATATTAAAATCTATCATTAGGAGAGATCTCACTGAAAACTATAACATGGATTTATGGTTAGATTTTTGTTATATACTATGTACTTATTCCTCATACTATCCTCCTCTCTTTTATACATACAGTACAGAGCATTACCACAATGCCAACCAGTGTCAGCAGACATAGACATCAATGCCCAGCAAACACACCAAAAACCATAATCAAGCAATTAGTTTCCCTGCATGCTGGAACAGGGTTAGTCAATGCCCTCTCTTTGGATTTTTTCCTCCCTCTTCGCAAGCGTAGACAACTATGTGAAAAAAATAAGCTCCTCTGTTGGCTTGTCAGGCCCTAGAAACTTGGTCCCCAATGTGACTGTGACTTGAGTCAGTCAGCAATCCCAGATAGCCAAAGCAGTTAACACTTATACACCCCACAACTGCTTATTCAACCTTCATTTTCCTATCACAGATTTTATAACACTGACTAGAGTTTTCTATGACCTAAAAGCTTTACAAAATGTTTGTCTTATCATATCAAACCATCTTTTCTGTACTGCTGAATCATTCTGAAGCAATACCCTGAAAAACAGCACACATTTACTTCATGGAAACGCTGTTCAAGCAGAAAAGTAGCTCTTTGTCCAAGTGTTATATCATACACACAATAAAGTATTATGAGTTACATTCTGTACTATTTGTGGAAATTAAAAAATGTTATACTGAAAGGTACTGGTGACTGCACAGATCACAAAGCTCATTGAGATTGATGGATATAAATGCACCCTTTAATTAACATAACTGTTAGGATAACTTTAACACAAGTCCCCACTTAAGGCAAAAGGGGTATGTTAACCTACCCAGGAGCTTTGGATTGAGTGGGTTGAGGGGCTTTCCTGAATATTTCTGGTGGGTGGGGATGAATGAGAGCGAGCTCACAGACAACCAGAGAGAGCAAGACAGACAGCCTGAAAGAGTAGATGAAAATACTATGTGATCTTGAAAGAAGCCCGCAGAGAAATTTTTGGGTTAGGGAGCAGGCTGAAAAAAATTGTGTTCTTGGTCCTGTGAGCAAAAGAAGCTGTTTCCTGCTATTTGATTCCTTCTGTGTTCAGAGGCACATACGTCATACATTCTTCGTAAATAAACAAAACTGCATCAAAGAAATACCTATCACCAATTTCTCATCCTAACTGGAGCAACCTACTAGATCCTGAATTTTTAGTTAGCCACTCAAGTCAAAAGGGATAAAAATTTATGCAAATATTTTCTTATATCCAATACAGAGTAAAAAATATTGTGGATGAGTCAACTGTTTTATCATCCTGAAAACTGGGAGATCCTGCATATTTTGATTTTTATTTCATATGATTCAGTGGTGGTGGCCTCCCACTTTTGCCAGTGAACCCCTGGCCAGAGAAAGTAAGGGGAGAAGAGTGTTCTAACGATGGAAAGAATGCACATGAAGAAAAAAGAAAAATGCACAATATGGAAAGATGGAAGGGCCTGCCTAGATGTAAGCAAAAGGGACTGGAACAAAGGGTTTATGAAGCTGGTCTCCACACACAACACCTTAGTCCAAGTGAAGACTTAATGCTGATTAGATCTTGGTACAAGGATTTTAGCTAGATGCTATTTTCTGTTTAAAGATGCATTTTATAAAGCAGTGATTATTTCTATTACTGGGACTTAAGTTATATTAATATATTTTATTTACATTTGATATTTACATTGAGCTCTTTGTTCTGCTGTTCTTCTCTTCGCTGTTTCCATGAGTCTATAATCTATATCTAATATATCACAAATGTAGTGTGGTACTCTCCTCTGTTTAGCGAGATAGGGGACAGCTGCAAAGTCTAAATTCAGAACTGGGATTAGTACTAAATCCTCCATCCTAAACCTAGATGTTTTATTCAGGTATCTCTTTACTCCCATTCTTACGATTCCTAAGCCTGTCATCACTGTAACCTATGAATCAAATAGGAGGCAGGTGATAAGAATAACAAATGTGAATGATTTGCAGGGGGAAGGTGGCTTGTTCTGGGTCAAGCTTTGAAACGGCCATTTTTCTGAGAGTTAAACTGTTTAGTGAATTTAACACTAGTGAATCTGCTGGCCTGACAGTTACATATTAGAAAGTTTCCTAATGGGGCAGTGTCAGCAGCAGTATAAGCTCCCTAATATTGCACCACCAATATATTTCAACTTTTAGCTACAGGTACCATCCCCACTGAGTATTTCAGTCTGCATGCTTATTCGGCCTTTAGCTTGAGGACAACAGTTAGGACAATTGTGGTGGTGGTGGTTTAGTGATGTTGATATTTGACTGTTGGGAGCTGTACTAGAGACCAGAAACTCACTTCCCCACAGGCTGACAACTGATAAGATAACTTTTACATACTTTTAACCTTGGTTAAAAACTATATTCTAATGGATACCTGACTTACTAGAACAATACCTGAAAGAAGTTTCTCCCACATCTTGATTCTGGACAGTGTAAGGAAGGAACTATTTGGGGAGAAGCATCAATGCATTATACTAGTATCCTCACACAAAACTCTTCTAACCCCTAACTTAACTGGAAACAATTCAGGTGGTTTGGGGATGAAACTCTAACCTGATGCATCCTTCTTTTTCACTAACTGTCAATAAATCAAGTCATAAACCAGACAGAGGAGTTGTCTTGCAGCACAGCCTATTCAGACTTTTGCCTAGTAATTTGAGGTCAGATTACCATGTTCAATGTGCTTAGAATTCCCAAAAGTGAATTTGCCATATCTAACCATCAGGGTAGACAAAGTGATGGAAAGGGAGAAATTAAGGAATGACTATGGTAAGTGCAACATTTGTAGCATACTTATTCCTTTGAATTGGAGGAAGACCTCAAAAGCTAAACAGACCAGAAAGATCTTATATCTTCTGTAGGGCCACATCATTTACCCAACATCATCTTTTTCTGCCCCATGTTGTTCTGCAATCAACTTTCCTTTCCAGTGCCGATAAACATACATCACCCATTGAAATTCTTAAAATATGCCCTGCAAACTGAATCTTTCTTTTCATAAGAAAAGTTATATAAATTATATTTATTATTGTTCTGTTAAAATTATAACCGTGATCCTTAGCTGATAGGACTATTGCATTCTTAAGTGATTAAGAAAAAAATTGTTGCCTTAATCATAATTATGCAGCTGCTGTATTCACAATAATGCAGTTTAAATTATATTGCAATTAATAGTTAGAAGCTATCTATATTATCTATAAAATGAATGGGTGATTTCTTGTGGATTAAATATACATACCCACCAGTGCTGATTTGGTTAAGACAGTCCATTGACATTAATTTCATAATTTCACTCTGTTCATATTTCCTTTATTCCTTTTTTAATGTACTATGTATGTTTATTTAGCTCTTGTAAAATGTGAGGAACTCACGGCTCTAGAAACTGTATTTGTTATTTGTATTCAGCATAGGTATAGCATAGGCATCAAGCACTACCAGCTTCCCTGCAATGGAACCTATCATATCTTGAGCATGATCTAAAGGGATCATGCTTGACTGTTTAAATGGGCATAGAGGCTGGTCTCAGAAAAGCTGGACTGTAAGGGACAAAGTGGCTCAGGCCACATTTCTTCACTAATCCATAAAACAGTCACTTGAAGGCATGTGTACTTGGGGTGGGTGTGGAATGCTTTACAGAGGGGAGGGATAAGGTTCTTGTAATAGAAAGGAAACTGGGATTTCATTCAACAGTAAATTGTTTCAGACATAGGTGCTACTTGCTGCATTCAGCTCCTTTAAGTCTCTTTAGCAATAAACATTATTTTTAAAAGACTGTTAAATATCTAGAGGAGGATGAACAGTGCCAAAGACAAGAAGTCTACCCCACCAATTCAAATACCAGTTTAACCTACACAATTGTGCATCTTATCATTTGGAGTGCAATTTATTAAACATTACCTTGTTATTTTTCTATTGCTTTATTCTCTCTTTACTCTACTCTTTTATTCTATAGTACATCTTGTATTGTTTTTCTGTCTTCAAGTGTCTATTATTCCCTCTTGCTTTGTTTCCATCTCTCATTACAGAAGTTAAAGGTTTTTTTCCTATAAATCATACATTCTTTGATCCCACAAAACTTATTTTAATATTGCCAATCCCTCCCTCCTTCACCCTCCAACACAGTCTTTGCTCACTCAGTAATTCCTCAAACTTCCACATTTCAAAATTCTCCACCCACCTTTAGGTCCCAAAATTCATCAGTCAGTTCAATTAATCATCCATCACAGATCAAGCAGTGACAAAAGGAATTTGTAATATGTAATTTAAAAGTGGCTTTTAAACAGCTCATAAAAGCCAACATATACTTCACATTCTTTTTGCAGATTTCCCTGGGTCATTGTGGGTCGCTAGTGTCACTGTGGAAATTCAACTCTTCGATCATGCAGAAGTAGTAGACTCCTTAAATGAAGGCTGGAGGCAGCTTCCTTGGTAAAGTCCTGTTTTAAGCCCTCTTATAAACATGGCTTAGCAATTTAGTATGACCTGAAAACTGCTAGATTTATCCTTAAGGAAAAAATGTTTCTGTAAATCATGCAGCCTTTGCCAAACTGTCCATGATTACTGGTCATAAATTACTCAACTGATTTATTTATTTATTGGTCTGGTTATCTCCTAGCTCAACAACAGCTTGTTATGGTAGCCTCCTATAACACCTGAGCAGACTACACTGGTGAAACAGGTTTTAAACAACAAATATTTAATTTTTGTTGTGGACGGTTCTGGGGATTTTTTGATTGAGGAACTTTTACTACCGACTTCAACGGGAAAAGGTTTGGGCATTATGGTCCCTTGCCAAAGCAATTAAGCAAGTATTCAACTTGAATCCAGTGGGATTGCTTGCATGCCTTCTGCATTAAGGCCTACATTGACACGTGAGCATATTTCCCTTTATTGGCTGGTACAGTTCAAAAGGAAAAGAAGGGCCTTTTAGAACGACATTCTTGTAGTTGTCTACATTGAAATAAGTAAGGGTTCTTATACAGCTGGCAACTGTCTGTAGACAGAAAAAATTATAGAACCAGCGTCCTAGTCCTGGCTCTACAGGTATGGTTTATTAGAAGGTAGAACCTTCATTGTTCAGGATGTGACAATATGGCAGATTTTGATCCCTTTAACTCCAGAAAACAAAAGCCAGACTCATACTATCAAAATCTTAGAGTATGTTTGACTTAAACTTATCATTTATTGATAATGGTGAATAAAATGAACTGTCTGAGATTAAAAGACTTCATCATTACTTCTTCTGGAAACTTTTGTGAAGTATTTAACCATCCAACAACAAAACAAAACTTCATATAAAAAACCAGTTAAGATAGCAGTGTGACCTTTCACATCATTACAAAATCCATGTACTTAAAAAGCAAAAGAATAACTAAATGAAAAAAAAAAAGTACCTAAATAAAGGAAACCAAAGAAATACATATTTCACCATAGCACAATACTTAACTGTGACCCGAAACAAGTATTTTCATCAGTAAACTTCAAAATATAACAAAAGACCCTTCTGAAAAATAAACATTATAGAATCATAGGACTGGAAGGGATCTCGAGAGGTCATCCAATTCAGTCCCCTGCACTCATGGCAGGACTAAGTATTATCTAGACCATTCCTGATAGGTGTTTATCTAAGTTGCTCTTAAAAATCTCCAATGAATAAAAAACCTTTGTCAGGGTATGCCTCAGTAACTCTATCAATTAAAAAAAAAATTTAATACCTTAAAGAAAAAATATATTGAGTAAGTAAAGGGTTTTTTTGATTAAATGACCTTCTTTAAACTAGATACAGTTATATGGTTTTATGGTGGCAGTGCAAGATTCGATGTTCTTTGCTTTTCATTTCTTTACGTTCTTGGATTTGGAAATAACGTGGACAGGTCATATATTATTGTGACTCAGCAATCTTGACTCATTTTTGAAACTTTTTAAATCAAATAAGCACCATGGCACATAGGGCAATTTCCAGGCTTAGTGTTATTTGAGCACCAACAGTGTGCTTGGTGACATACCAACATAAGTACACTTTATATTCCAATTTAATTGAAAAGGACTATATAGTGTCAGACTACTTCACTTACCGAAAAATGAAAATATACCACCTCGTATCTTTTATCAAAGTGATTCTAAAACACCTCAGGCTACACAAGAATAAAAATTATTCTAGCCATTACAGCCACTTCTGGTTTAGCACACTGCAGCCACCTACTCCCACAGTTCAAAACAGGGCTCATACATGCAAGTACACTGGCATGAATGTCTGCCATAATTAAAGTGAATCTCAGATATAACATTTTCCCGTAACATAGAACTAGTGCGGGTAGGCCTTCAACTGCCTCAGTCTTCTGCTACTGTTCAAATACTGTTTGTTGCTATCAACCAAACAATGCCTGTGGGGATAAGGGTACTCACAGGCTGGGAGGGAAAAAAAGATGTGATTTTAAAAAAATAATCAAAGATTCAAGTGTTTGGAGTGCTGATGGCTTGCAGCTTTAAACTCAACCACCGCTGAGGGACTAGGATTATAATCATACTTGAAGTTTTGGCATGAAAAATAACCCCCTTTCCCCAACTCAACATAACAAACTTATTTACTTACAATGTGCTGGAGGTAAGGAGTACGAACAAAACTGGCAGAAGATGCAGAGATAGCATACCAAAAGCACTTATTTCACAAAGTTAATATTTGCCTAAATTGTGTGATGCTCCCATCCTAGATGGCATTTTGTGTCATTAAAATCCAACCAATAAATAAATAAAACCAACCACCCCTGATATGGGAATATGCAGCATTGAGATTCCAAAGAGGAGATTTTTCCCACTGTGCTTCTCCTATTCACGGAATGATGTTTGTTTGTTTTCCCCAGATAATGAATTCTTTATGCCAGGTGGGATGGAATATTAGTTGTCAAAATTCTTGTTGGCACCTCACCCATTGGGATTACAGATTTTAATATTCTTGTTCTGCACATTTATTGCTATTGACTCAGTGCTAGCTTATTTTACATACAAGTATCTTGGATTCAGTTGTGGGTCACTCAGGTTTATTTATTTAACACAGGAACATGGGATTTTGCCATAAAGATCACTGATCTATCTAACCAGGTATCTCACCTCCAAACAGTAGCCAATAAAATGTGCTGCAGATGACAACAACAAAATCCAGATCAGATCTGTTCAGTTACCCCAGTCCTAGGGTATATCTACACTTTCAGCTCGGGTAGACTTACCTGTAGTAGCATACTACATTGATCAAAGCTAGTACAGAAGGATAGCCACAGCAGCACAGCCAGAGAGACTGGCTAGCCAACATGAGTATAATCCTGGTACCCTAAGTACTTCACTTGGATAACTAGCCGGTTTTGCTGCTCATGCCAGCATAGCCTTGCTTCTATGTTGGTAGCTCAATTAAAATCTAGCATGCATACATCTGCCTGAACTAGAAATTACACCCAGTTCCAAGTGTAACTGTACCCTAAAAGTTGGTTTCAGATGATTTATTCAGCAGGGCAGAGCTTTGCACTAAATAGGAGTTACACACTCATTGCATATTGCCCCACTACCTTTCCCTTGTACACAGAACTACGTAAGGATTTTGGCTTTACTTAATATGTTATGTTATTATGACGGTTTTCACTCATGGAGCGTTGCCTAGTGGTCAGGCCTTAAGCATGAGGGGTTTTGGTAGGGGAGACCAGGCCCTTCCACTCCACCAGGCTCTGGCCCAGGGCCTTGTAATGGCAAACACCAGGCTCTGATGCCCAGGAGCACCTTAAGGCTGCCCTGCCTGGGCCACTTCCTACCACCTCGCAGTCTATCACAGGAAGCTGTGAAACGGGTCAGCTCACACTTGGCACCTGTTCACAGCGTGATGTGGCATGGCATCTCTCGGCTCTTGGGATAGCAGCTGCTTCTTCTTGTGCTTTGGCCCTCCAGTGTCCAGTGTGGCCTGTGTCATATCTTCATAGACATCCAGGTTCCAAACTCACACCCATCCCAGCTCCGCAGATTCTGAAACGGGGCTCTGCCCTCATGTGGCTGCTGAGAACACAGTGAAATTCATCATAAAAGTGATTATTGGGGCACCGCCAGCTTGCTGGCATTCGGTACCTCACCTTGAGCCCCATTATCTTCTCTCTGCACTGCTGTCTGGTCTGCTCAATCCAGTGTTCTTCCTGCAGCTTCTTACATATACTTTCACACAGTTCAATGTTCCTCTCTGTGCTGTCAAAGTCACATGTTTTGCTCACGTTGGCCCAAAGACACACAGATTCTGGTGTGTTAAAAGAGCTACGTGGGTGCACAATGAACATCTTATTAAGAGCTACTATTCTGCTGCTTCAGACATCAGAGATGGGCAAAGCTGGGGAAACTGCAAGCAGACTGGCGCTGTGGATGCTGAGCAGAGGGATATAAAAGTTGTCCACTTCTGGTCAGCGGTCACAGCACAAGTAGCACAGGAAGATGGGAAGAAAATAAAAAGGAATAGTTTCCCAGAGGGCTTATGGGAAGGGATTGGAGGAACCATGATATCTCGCTTGTCTTGGGTTCCTGTGGCTGAACCTACTCACCGTCTTAACCTTATAGCAACAACATACAATCAAGGCAATCTCGCAGTCAGCCCTAATGATCAGAGCACAGTGAATGCCTGACCGTGTGCCACTGATAGTAGTATGTGTGAATGCGAACCATGTTAAGGCGGAAAACTGGGGTTGAGGATAAGATTAGTATGCAGTGAAGACACCGCTCCTTCTGCAGTTAGTGTCCACAATTGTTTCCATCCAGCACTTTTCACAAACACCAAATTCAATTCCCTTTCTATCCATCCCCCCCAAAACAAAATTGAACCTGGCTATATATCTTTTGATCTATGATATGCATTTTATTTTTCAAAGCCATAATATAATTACTGCACATTTTGTACATACCCTAGTAAGTTGGGAGGCAAGAAATAAAGAAGATTATTAGTTTTATTTAGCCTGCGGACGGTCTCCTCTTCTTGCTGTTCCTGATTTTAGCATGGGTAGCACTGGACAATAATAAAACTTAATGGGCATTGGGACACCAGGTGCTGTAGAAAAAATGCTGATTAAAGAAACAAATACACAAACAATTTGTTTTGATTGTTTCTTTTTTATTGCATGTGCAGTTTTACTAGGTCTCAATAATGCAAGATATTGATTCAAAGGAACTGAATATCTCAAAGGCTACCTTATCTTCATATAGTATTTCTTGAAAAGTTGTAGGTCTAACTGGGATAGGGGGCATACACAGGTACTACTCAAATACGACTTCTAACAATGGTATTGTTCCAACATCAGTCTCCCTATTTTTTTTAACTTACCCAGTGTATTGGCAAGTAGTGCTTTATCCTTTTAGTCATATAGGAGGCTAATCAGCCCTCTACGAGGCTAGAGGCTATATTAAGCTAAATATGTGTAGCAGAAAAAGTGACGCATAGGAGATTTAATCACTGCATGCAAATACCAAATGGGACCATGCTAAGATCTACCATATGACCTGTTTACTATACAGAAAGAGGTCATGGGGTATGAAATGAAGAGAGGTTAAGGTTCGATATGGAGGTGGGATTTCTCAACCAGAAGTTCCTCACTAGATTGTAAAGTAGCCTCCCATGACAAAAAGTGGGGAAAACAGCAATATAGAATTTTAGCCATTAGTGTGGCATATCCTTTTCAAGATCTGTAACAAAACTGCTGGGTATAGTTGCTGAGACACAACTTATTTCTGTTGCAGCCTGGGAAGATTTTGGTTCTCTCCATCCATAACTTAATTGTTTCTGTTCTGAGACTTGTAGAGCTGAGCAAATAATTCACTCAGTGAATTTAGCCTCTTTCTATTCATGAATTGTCTGAACTTCTGACAATTTTCTATAATTCATTATCTGAAATTATTTGACAAATATTCTACTATTAATCTTTGTTCTGTAGCATATTTGGATTCTGAACATTAAATGTTTGCAATTAATTGCTTGTGAAGTGTGTTGGTTACTTTTGACTCAACACAAAGATCACATAGTATTATTTCTCCAATGCTAAAAAGAAAAAAAATTAATGGAGATATCCTATCTCCTAGAACTGGAAGGGACCTTGAAAGGTCATTGAGTCCAGCCCCCTGCCTTCACTAGCAGGACCAAGTACTGATTTTGCCCCAGATCCCTAAGCAGCCCCCCTCAAGGATTGAACTCACAACCCTGGGTTTAGCAGGCCGATGCTCAAACCACTGAGCTATCCCTCCCCTACTGAAGAAGCACAGCTCTTAGTGTGTTTAAATACTATCCTATTCATTTAAAATTTGCTTTCCACAAATATTCTCATTATTCCTATTAGCAAGTTCATTCACTAGAATGGCCTTCTGAAAATGAACACAAAAGCTGAGATTAACAGAGTTGAAACATTTCAATTTTTTATTCAAGCAAATATTGGCAGAAATTGTTTTTCTATTTGGGGA
Organism: Chrysemys picta bellii; assembly: GCF_011386835.1. Taxonomy (NCBI): domain Eukaryota; kingdom Metazoa; phylum Chordata; order Testudines; family Emydidae; genus Chrysemys; species Chrysemys picta. Next base: position 74,912,815 of record NC_088799.1, read on the forward strand.
TTTGGGGGGAATGGGGTTAGTATTTACCCAGCTCTAAGTAGGGGTTCTGCACACTGATAATGCTGCTATGAGCTGAGTATATCAAATATGTAATGGTGTGTGTGTGACCGTAGGCCACCCTGTATTCACATGCTACATACTGGCGCAATGAATTTTGTATAAAATACACCTTGTGAGGTATCATTTGAAAAGTAATAACACACTGGTCAATAAATCACGTATATAAAACAATGCTGTATGTGAAATTATGGATATTCACTAATATTTTAAAGTTTGTGACTAAAAGGTATTTAAAGAAAGCATGTCAGGGCAAGTTGATAAGCAGGTTTTCCCCCAAACAAAGGAGAGGCCAACACCTCAAACCACGTGTGGCCAAAGTCAATGGGCTACTCATTTGTATCAGAGGTTGCAGCAGGAAGAGATCATTTGCACAGTAGAAACCACAAAAGGGGGAGGAACCAGCACGGAGATGTCATGGCACCTTCAGTCAGCATAAACCAGTGAACTTTATCTGGGTACCCTTCAGAAAAATACATGTCAAAGATTCACTGAACTATAAGGGCCAGCAAAATTCTAAATGACTTTTCACCTTAAGGAGAAAGAAAGAAACCAAGTGGTTTGATCTCTGTGATGGGTCCCCTGAGAGTGAGAGAGAACATCTTGAACAACGACTGTATCTTGATAAATTAATGTGTTTGAAGGGAAGGGTATATTTACCCCAATTAAATTAATAAGCTATGATGTACTGACTCTTAACAGAGCAGCAAATTTAATATCTTCTGTGAATACACAGTGGCAGGGGCTGTGCATTGCCAAGAAACGTTTCTTAGGAGCTCAGGGGCTGGAGTTCACTGAGTGTTACCTGCTAAAGTAAGGTCTGGGCCAGGAGTGCCTTCAGAAGTTTGCTGGTGAGGGAGACAGGCTGGTGCGGCAGAGATCTGACACAAAGTCTAGACACCAGCAAAACTCACTCTTGCTGAGGCAAAGAGCTAACGGTGGCTCACAGCTTGCGTATTCCCACCAGCATATTAGTGTGTGCTCCCTTTTCAGATGGAGACAGGAGTCTCTAAGAAACTATTATCTTATTGGAACATCCCACTTCCAGAACATTTTGTAGCGGTGCAGGATTCCAACCCTCCAAGCCCTTACAGGAATGGCTGTGGTGACCTCCATTCTATTCAGAAAGTATTCAAAAACAAAGATTCCAATACCCCTGTGCCAGGAGCAGAGAACTTTGCTGGGGGAGCCAGTTAAAGGAATGCTAAGTCTGCTCCCATCCAAGAAAAAGACAAAGGACACCAGCAATGCCAGGCAGCACCACAGAGCAGGGCAGTGGATGCAAACTACATTACCTTTCCCTCCAGCTTGCATTAAATAGCTAATGAAGTTAATATTTTCTTAGGTACACGGATGGCCTCTGATTTGCACAGTTTTGCTAAACAGATGTATTGTTGCTAAATAGTCAAGCAGTAGTATTTGCTATTTGGGTGAACAGTAGATGCTATTTTCAGTCCCACAACTCATTTTTAACAAAGCTGGAAAAATACAGTATCCTATCAATATACAGATGTATTTATCTCACATTCTTGAACAAACTGGGGAAGTCAATTACTACCGCATGCTGGTGTGGTTCAGAGCTGCCATCTCCGGTGAGAGCACTCAAAGGCATTGTGTCCTCCTACAATTCCCCAAACTATTAGGAAGCTACAGTGTGCACTGCCTTCTGTAGACCTCTACTTTCATGCTCTACACTTCAGAAAACTGTAGAAAGGTGTCTTATCTTAACACATATGGATAAGAGGGCAGAGTTAAGGTCATGTTTGCAATCCTAACTTGGGCATTTCCCAACTAATGAGAGCTTCACTTTGCAACCTGAATGATATCCTACTTTAGAGAGGGGGAGTTATTGGGTGGGGATGGACTATATTATATCTGCTGAAAACTATATGGCTCTGCGACAAAGTTTAAACAAAACTTGCAGCCAACATTGTACAGATGGTATGTAGCCTCTCCATCTTTATTACAACAAATAAAAATGATGTACAGTATACTGTGGAGTTATTCAACTAACAATTCCCAGGAATCACCTTGACTGCAGAGTATTAAAGAAACTGAGAACTCTTTATACGATGTCAGAGGTTTACTGAGCAGCAACAACACACTCGCAGCTGGTTGTTATGAAAAGGATCAGGCTTTAGGTAGATGGATGTGCTTTAGCTCTGCACATTGCATGTCAATGAAAAAAACAACAACAAAGTTTGTGGCAATATATTCTTCAGCAGAGCTGCTTTTAGCTTCTAAAGTGGTACCTCTGCCCTCACATCATGCTAATGTACAATGTCAAACCTTTCAATTTTTGCCACAAAAAATGAGCGATCTCAGGGAACAGGGCATGAGGTCTCGGAAACTATCCACCCAACTCTCTGCCCAGCTTATTTAGAAAGTGTTCATATTCCTTCCACCCTCAATCACTCAAACTGCTATTAAATTGTAGATTTAAAATGTCACCTAAGGCAATTTTCCATACAATTTAGCTATTTACTTCTCTACTGTTTATCTTTTTTCTTTTCCTTCTCTCTTTCCACTCTGCACTTTTCCTTCTATAACCAATAAGTCTCTTCTTCTATATTTTTTCAGTGGTCATGGTTTTTTCACCCTTTTAAAATATTTTTTCTCCTTCTTTACAATCTCATTTCACCTTTACCAATAGTTTTCATGTTCAGTGTTTTCCCTCTTCCTTCCTTTTTTATGCCAATCTCTCCCCTCCATTCTCCTCCCTGTGTTTTTTTGGAATTGGGGCGAGAACATGGTCCCTGTTCACCCTCAAATGCAAGTGCTGAGAATATTAGAGGGTGAGTGAATGAGATCATTCAGCGAGTTGACAGCTCTGCAGTGTTATGTGATCAAGATAGAATAATCACGACATGATAATCAACAGAACATTTTAGCTTCAAATAAGAGCTTTTTTAAAAAAAATTAGAAGGTTTCTTTTCTCTTTAAATTTATACATAAAATAGGAGCAGCCTAGTAAAAGCATAAAAAATTAAAATTTGAATAAAAAGGAACACAACATTTCTTACCACATCCTCAACTGTGGCAGAGAGGGAGATGGAGAAATTAGAAATATAAGCAACCTGTGTTTTAAACTTGTAATGTGCTCAGATACTATTGAGAGCACTGTACAAAACTTTAGAAAGTATACTTCTTGCCCCCAAAATAGGGCTCTGCATTTCAGGAAGACAATCTGTATAGTGGTTTGCATCAAAAAGCAACCGTAATAAATATTCCAGTTCAGTGGGGAAAATTGTATAGACTTTTCCTATATATGTGTATGTATACACAGAGAGGAAAGTATTAGTCCCCAAATAATTTAATTCAAAAGCAGGTAAATTAATTTTGCTTAATACGAAATGTAAAATTTCAGCAGAACTGTTCTTACCATTAAACAACCTAAGAAGTGGGCTTGGAAATTTGCACTGCTTACCCCTTTGTCATCAAGATGTTCATCCATGCTGCTGTTTTACCACATTCTGCAACTCTGAGGTAATCCCATGCCACACAACAATGTCCAACACAGAATCTCCCCTCCTCACGTTTGGTTTGTTATATATAAAGATATAAAGTATATCCCTTCCCATTCACATCTTCCCCTCGGCCTTTCAAAGACCCTCTGATTAGGGTTTGTAAATAATCATCCTTCTCTTGTACTAATAGTCATACCACCACCTCTGAGAGGTGCCTTTCAAACCAGTACTTCCTTTGCATCTTGATTCACACTATCCTTCAACCACGACTGCCTCCTTCCCATCTGCAAATAATCTTTTCACCCCCTGGCTGCAGTATGGTTGCCATCTCCAAGCCACAGTAAAAAAGGACCACTGGCAACAACCCTCACCTACAAAAAATGCCCACTAGCCACCCTACACACATAACAACAAAAAAAAGGTCCTAGTGCCAATTTTAGCTAAAAATTACTAAAATGTTTCAAAAAACCATTTTATACAAATTGTAACTAATTAATCAATTAACACAATGTGTGTATTTTTGTTATTTTATCATTTTTCTTACCTTACCTTACCTACCAAGCTGCTGAAGTCCAGACTATCAGGGGTGTGAACTGTAGAGCACTCTAACATGGCCCATGTTTGGGGGCAAAAGGCACATTAAATCTTTTAGCTGGAAAGGCAGTACAAAAACCAGCCCAAGCCAGTTTAAAAACTCATCAGGTAGCAACCTCACTGTAGGGGTTCACAATACATCCAGAAAGTCCCTGGCTTTCTCACCACCTTTCCGTCATAATCCCTCATATTCTCCTTCTTTGGTTCAACCAAGCCCCTCCCAACTTCCCTGCCTGTAAAACAAGGCAGCAGTTGCTGTTCCTTCAAATATCTTCCACCTGGTAGAGCCTATCCTCAAGTCTTCCTTTTCATTAAGAAAACAGCTTTCCCGGTATATCCCTGCTTCCTCTCTGAGAGGCCTGGTTCTAATTCCATGTCCCTATGGGAACTACCACCTCCAAAATTAAAATTTGTCAAAATTTCTTTCTTCTTCTCTTGGTGGGGTTTTTTCTTTCTTTTTTCTTTTTTTTTTTTTTTTTGCCTGCAGAAAATTTGAGATTTTAGCAAAAATGAAAACAAAATATTTTGTCCAAAATAAAGAAAAAATGCCACTGCAGCGCCTAATGGGAGTCATAATTTTGGTAGCACATGCCCCTATTCTCCTCTATAGGCCAAAGTCCCTGGCTGGACTACATCTTCAATGATGCACCATGCTCTTGTATCAATGAGAGCAGACCGTGTATCATGGCAGATTCACAGGAGATGTAGTCCAGCAGGGGTCCCAGCCCAAAGGAGAACAGGACCATGGGGAACCAGAACTACAACTCCCATGAGGCACCCTAGTGGCATATCAGAATCAAAATCTCTGTTTTCAGGCATTTAGTTTTTCAATGTAAAATTGAAATTTTCCACAGAATGTAGATGCTTTTCACAAAACAAATGTAGTTAGCTAAAACCCCAATTTTTGGTTAAACTCTTCTGAAATTTTTTTTTGACCTGCTCTATTCAGAATGCCTGACCTTAAAAGGGCAGAAATCCTGTAACAGGAATTTTGTGCCTTTAAAGGCCCAACAATTGGTTACAAGACTATAATGTCACTGTCATTATGTCATCTTAATGTGTAATATATAATATGTCACTTTGTTTACCAACATGAGCCACACCAATATAAATACCTTTATATGGGTATAACTGCATCCACATCCATACTTAGTTAAATTGGTACAAAAACTCTGTGTAGATCAGCCCTGAGTCTGTTGCCTAAATAGAGGGGGAGTGATAGCTCAATGGTTTGAGCATTGGCCTGCTAAACCCAGGGTTCTGAGCTCAATCTTTGAGGGGCCCATTTAGGGATCGGGGGCGGGGGGGGAACTGTCAGGGACAGTACTTGGTCCTGCCAGTGAAAGCAGGGGACTGGACTCAATGACCTTTCAAGGTCCCTTCCAGTTCTATGAAACAGTTATATCTCCATATATTATTTTTTATTATTAATATATTCATGGTGAAACATACACACACACAAACACACAGGGCAACTTAAATAACAAATAATAGTGTTTTCACTACAAGGAAAATAAATAAATATATCTATGTTTAATCAGCCAAGTTATCCTAATTAAGGCCTGATCCTGCACCACTGAAGTCAGTAGGAGTTTCACTTGACTTTAGGGAGAGGAGGAATCAGGCCTTTACACTTTTTCAACCAACAAAGTGATAGTTTTCAATTGGCAGATGCTAAGAAACAAAAATTCTATATACTGAGCCCTTTAATAGAAATAAGCCACATTAGGGGCTCCTGCAAGTCATCAATGGATGGTACTCCTAGTTTTAAAACACCTGTATATTCAGTACTGACAGAGTGTTCTAAATGTCATGACTTTCCAAGTGGCATTATTTAGACACCACATGAGTTCATGTCTTCTTTGATAATGGTAACATAAACATTTAGTACAAAGCTTGCAGTTATGTTACCATAACCATAATAGTTCCATAGTACAGTGCATGCTTACTTTTTTATGGCTTTGCTAAACCGTCTCTTAAAAAGTTCAGATAAATATTTTATTCATCTACCCATATATTGTTCACTTTCCACATATGTTAACAAAATAGAGAGCATGACACCTAACTTGCTAAGAACTGTTTTGTGAATTAAATGAAACACAATTGTTCTTGTACGAAAGACAAAAACAATACACTGTATTTTACACAATTCTAAAAAAAGTCCTTTACAATTCTATTTCTGGGATCCCACATTTCCCACATAATACCAACATACATATGCTAATAATCAAAGGCCCAATGACGCTCATGGAAAACTTTGATAAACTTTCTATTTATAGACAATTGTGTTTCTATTCAGTATAGTATAATCATGATGTTTCTTTTCCCTTTGTTTGCTGTACTGTTTTGTTTGGGGGTTTGTTTGTTTGTTTCCATTATTAGGGTTGGTCAAATCTGTCAAAAAAACAGTGAGTTCTGACATTGTTAATGAAACCTTAGGAACCAAATTTATTGGTGTCAGGTGAACCTTTGCCCTAATCTCTTCATTTTTGCTGTCTCAGGAAATCAAGGAATAGAAAAATGATTTTGCAAAAAGTTCACAAGAAGCTTGGCCCATGTCACTGACTGACAGAAACCAAGTAAGTTTTGCCTTGTTTCAGGCTGTTATTACATTTTTGCTCAACCCTAAGAAAGAATTGATCAGCACGTGCAATTTATTCCTTGCTTTAAAATATAAACCTTTGGGACCTCAGGATTGTTGACTGGGAAATTACTATTACAGTAATAAATGAGGATTCTTTTCAGTAGTTGTCTTATATTCTTGTAATTTAGGTAGCCACATTGGTCCTTTCTAGGGCCTATGCATAACACAAACACACACAAGCTACAAGCCAGAGAATAATCTCGATTCCATGTCCCATCTTGTTCCAATGCCAGTAAACCAAAGCAGAGATTGACTTCTCTAGCTATCCTCCCTCAATAGGAAACGTATGCTTCCACTTCATGCTATGCCTTTATGTTCTAAGTAGGAATAATCAGAGACCACGGAGCTTTAAGTGTGAGGGGTTAGACAAGAGTCCAGCCTAGGGACTACTCATCCCTTATTTAGTGCCTTGTGTCCTGTGGTCCACAGCAAGTTACTGAAGGATAAACTTTGTCCCATATTTCCAGCAATAAACATGCAAAGGATGTGATGAATAAAAAACTGTAGGGAGATATCCCCTAAAAAATATTTTTGTCCAGCACTTTTCATACAGTTGTCCTTTATTTCCTTGAAACACAATTGCTCAATACAAGAAAGGTCACAGACAGAAAAGCAGAAAAACCAGGTAAGGAGGAACATTGTCATAAGTAAAGAAGTGAGAGTGGAACAGATTACAGGTGGGGCTGTATAGGAAGCTGGAGCAGCTCCTTATCCATTATGTTGCAAGAGCCTCAAAAAACCTGTGCCACGCTGATTATTACTTTGACTGAGGAATAAGCCACATCAGATAAACTTCCAGATAACAATGATCCTCGTTTCATTCAAATTTCTTTAATAATAACAAATTAATGCAGAACCCCTATGGCCCTGCTCTTGGAATTATAAGAAATATGGACTGAATGGTTCAGAGAATTTTTTCAGCTTTCCATCAGGCTCTTTAAGGTTTGATTTTTGTACACTTGAAAGCAAATAAAAATAATGCTCGTATCAAAAAAAGTTTAGGCAGGGAGAGGGGGTCATCCAGATGAGAAATCCATGAATGGTTTTTCACCGTAACAGAATATTTATAAATAAAATCATTAGCGTCTTGATTTTTTTTTTTTAATCTGGAGGATTCAAACACCTTTGGTGATTTGCAGTGATATGGTCTTGGTCCTTAACTTTACAAGCATGCACGACAGCTGATGCTACAGGTAGCAACCACTATGTCAAGGAAAGCAATTTTGCCACAATTATTGGTGCTAGCCCATTGGGGGGACCCAACCAGGAATATTTTGGGGGTCCTCCCCCCACACAATAATAAAAATCATCATCATCATCATCATCAAAAGCTTCTCAGAGCCCTACGCAATTGCTTATCTGCTTATGCCTAGCACCAACTCTGGTTAGATCTAATAGTCTGTAAATCTACTCTATACAGCTTACGGTTTTTATAAATAGATATAACAAAACAAAACAAAAAAACCCACATCCAAGCCCACACTCCCATCAAAGTGCAACCTTTGCTTTTCTGTTGTGCATTCTCAAAACAAGAATATGTGGTTAGTTTATTCTTAAACATTCCAGAACTAAAATAGTTAAAAATAAAATACTTTTTAAAAACGTATTCCCCTCCAATATAATTTTTAAAAGCTATTTTAGTGAGATAAAGCTCATTTTAAAAACATTGGCTATTTAGGTGTTAAACACAAGTAGTAAATCCACTTTACCAAATTGCCCCATTTATAATATTTAATCTTCCTTCTGTAATCAGGAGCACTGAAGTACACATTCAGAGTTGCTTTCCTTTGACACAGTTCTTTTATTACTGTCTCTTTTCCTCACATAATGTCCCACAACAGCTGTGCCATTATGATGATGCTTTCTCTCTCTCTTTTTTTTGTATACAGCTTCTCCAGCACAAATAATTAAAACATGTATTTACCTTCCGTTGCTTGGCTGAAACTAAGTGCATGTTTTGGGGAGGGGAGTTGTTTGTTTCTTTTTATTTTATTTCTGAGCAGTGACATATTGATGTTTCAGATAATAAATCATTCCAATTTGTTCATCCCTGCCAACAATGGTTTTAATCTTCATTTACGACTTGCAAAGTCCGTTTTGTTGGAAGCATTTGATAAAATACTCAATTACTATTTTTTTTACACTGCAGTTCAACTGCTGTGCTGATAAAAGGCTCTAGCTCAGAAGATAAACTGCAAATAATTCCTGAAGAACAAATGTCAGAGGCAGTTTACAATGAATGGAATTTTTTTTTTTTTTAAGAGCAGATTATTCTCTCACCAAAGTGACAGGGCAGTTCAATATTTATTTTGTTGAGAATGTCATTTAAATATTGTTTGACACCTGCTCCCCACAGTCAGCTATTCAGCACATTACAATTTCAAGGGGTTTAAAAGTGAGGTTTTAATTCTGCCTGTCTACTAACAAAATTCAGAAATTCAGTTTAAAAAGCAGAAATGTGACGTGAGCACTAACTAGCATACATACACAGAAAGAATGGGTGTATGTGTGAAGATGTGTGTATTTAGGACAGAGAGTAGAGATTTGATTCTTCCCCTAATCTAGGCATGCTGATGGAATTTTTAAAAAAAACTATCATATTTATTATTTGCAGGGTTGGTTTTTTTTTTCAGATTACCTTTCACAATTAGATCAACTGTGAGAAAAGAAAGATTATTCTTGCATTTTCCTCCTATGTATACTCTAGATGGCACTGCTCATTGACTGAGAAGACAACTCACATTACATTTAGTTTATAATAGAACAAAAATTTCTTGAAAGGAAAGGGGATTTCTTTCATATGCCTCCAATTTTTAAAATTAAAAAGTTCCAGGTAAAGGTAGTTGCGAGCGTGGACAGTTATTTCTTCAACTAGCTATCTCAGAAGAAAAGGGTCTTCCATTAAGTACTCTCCCCCAATAAGTAGCACTTTTCAGTTCTTAAATTCTAAATGTCTGCAGAATTAATCTAATTATGCCACAATGTGGCCCGTAAAATGCCAAAGGTGTATCGAGAACATTTTCTAAGAAGGTAATGTATATGGTTTCTGTTGTTTCAAAGAATGACCCATAAAGTGCTATTTACCTAGCTGGACTGAAGGAAAAGTAGTGAGGTTCAGTTGCTCACCTTGGATCAGATACTTAAAAAAAAAAATCTCTTTTCATCTGCTCCAATTTATTAGTATGCTTTGCTTTACTTTCAGTTAGGACTCTTATATTAAATCATTACTTATCTGAAGGGATACCAATGAACTCTTAAGAGTTAATTGTGGGGTCTTCCTGTCTTTCATTCACACTCTAACATGCCTGGGAAAGTGGAAGTCCAGCAATCATTTTACACATAGTTCTCCCAGTAAAGTCAATGGGAGTTTTGAATGTTGACCAACTGCAGGATTACACTTTATGCTACATTGATTATTTTACATTTACTCCCTAACAGTCAAGGACTCTGAATAGCTACACTATCACAGTAATTCTGGGGTGTCTTAGACCTGTTGAAGCTGACATAATATGGGTCAAGGAAGCAAATATTACTATTCATATTTTTAGAACTGGATTTAGAGGCATGTCAGATAAATGTATCTTACCCCTTTATTTAAAAAACCAAAACCAAAATGTAATTCCATGTGCAGCAGATTGATAATAAACTCCACGGTCTTAAATATAGATTAATGGTCCCCAAAGGCCCATATTTAACATCTTTTCACTTGCAGAGCTCCCATTTACCTCAATAGGAGATCCAAGCACAGAATAACTGCAAGGTCTGTCCCTTAATCTGTAGTTTTACTGTTTACTTAATGTGAAGAGCTTTTGAAAAAAAAAAATCACATATTGCAGCAAAAGAAATTCAGGAGGTCAACTCCATGTATTGAGTAAAATGAACAAAATGCTAATGAAAGACTGCTTGTTAGAGGCAAATCAAGTCAGTATAAAGGCCATAATCTGTTAAATAAATCAAAGGTGTATCTTTATTATGACTAATCAATTTTATTCTATCTCAGATAGTTGGCTTTAAGGAAAGAGATTTTAGGCTGAAAACATTTTTAAATGAAATTAAATGAGTGAAGTCTAAATAAACATAATAAATAAAAATGTGTACTCTGAAATAAATGTAAGCTTTTTAATTACCTATACAAAAACTCAAAGTGCTTTCTCTGTTTCTCATTTTATATCTCTCTCTCTCACACACACATACACACACAATTATAGATAGTGGGGGAATTTCTTTACTTTTCATCTCTTTTGTGGTTACTTTCATAATCCCTTCAATAAGGGAAAGAAATAAGATCAAAATAATGGATCAAAATATCTAAATTGGACTCTTTAAAGAAGAGAGGGTATATTCATATCAAAATATTGAGTAATAAACATACACTATTAAAAACAAACCCAAACATTCATTTTTTTAGAATGACAAATTATTCTATTTTATGCCTCTGCATTCTAACAAATTGAGGCCCACATCCCACAGAAGCTTACGCATGTTATTAACTTTAAGCACAAGGAGTAGATTTATTGACTTCATAGATCTAATCTTGTATTTAAAATAAAGCATATGCATAAGTGTTTGCAGATTTGAGTAATTAGGCCCCAATCCTGTAATGGCACGCACACACGCAGAGAGAGAGAGACCTATGGGCCAAAGTAAATGGCAAACAATTTATTGATTTCAAGGGAAATTCCAGGATTTGGCACACACCTATCTAACGCTAATATACATTATCATAGAGAAAATACAGAGAATCAAACTTCTGATAATGTTTATATGTGGCCCATTTAAAAATACATTATTGCTTTTCACTAGCCCCTTACAAAGTATTAAGGTTAATGAATCATGTTTCCAAATCTTTCTTACTTTTCCTCTCAGCTATCTGTAGTTCAATATAGACATCATTACTTCTCTGCCAGTATAGTGATTCTGTTCGTCATGCCTGAAACAACTACAGCAGAGAGATTAAATACAATCTATATCCACATAAATCATTGAATAAATGAATCATGAAATTAATATGTAAATTGTGTGTTTAACCTCTATTTATACAGCACTGTCTGTCACCATGTTGTAAATCTAAAACTAATTGCAAATTCACAACTCTGCAAAAAGAACACCATGGTAAAAGCTTGACATATTTATTAACTAAATGTTGAACTACATTGAGTAAGTAATTAACAGTCATGCCAGAACAGGGAGAGAAAATTATATTTAAGCGCAGATGTCACCTGTATGAAATGGCTAAAACTATTTTAGATTAGATTTTGATATTAATCAAAGAATACTGCTATTTAATTTTTGACAGACAAATCTGTTTCCATTTATTCATATCTTTAAACACTCAGTTTTTACACTTGCTTCCCATGTCCATCCCTAGTCTGAAATGGTCCCTTTAATATGTCTTTTAAAAGAAAAAGGACTCCCCAAAGGTAAGGTTACGTGATAATAAAAGCTTTACACAGTCTAGACAAAATCCCTCTTAATAGGGCAGCGAAAATAATTTAATATTAGATGAAACTCTGTGATATAAACAGAATTAAATACAATTCCTTCATCTTAAAATAACATCTGCAATTTCACCACTATATATTTCAAAGACTTCTTCTCCCTAACAAGTAAGAGGCATTCCTAATTTGAGTATTGTGAAAGGTACCTGGGCTACTAACACCAGCCCACATAAATCTTTTCAAAAGTTTAATTTTGTTCTACAAATGACAAATGATATTAAATATTTATACGTGAGTGGCAGGAAAAAATAAATTTTATAGCACACACACACACATATATGGACTAAACTGTGGCTCACAGATGGTGGAGTTCTGGCAAGGAAGAGACATGGAGAGAAGCATTTTACCTACAGGGGGCAAAGGCAGGCATATTGTCTCTGGGGAACTGAGGGACTTATCACTGTTCCCAACTCTTGTGATTCTATCAATAGTCTCACTGCAGTTAGTATTTTTCTGAAATCCTCAACTGCTAGAATCAAGAGACTTCCTAAGAAGTTCAACTTTCATAAATCAAACAGCTTCTAATTCTCATGGTTGCAGAAAAAAACTTGAAAATTGAAATGAGTACTCCCTAAAGGTCAGATACCAAATTAAAATAACCCCAAAAATACTATTTATAAAAACTCACTATTTTTAAGCTAGTCTCATGTTTTGGGGGGGCCTGATTCATGATTTTTGACTACTTGCTACACCTTGTCAGTAAGTGTAGCAGATGCGCTACACCATACCACTCTGAGCCCTAGCCAGTATAGGAAGGCGTTGCTCTGGCCTTGCTCTCTGCCACTCTCCCTTCCAAACATTCTCAATAATGGTGAGGGCACTGACTGACTCTTCTTCATTTTCAAAATCCCTTTAGGTTTATAAGAAAATATTGGACTGAGTTCTTCTCAGCTACACCAGTGTAAATCTGAAGTGACTTCATTCATTTCTCCATATTTACACTGATGTTTCTGAAAGAAGAAGCGTGTCCATTGATTTCCATTGAGGTGAATATCAAGATTTATTGAACAAAGAGGTAAATATTGACCAAGATGAAGAAGAGATCTACATTTATTTTGGAGAGATAATAAAGTCTTTAAAAATCACAGTAACAATTTTGTTACACGTATTCATGGCTACAGTAATTCAAAGTAGGTGAATTTATAATAAATAATAAGTACTTTGTTACAGGTGGCACTCATTGTGACTCAGGCTTTATAATTCCACTAGAAGAAAAGTGTTACTTTCTGGGCAGAAACAGGCAGGAGATCCTAGGAATGGTCAATTGAGCTAGAGGAGAAAGTTTAGACCGAGTTATGTTCGGTTGTTTTTTTGTCACAATGAGTCTGTAGAATTTACTTCATAGTTTTTTGCAGTTGTATAACATTTGTTAAGAAGGCAATATCTTATTATTTATCATCAACTCAGTTTTGATTTGTCCTGCTAATATTTACTTAGATTCATAACTGAAAAATGAACTCTATCCCATGCAAGAATCAACTAAGTAAATTCTACAAACTCAATGTGACAACTGTGGTTTATAATTCCATTACAATATAAGGCATGTTGGGTGTTACTTTCTAGGCAGGGACAGGTAGGAGATCCTAAAAATGGTCAAGCTTGAGGTCAAAGTTTAGACTGAGTTTTATGTTCTGTTGGGTTTTTTTAAGCTACCAATAAAGAGGTAGTACCTTTCACTTTGTAATAGCATACATTGATTTTAGTTGTGCCCTACTCACAGACCTCCTACATATAGGACTTTTCACCTGAGAATTTCAAAGGACTTGACAAAGTACCTGAATCCCCAATTCACAGCTGGAAAATCTGAGGCACAAAAGAGATTAAGTGACTTGCCCAAGGTCACGAAGCAGCTCAACAGGCAATAGGACCCAGGTGCCTGGACTCCTAGTCTGGTGCTCTGTGTACCAGACCATGATACTTATAACTGCTCTTACAGCAAACTATTCCTCATGTCATCCATATCAGGTCAATAAGCCCTTAAATTGTATAAGCTTTCTGTTATTTCTATGGTAGGATCATACTTCAGTATGAACCTGACTACATTTAGAAAGCTTGGGATGAAGAACAAGCATGGGAATACATTTTCCACCATCTTGGAAGGTCGAGTGCAATGAGCAGAGCAGTTCAAATAATGAGAAAACACAGATTTGCAAATATATTTGTGAATATATACAGGCTAACTCTGCTATACTGATAGTTATGGGGTCATCTTATTCTTTATCAATGAAGAGTCTGGAAAGCCACTTGTTATTTGTGAATCTCAGAAGTTAGATTAATTTTGGCACAAAATGATATTCTGAAAATTCACACTGTTGGAAATTTGCTATTTACCATTCACTATTTCTTATTCAATTAGTCATCTGTTATTCTCATGTTTCAGAAGTTTTATCCATCTAATTAGGGAGCAAAAATAATACTGTGTGTTTTAATTATTCACACACCACTAATGAAACAACTAAGGGCGACTAGCAAACAGACAAAGTGAACACAGTGCAAATAACCCAAACGTTGAAAATTTGTTCATTCAAACAGTTTGACGGTTTATGAATAACAAATACATAGGCAAAAATCAAGAATGACTTGCAAAATATTCACAAATCTTTTTTAAAAAGGCATATGTAATATTATTCAAATGAATAATTTGATTAGCTATAGTTTGGGAGTACAGGACACAACAGAGCTTCAGAAAAAAGACAAGATTCACAAGACCACTGTATTGTGATTTCATTTTTTTTTTTTTTTTTTTAAAGCAGAAGGAAGGTGAACCTGATCAAGGACAGACTTGTAACTGCATCAGAGAAAGTGTCTGCAGCATTAAAGATTGTAAAATAGTAGAGCAGCACTTCAGTGTGATATCTTCTTCAGAATCAAAGAAAGTGAAAAAGGAAGCCAGGCAGAGGAACAATCCCATAGAGACATCTTTTAATGCCTTTTTCCCAGAAAGTATTCAGAGCAGCATATCCCCTTTAAATTACGTGTGTGTATATTGTCTGGTAGTTAAAGTGGAGAATTAAGAGCAAAAAGACTCACAACTTCCATTCCTTAGTTTGATACTAATTTTCTGTGACCATAGGCAGCTGAATGCTTTTTTAGTTTGACTTCATTGGGAACTATAAGTGCTTTGAGCCTTTGAAAATCAGGTCCTACGTGCTGCCAACCCCGGAGACACTAAAAATCAGTTTCCTCATCTTTGAAATGGGGACAATACCACCTACTTCACAGGGATTTTGCAAGGATTGATTAACGTTTTACCAAATACTTTTAGATTCTGGAATGAAAGAGTCTATTATTATTATTAATAAATGTAACTTAAGCTAGTGGACCTGGTGAATTTGGATAATTTTATATGTAAAAAGGAAAAATATATTTAATCAGTGGATGTTCAGCACACTGGGGTACAAAAATGTTACATTAATTTTCAAAGTTTGTGGTTCCACTCTTTATATATGGCTATACACATTTCATATCCTAGCATATCAATTCTGGCAGTTTTCATGGTGCTTGCTTGCTTGTTGAACCACCCACCAGAAGTGCTGTACTGTATGGGTAAAACTGCCTTGCTATCCTCATACTTCTTTGTCTCTGTGGCTCAGGCCCTCCACAGTGTTCCAAACTGGTAAATGAGGTGGCAAGATAAATAAGTCAATTTCAATTCTCCAGCACTTATCTAGTTTTCTTATCTTTCCTTCTCGGTTGCTCTTGTGAAGAGAGAAAATTCAGAACAACAATGGTCATTAGGGACTGCAGCACATTTTAGGGCTTGTCTACACTGGCGCTTTACAGCACTGAAACTTTCTCACTCAGGGGTGTGAAAAAACACCCCCAAGCGCAGCAAGTTTCAGTGCTATAAAGTGCCAGTGTAGACAGTGCACCAGCGCTGGGAGCTGTGCTCCCAGTACTGGTAGCTACGCCTCTCGTGGAAGCTCTCTCCCAGCGCTGCGCCATGACCACACAAGGCATGTTAAAGCACTGCCGTGGCAGCGCTTTAGCGTTGCCAGTGTAGACTAGCCCTCAATCTGAGCTTTGCAGAGGTGTGAAGGAAACTACAGAAAGAACTTAGAGTGGAAACCATTTTGGGGGGAAAGGAGGGCTGTACAGTGCCTCGCACAATGGGGTCCTGATTAGGGCCTCTAGACAGTATCAAAATACAAATATTTAAAATAATAGAGAGCAAGCAAGAAAAGTTTTACAAGAGAAAAAACATGCCAGAGGAATGAAAATAAGCGTGCTGGAGATGAAATACAAATGACAGCAAAAAATAAAATTATTGAAAAGAGTAACAGGGTAAGAATATGAAACAGAGCACAGAGACTTACAGAAATTCATAGGAGAAAAGTGATGAAAAGGATGGACATAGAGAAGTGAGGGAAACCCTGCAGCTTTTGGAAGTGTATATAAAAACAGTAATAGAAAAAAAAGGATTTTTTTTTAAAAGAGAGAAAAAGCAAGCTTTTAATTATATTGAAACAGTCATAACTCAATTGTTCAATTTATGATGTTTACCAGACGAGGTAGCATTTTACATAATGTGAAAGTGATCTCACACATTTTGGTTACATATTGCCAGACTGTGATAGGACTTGAAAAGTCTATTCAGAACCCACTTATTAAAGGTATCCTGAATTCCCCTTATGAGTTACAGAAAGTATCAAGCATAGACATTCAAACTTTGTGACCATGATGGCCATTAGCTACCCATGTTGTACCAATGTGTACATAAGAGTGTTTTAACCAAAAGGTAAACTAATGTCATCACAATACTTGATCTTGTATCCTTCTATTCACTGAGGAAAATGAAGGAATTGTAGTTTGAGTACATTAGCAACAAAACCAGGCTGTTCATCAAGGGAGAGGGTGGTCCTGAGCTATGTTTCAAGACTCCTAAGTAATGTATTTCCCCCAGTTTCAAAGTTCCACCTGTTCAAAACAAATTCTAGCAGATCTGAAGTGAGCAGCTGCACAGAGTTCCTCACATCAAATAAGGATAATATAAATTGAGAAGGGTGCAGAATTGGGAGATGCAGGAGAGAGCAGGGAAAAGAGGAGGTTACTCACCTGTGCAGTAACTGATGTTCTTCAAGATGAGTGTCCCTGTGGGTGCTCCACTCCAGTGTTGGTGCGCCCCTGCACCTTTGCTCAGAGATTTTGACAGCAGTACTCCTACCCGTCGCGCACGCGCAGAGCCTGCCTCACGCGCCAACTGTGCCTCAATAGTATGCGTGTGCGACCGGTCTCCTCAGTTCCTTCTCTACAATGGAGGCTACCCCAACTCCAAAATAGAGGGGGACGAGGGTGCGTAGTGGAGCACCCACAGGGACACTCATCTCGAAGAACGTCATTTATTGCACAGGTGAGTAACCTCCTTTTCGAGAGAGAGATGTCCCTATGGATGCTCCACTCCAGTTGACTTAAAAGCAGTGTATCTCAAGGAAGTAGGGATTTCAGATCTGGTAGGAATACAGTGGATCAGACAGCTCTTCCCAACCATGTGTCAGTGAGAGGGCCTTGAGTAAGGGTATAACGCTTAACAAAGGTATGTTCAGAACTCCATTTGGCTGCTTTACAAATGTCTGCCAAAGGAACTTTGCATAGAAAAGCCATGGAGGTAGCTACAGATCTAGTTGAGTGAGTTCTGATGGAAGTTGGAGGAGTTGCATCCTTTATTTGATAGCACAGACGGATACAATTAGAGATCCAGTTGGAAAGTTTCTGGGTAGAAATAGGTGTCCCTTTGGAGCACTCCACAATGGAGACAAACAGTCTGGAAGAGTTCCTAAAAGGTTTGGTTCTATCCAAAAAAAAGGAGCCCTGCGTACATCCAACGTATGCATTGTGGACTCTAAGGAGTTTGCGTGCAGTTTAGGGAAGAAGGTTGGTAGGTGTATAGGTTCATTGATGTGAAAAGACAAATGCACTTTTGGAAGAAATTTGGGGTGTAGTCGGAGAGTAACTTTGTCCTTAAAAAAATATTGTGTATGGTGGATCCGCCAAGAGAGCTGCTATTTCTCCTGCACGTCTTGCGGAGGTGATTGCCACTAAAAATGCTGTTTTCCTGGAGAGGTATAAGAGAGAGCATTTGGCTACTGGTTTGAAAGGTTGTTGAGTCAAACATGTTAATTTTAAATGGAGTCCCATGGTGGGGTAGGGAGTTTAATGTCTGGGTATATGGATTGGAGTCCTTTGAGAAAACGCTTGATGAGCAAAGACTGAGGTATGATCGATCTTGTGATAAAAGGCTGTAATAGCAGCTAGGTGGACCTTGATGGAGCTAAAGAAAGAACGGATTGCTTAAGGTCTAAGAGGTAGTCAAGTATTAGCGGAAGAGGTGCAGAAGTGGGAGCAGTCTGTTTGGTCGAGCACCACTGTGTGAATCACTTCCACTTTCAGAGATAGGTGGTGCGAGTGGATTGTGTTCTGCTGTGTAATAGTACTCTTTAAATCTGTTCTGAACATGTTAGTCCTTTTGTGAGAAGCATGTAGGAACCAAGCGTTGAGGTGTAGCCTGGCTAGGTTGGGTGGAGAAATCGGCCATGTTGCTGTGATAAGAGGTTTGGAATGAGGGGCAGTGGAATCAGTGGGTGAATTGAAATTCTGGTGAGGAATGGATACCATGGTTGTCTGGGCCACACCGGGGCAATCAGAATTACCATGGCACGATCTGTCTGTATCTTTGTCAGAAACCTGTGGAGAAGTGGTATGAGCGGAAATGCATACGGTAAGTCTTGGTTCCATGAGATCATGAACGCATCCCCTAAGGAATGTTTGCCTAGTCCCGCTCTGGAGCAAAATTTGGGACATGTCTTGTTCTTCACAGTCACAAAGAGGTCCAGTGATGGGTAGCCCCAAGTTTGGAATATGTTGCATATGACAGTATCGTTTATCTCCCATTCATGATCCCAAGGAAATTGTCTGCTCAGTTCATCCGCAGTGGTATTCAGGGCCCCGTGTAGGTAAGAGGCTGATATCTGGATGTTGTGCTTGAGACACCAATTCCAGAACTTCACAGCTTCTGTGCAAGGCGAGTGAGATCGAGCTCCTCCCTGTCTCTGAACATAGAACATGCATGTGATGTTGTCTGTCATTATTCGGACATGTTGGTTCTGAATGAATGGGAGGAATTGGTGGCAGGCGCTGCATACAGCCCGAAGTTCTAGGATGTTTATGTGTAGGGAAGTTTCAGTGGGAGACCATGGTCCCTGGGCTGTATGGTGGGACATGTGTGCTCCCCATCCTGTGAGGGATGCATCAGTAGTTATTACAATAGATGGAGCATCCTAGAGAAAAGGGACTCCGGAGGAGAGTTTGGAGGGAAATGTCCACCATAGGAGGGAGTCCTTGACTCTGAACGGTAGGGATAGAGGCCTGTTTAGAGCATGTATGTTTGGTCTGTAAACTGTGGTCACCCAAGCTTGGAAGCACCTCATGTATAGGCATGAGTTCCTGACCACAAAAGTACATGAGGCCATGTGGCCTAAAAGTTGTAGGCAGTCCCGAACAGTGACCTAAGGACTGTTGCAAAGTTTTGTGACCAGAAGTTTTATGGTATTGAAACGGTCAAGCGGAAGAGCTGCTATTCCCTTCCGGGAATCGAGGTGTGCTCCTATGAACTCCATTTGTTGGGTAGGAGATAAGGTGGATTTGTTTCTGTATATTTGTAGGCTGAGGGACAGGAAGCATTCGACGTTCAGCTGTGTGGATTGAAGAGCTTCGTCGAGGGTTATGGCTTTCAGGAAGCAGTCGTCAAGGTAAGGAAATATTATAACCCCCCATTTTCTGAGATGGGCAATGACGACTGCTAGAAGTTTGGAAAAAACATAGGGGCGGTGGATAGGCCGAAGGGCAGCACCCTGTATTGAAAATGTTTTGAACCTAGGGTAAAGCGAAAAAAACGTCTGTGGGCTGGATGTATAGTCACATGAAAGTAGGCATCCTGTAGGCCGAGGGCTTAAAACCAATCACCCTGCTCCAGCGCTGGGATTATGGTGATGAGGGTAACCATTTTGAACTTTTGCTTTTTGATGAATTTGTTGAGCTGTCTGAGGTCGAGAATCAGTCGCCATCCCCGTTTTCTTTTCTGTTAAAAAGTAATGAGAGTAGAAACCTTTTCCTCTGTGTTGTTCGGGCACTATTTCCACTGCTCCCAATTTAAGGAGATGTTGTACTTCTTGGAGGAGCAGCTGCTCGTCAGAGGGGTCTCTGAAGAGGGACAGGGAGGGGGGATGGGTGGGAGGCAAGGTTAGGAAAGCCAATTGTGATGACCTCCATGGCCCATTTGTCGGTGGTAATGTTCTGCTATTGATGGTAGAATGGGCACAGGCGGTGTCCAAAAATAGCGGCAGGAGGTGTAAGCGCTGAAGTGGGAATGGTGTTTTCTATACCCTCGACCAAGGCTTCAAATTTGCTTATTAGTCAGAGGGGGTTGAGATGCTGCCGACGAGTTGGGACGGCAGCGTTGATACCTGGGTCTCTGGCATTGTTGTTGTTCATGTGCTCGATGATGTTGTTGGGTGTAAGTGAGGTAGCATGGATGATGGTACGGTTGGTATCTATATTGTTTCCTTCTGTTTGCAGGGGTTTGGATTCCTAGAGTCCGGAGCATTGGCCTTGAGTCCTTCATGGAGTGAAGTATATCATTTGCTGTGGAGGCAAAGAGTTTGTCGCCATCGAAGGGGAGATCCTCAATGGTATTTTGGACCTCACGAGGAAAGGAAGAGGATGAGAGCCATGAAGCTTGGCACATCACAACTGCTGTGCCAGTGGATCTTGCAGCAGTATTGGCAGCATCAAGGGCAGCCTGAAGCGCAGTCCAGGAGATGATTTGTCCCTCAAAAACTATGGATGTAAATTTTGCTTAGGGTGTTTACTGTAGTTTTTGTGGTTGTATTTTGCCAGAACGTCTGTATAATTAGTATGCAGAATTGTAATGTGGAAGATGCGTGCACCTTACGCCCAAGCAGATCTAATTGCTTACTGTCCTTGGGGTGGAGTGAAAAGGAATTCAGAATCCTTGGAAGGGATAAAGTACTTTCGATCTGCTCACTTACAGGTGGGCAGGCTTGCAGCTGGTGTTTGCCAGATGGGTTTGGCAGGTTCCATGATGGCTGCGTTTATAGGTAATGCAATCCTGGATGTGGTAGATGGTTGCAGGATGTTGGTTAGCTCATGTTGTTGTCCAGGAACTTCCTCCAGGTTAATCCTTAGCTCACTGGTAACTCTTTTAAAGAGGTCCTGGAATTTTGAGAAATCATCCGAGGACGTCGGAGGAGGAGGAAGTACTGCTTCGTCTGGTGTAACTACTGGGTCTGTTGGATTGGAGGAGGTACACCGTGCTTGTTCCTCAAGGTGTGAAGGGGCTGCCCGATGTTGTGACTCAGTGGCAGATGCGTTTACTGGCGGTACCGAGGAGGTCTCACCCCTGCCTCTGGTGGCATATCGAGTGTGATCCCGTGTATAAGGTGCCCATGGAGCCCAATATTGCCACTGAGCTGGGACCGGCACGGATGGTACCATCCATGGGTTTGCATACCGGGGGCAGGATCCTGGGGGTAGGACGAGGTAGATTTTCTATGACGCATGTTGACTGGGGTCTGTGAACGGGAGATCTGATAGGGTGAAAGGTCTCCCTGCAGTACAGATTCCTCATCGCTGGAGAAGTGGGAGTTAGCAGGAGAAAAGTTGCCTGGACTGTGCGCAAGTGTCTGGAGAAAAGTAGGTGTCAAGTAGGGGTGACTGCAGGATAGGTGACACCTGCAGGTCCCTTGACTGAGTAAACTGCAGTGCTGCAGAGCCTAGGTGTGGTTAGGTCTGAGCTGCTGTGCCGGAGGGTTCATCTGCAATGCTGTTTTGAGGTTGGTAGCACTACTGGCAAGTTCAGAGAGTGATGGTGCCAGCATATTGAGAGCAGCCTGCAGAAGGTCAGGCAGGCAAATACGTGTCAGCACCACATCTTTCGCGGTGCCGAATGGTGCTGTGTGAGAGGCAGGCAGCTGGAAGCCTGAAGCTTCAGCACCGGGGTTTTGTGCTGCCGCCGCAACTGCAGGCAAGATTCACGCAGCACCGGAGGAATCCGGTGGGTCAAAAGTGCTGAGTTGGGGAAAAACCGGGAGAGATGTAGACCTGCCGATGTTTTAGCTCTCGGTGCATCCCTTACCGGGGAGAGAGGCTGATGTTTTTTGGAGGATTTTTTCTCCTTTTTTGAGGTGGGGGGCTGCAGTGTGCAGAAGAGTCCATGCCCAGGTCCGAGGCTGGGCCTAAGGACTTGTGCATAAGGAGCATTTTTAGTCTCATTTCCAGGTCCTTATGTGCCCTGGATTTAAGTTTACTGCAGTGAGCACATTTTGGGGGGATGTGGGATTCCCCCAAGCATTTTATACATTGGGAGTGGCCACTGGAGATGGGAATGGCATCCCAGCAGGTGGAGTAGCACTTAAAGCCTGGGGAGTCAGGCATGTTGGAGGCGGCTGCCGCTGACAGGAAAAAATAAAAGGCCTTTTCTCTTAAAAAAAAAAAAAAAAACACACAAAAAAACAAAGGAGATAGAATTTCCCCTATCTAACTAACTGGGAAGCTAAACTAAGAAGGAAATTATTTTAAACAAGGTCAGAGAAAAATTCTCAGACGCATCTGCTGAGCTCCGTCTCCGGCCGGGGACGGTAGAGAAGGAACTGAGGAGATTTGTCGCGCACGCGTACTACTGAGGCATGGTCGGCGTGTGAGGCAGGCTCTGTGTGTGCACGACCGGTATGAGTACTGCTGTCAAAATCTCAAGAGCGAAGGCACAGGGGTGCACCTACATCTAGAGTGGAGCACCCACAGGGACATCTCTCAAAGAAGTTTACTTCTGCCTACAGACAAATTTCATGGGTGTTGCCTGCTACCCACAGGCTAATCCCAATGTCTTTCAGAGGCATCAAAAACAGATAGACCAAAAGCACAGCTAAACAAGTGGTCACTGGCCAGCAACCATGGCAGTATCATCTTAGGAGAGCGACCCACTTCTGATCTGCTTCAGAATCGGATACTATTTGACACCCATTATGCACAGCAGGATAGGCATAAGCATTAGCTGTGGCCATGCAGCTTTATTATAACTTTACTCAACAATCAAAATTTACTCCCTCCCTCTTTAACTGTTGCCAGGCTAAGTGGACAAAACTGCATGCTTGTCATTACCTTGGATCACCCTTTCAGTGCTCAAATTCAAAGCATATCGTATATGAATTAAAAAAAAAATACTAGGGAGGGGGTGGAGGAGGAGAGGACATGTCATAAAAAGACTTGTTTCTTTATGTGAATATGGAGAAGATTGGCAGAGTGCTGTTTTTCAAATCACTAATGGGTCAGATACTGTTTCAAAAGAAGATTTATGTTAAAAAGATAACTTTCCTCACTTTTTCGTTTTCATCTCTGCTCCTTGTCTCTGTCCGACATTTCATTCTAGGAAGGAGAAAGAGCTGCTCATCTCTGTGGCAGGAAAGAACAATCTTAGATTTATAACTTGCTAGGAACCCATCACTGTGATAGAGCAATCTTTCCACCAGACATCTCTCCATTACTGAAGCTGATGCCTCCTTGCCCTGATGCCACTTCTGGACTGATCTGTCAGCCCCCACAGGGGGGCTAACAGCAGTACCTACCCACACACACATTTTTCACCTTTATCTCAGCAAGCTTTGCAGTTCTTCTTAAACTGTTAAAATATATTTTCACTGGCTTTATTTTTTAACATATGTATTTGATTGCAACAACATGTGCTCAGCAATACATCTTATGCTGACTTTATTTTCCTTCTGATTTTATTACAAAGTTTCTTTAGATTTTATTAAAAAAATAAGGATGAAGGCTTCACTATCACTGTACTAACATGCTGGACTGAGAAATGGGATAGTTAATAAAATAAATTTGATGTATGTAGCCACAGCTGGTTTGGGAGCATCTTTTTCTGTAGGACTAATTTATATTTAGCTATTACTTATGTTTTGGTTTGTGATTTTGATTAGCCACTAAAATGAGCTTTCTTTATTGCTTTATGCTAAACTGCTTAAAGGCAAAAAAACAAAACCTAAACAAAAACAAAAAACAACCTTGTGTTACTTTATTACCTTCTCAGATTCAAGAAAAGTTATCACCAGAGGATCCAATTCTTTAGGTCTAAGTGCCCTCAAACTACCACAGGCCTCCATGGGAGTAGAAGGTACTCAGTACCTTGCATGATTTGAGCCCAAAAATAGCCAAAGGAAGAAGGCTTTAACCCATTTCATGCCATTGCACATGCTGCACATAAGTCAGTTACTTTAAATGTGCCAGTTGTTCTCTCTGTCCACCTTCAAAACCTGCCTCAAGACTAACATCTTCCATGAAACCTTCCTTCACTGATCTCACCTGCGGACCTTCCTATATCTTAATTCAGGTCCTGTGTATAGAAGTTGTCCGACTTAGGCTTCAAGAAAGAACCCTGTTTTCTAAGGTGCTCCGGACAGCACCAGGTACAATTACAGTGCTACATAAATTATGCCCACAGTAATAATTTCCAATTCCTTTTTTTTTCCCCTGCTGGTGGGCCTTGAATTCAATATCCACGTATTTATAAAATCAAACTAAGAAAATACAAATTCAGGACAAGACAAAAAAGCCATAAAATCCATTATTTACCTCTTCTGTCAAAATTGGTTTAGACCTCTATTTTCTATGGCTATTGAGATTTTAAAATGTGAATCTCACAAGGCTTTTATGAAGGCCTTTTAGAAATTCTTGTATTTTAATCAAAAATATGACAGTCAATGCATAAAAAAACAATACATACTGATTTCAACAACAAAAAAAGGGAAATTTATTAATCAAGAGACACACAGGGCGGCTATAAAGATATTATGGAACTACAGGGAAGAGTCCAAAACAGATTCCACAGATTCAACTGCATTCAAATAATTTTAACCTTCTAAAAAGAAGACTAACTACAGTAATCGAATAGGCTACAGAAAAGATTTTCCACAAGCAACTAGTGATTTTAGGCACCCAACAAGAGACACCAGAAGCATGCTCTGAAAAACTCCATCCCTTAATGGTGGCAATTTGGGAACCCAAAATCACTAGTCAGTTTTGCTTTCCATTAGCAAAAGAGAGAAGAACCCCCCCTATGATTTGGAATTCAATTTTCCAAAATATTTAGATCCCATTTCTACAGACTGATGTATAAAAAAAAAATCACTACCAACACAAAAATAATATTCCACAAATGTATGTTTTGAAAGTGTTTTTTTAACACAAACAAATTCTAAGACCATGCATGAACATTTCACGGGAACATAAAGAGCATTTGGAAAACAAATGTCATTATCCTGAAGGAAGCTCCCACTGGGTGGTCATAACTGCATTTGTCAAACCTGTCCTTTGTTCAAACTACAGGGAAACTCTACTTTACAGCTTCACTAAAGATAAGCAAGTTAATCACCTGATTTAAAGGTAGGCTGCGCTTTATATTATCTCAGAAGTAAACTGACAGCAGTAAGGCTTTTACAGTGACAATGTTATGATCAATGCTGCAGTTTCAGGTGTTAATGCTTCATTTACCTTTAAAAGCAGATGTAATAACCCAGAAAGATCAATATTATAAGCTCTTCATTCAGTGTGAAATTACTGTGAATTCATTGCATTAATATATTGCAGAATTTCATAACATTAACTGTCATCTCAAAATACGTTAATATAAACCAGCATATTCTAGTTTCCTTTACTATGACCTTTCAACCCTTGCAAAATCTAGTGATGAACTGCAGAGTAATTTAGGAGGATTCTGACAACATTGCTAGAGTGAAAATAAACAAACAATGAGCTATTTGGGAGAAATGGATGGTTCAAGAAATTGGTAGTAGAATATGGAGTCCTTCATCTCTAGATTGCTGGTTTAAATGCAACCCAGATGAACAGAGATCAAGAGCTAGTTTAGCAATGCTCAGGATACACTGCAGGAAAGTTTAAGGTCAATATCCCAGTCCTTTTTGCTTTTGAACAAAGGATAGTTATGAAACGAAATGCAAACAAAGTAAATGAAGGAGGAAAACGGAGTAAGTGAAGAGTATAAAGTCTACTACTTCCATATTTTCCAAATATTTGTCTTTAGTTAGCAGGAAAAAGCACCAGATGCTGTCCTATTCTGTTGAAAACTCTGGATTATTATTACTTAGAATATATAAGACAAAATGTTTCACCACAAAGAACAGAACAGTAAAGATGGCATCTATTTTCCACCACCAGGTGTTCTGTGATAGTGCAATGAGAACTATGCAGTAGATACCACTGGCGGGGGACCAGGCAACTTGGAAGGAATAGAAATCCAAGCCAGGCAGCAGCTTTTCTGGTTTGCATCACTTTTTAGTATGTGTCACAGCCTTCCAAAGTCACAGCTAATCCTCAAATATACACGCACTATAGCACTCCTGTCATTGCCGAATAATCTTATCAGGATTTACATTTGCTAGTTTTTTTTAAAGAACAAGGTTAATAATTATTTTTAAAAGTCTCTTTATTAGTTTCCAATAAAAAACTCAGTTACCTAACCAAGTCAATAGAATTCAGCAAAGAAAACATTTAGTGAATATTAAAAAGTAGAAAACATCTTATATTTTGACTAATTTGATGCTCATATTGTGCACAGAAAGGGCCACTCATTCATTATGCCCTGAAAACTATTATTATATCTGGATTGCTCTTTTATTTAAGTATAGATACAATCAGAGTGAAGCAGTGAGCAATTTTATTAAAGTAAACACAACCCAAATGTAGCATTTTCATTATGTAAATGCTGTTGCAGTCCTTTAATAAATGTATCTTTTTAGCAACATTATAAATATTTTCACAGACATATATAGTATATTTTCAAAATTTAAAAGCAGGCTTTATAACCATAAAAAGCTTTCATTTAGTCATGATGGACATTGATCATTTTACATTAGAAAAGCCTGGTTAGTAACTTACATTATTTTAGACACCTAAAGTTTTCCAAAGTAGGGAATAAAATTATAATATCCAGTCTGGCAGCCAACACAGTACAGTAGTAGGCTTCTTCCTATCCACTAGGCACTGATTCATTCATTCATTCATTCATTCATTTTGGTGTCACTCACTCCGACATTTCCTACTGAGTGCTCGATATCTGCAAAGAAATACTGTTTTGCATGTTAACTTTGCTGAATTTCCTCATTTAGAAAAGAAAAAAAGAGAACAGTTCTGGCCCGCTGGAACAGGTTCTCTTCTAAGATGGATGAGCAACATCTGATAGCAATTTCAAAGCTAAACAGTGTGGTGGGAGTTATCCAATTCCCAAATCCAGTAGAAGAACATACTAATATAGCTATGACAAGAATACAGAATACAGGAGAGCCTCCCTCCTCCAAAGAGTGTCATGAAAAGTCACACCAAGTGGTTTCAATTTTGTAAAAATGCACATACTAAGAACACATTTCTGTTTATACAGTTGTAGTTATTCTTTAATGAAGTTGAAAGGCATAAGAGTTGGTATGATTAGCATTAGCCAGTTCCCTCGAAAGCAGTATTCACCACAACTCACATGCAAGATCACAAGATCATTTAAAGAACATAACTTAGAATATTTTTTTTTTTTATTTTAACCAAAAAGATAAAAATCTTCATGCTCTGGAAAGTTGAAGATGCGTTCTGAATGCTGCCAATTTGCATATATTCTTCCCCATCCCAATTATAAAAATCACCGGTCAATTAGAAACTTATCAGTTCAAGGAATCCCACAAGCAGAATTATTAATAAAGTTTCTGCATTAAAATCAATGGAAAAGCTCCTATTGATTTCAATGGACATTTGATCAGGCCCTTATGCAGCATCCTCTGAGGATCTCAGTGCATTTTACAAACATCAAGACTCTAGGTGATATAAAGTGTATGTACTGTTGTTACATACGGTAAGGAAAGACTATCTGAAAATAATCATATGAAGTGTTTGCAAATTTTTACTATTTACTGCTGTCTAGGTAAGTCAGATAACGTACACAGATAAAAGCAGCATCACTGGCTGGAGTAGTTTATTGAATTTTAATTGCCATATATGAAGTTAAAAAAAAATTCTTCCTGGACTTAATCTCCTTTGGAATAAGCATAACAAAAAGAAAAACTGCTATACTATTGATATTTATGATGATAATGAAGAGATTTCAGTTATTTCTGATTCAGACATTCCTGGTGTGTATAGTAACAGATTCATTGACTTCCTATTTCAGTTAACTTTAAAATTAATTATCCCTCAAGGAAAATATTTACCTCAGCATCACCTCAGATCAATAAATCTTCTTCAGAGAACCTGGAAACACACAGGGTGCCACCAATGGGCACTGCAGAAGATGATGCAGTGTCCTGCCTCCTCTGAACCTGGCAGCTTTGCCCTCCTTAAGCTGACTTTGCAGAGGCCACTGCCAGTAGTGATTGGCACCGCTATACCGCTACCTCGATATAATGCGACCTGATATAACACGAATTTGGATATAAGGCGGTAAAGCAGTCCGGGGGGGGGGGGAGCTGCGCACTCCGGTGGATCAAAGCAAATTCAATATAACGCGGTAAGATTTTTCGGCTCCCGAGGACAACGTTATATCGAGGCAGAGGTGTACTTCTAACTAGTCCTTGCAATTTGAGGGGCATGAAGACCATATTTTGTTTAGCACTTACAAAGGGGCAAAAACAGCCAGATTTCTTGTGCCCTTTTCCCTCTTTTGCAGTCATATAAAACCTGTATATTTTGTCCCATGAAGTGCAATCCCTAATTTGCGCAATACACTAAAATACTAAAATCTAGATTGGAAATTACAGAGCATGCTTTTATTCCACGAACCTAAAACTATGCATCATCACTGGCAAAACAAAAATTGTGGGGAAAAATGTTTGGGAAAAATATTTCAGCATTTAATAGGAAATGTGCATCGGGGAAAAACCCCACTAGCAACTGGAAATGCTGAGGTACCAATGTAAATAAAGAAAGGAGGATTGCCCTCCATACTGCCAAAATAAAGAGGTACACTTTCTCTCTTGTCTTTGCTAATTAACTAGCAGTGTAGCCACTACTACTCAGACACATTTAGCTGGAAAATTTGGGCCAAATTCTACAGTCCTTACTCATGCAAAACTCCCACTTTGTGTTAATGGACTATTTAGCTTTTTCATAACCTTAGTCAGACAACAGTCTCTCTTAAAATAATGTAAAAGAATCAAATTTTAGTTTTTATATTGGTTATTCCTTTTAACTTTTTTAATTCAAACACTATTTCTTTGGGGAGCAGGGTCAAACACAAATCTTTAGCATTAATAGAACAAAGATAGCGAAACCATACACACTCACCCTCACGCAAACCAAGTCCTACACAGATGTACATACTATACATAATGCTTCTATCTCCTATGGTTCTAAATATACTTATCAAAGTACACACACATTGACAGTCAAAAACAACCTGGTGATTTCATGAAAAATTCTGACCCTTCTTCACCAGCATTTTTTTTTCCAAACACTGTCTTACATGAAAAATGTATAAAAGTAATGAAATTCCAGACTGAGGCTTTAATCTCCAGTCACTTCTATAACAGGGGTAGATCAGAGAGTATAATTTGCCCTTATCATACTGCTCATCTCCTGTGTTGACAAAAGAAATCCTCTTGTTAGTTTTTCTTAGACAAATGTGACCCCAACCTGATATGACACTTTATTTTTTCAGCTGTGTAACAACACTTTAAAACCAGGTGCTTCTGAAGCTGCATTATCAAATTTGGGGAAAATTTTGTATTGCTATCAACAAGCTAACATGTTTTTAAAAATAAATTTTGTTTTAGGTAAAGTTCTAGCTTTTTTCTAGCCCATTAAATTCTATACATTAACTTCTCAACATTTCCCAAAGATAGAAATATTCAACTACTTAAGGTCCCCCTTTTGATTAAGTTCAAAATAGGGATATTGTACACTTTTAAGGAAAATATTGATATAGTTTTACCATGAAGTGAAAAACTATAATGCATGTTAAATATTTGTTATTTTTCTTTAAATTGGTCATTAGTATTTTCTATTCATAGCATGTTTGTAATCTGGGGGGGGAGGGGAATGGCATGTGCTTTCTTCTTTTAATCTCTGCATATTCATCAGTTAAAAACAATTTTAGACACCAGTCTCTTTGCATTGTGTTTTAGTACTTGCTAGCACTGGAATTTTGCACCATAGCTCTAGATTTATAGCCCTCATTTAGCCATCACGCTATTCAAAACCCTGACTTTAAATATCCGCCACATAGATATGAGTAACAAAAAGAGACAGAGTATAGCTATTGTGCCTTCAAAGAAAAGCAATAAACCATTCTGCTTGCTCTCCTTCATGTTCTTTAATTCATTTCATTTCATTTTAACTACCCAGAACAATTTCACCAGCCATTAGCCTGGAATGAAACCTTACAAAGGCTGATTGTTGTTATAAAGATGGGTCCCAGCACTCCCTCCCCCTCCTTTTCATAAGTTTTAGGACAAATAGCCTTCTTCATAGCTTCGGCTTTGTTTTCTAAAGCTTGGTTTCTTGTGAAGCAAAGGACAGACAAACTGCTTCAGATTGACACTCAAAAGATTCCAAAATAATATCCACTCAGTTGTTTTGACTCACAGTTTGTAAACTGAGATCGTGTTAGGACGAAAGAGACAACAAAGGAAGAAACTCTTGAGTTATTTCTAATCAAGATACCTCACAAACCCTCTCAAAATGGAAACATCAGTCCCCATGACTTCAAATCCTGGAGAGTTTGATGCCTTTTTTATAGTCCCATAATTTAGGAAACTATATTTTAATGAGCTTTTTTAGAGTACATATATGGTTCTATAAAGAGATAAACCTTCATGGGTATCATTCCTAATACTTTACATTACAATACAAAATCACCAAGAATCTGTTTCTACTGTATGTATACTTTTAAACCAGATTCAAGAAAACACTGAGAAATCCTATTTTGTTTTCATTTTTAAAAAGAGTCCATTGACTTGAGAGCATCCCTTAGAGTTTATCCTTTTAATGAAACGGGGAGTTCATTCTAAAATGCATTCATGTGTTGTTACTGCCTTTCCTAACAGAGGCTATTTACAATTCATTAGACTGGTTTGAAATTTAGGCCCTGATTTTGTAAAGACTTACACGTCCTAAAATTTATCCACACTATCTGTTAGCAAACTGTTCACAACCCTGATCTTCAAATGTATTTATTTGGATTTATCTACCCAATAGATTGAACAAATCAGTTTCAGACTATAGGCTGTCAACAAACTGGTCGACTACTCCCTACTTGTTTCATATGTTGAGTAGCTGGTATTGTTTCTGTTCCATGATTAAAAGGTTTCATTTGTCCAAACAGCAAAAAGTTAACATCTTATTTCTAGTACCAAACTGATTTTATACTAATAGTTGTGAAACTTTCAAGGTTTACAAACATCTTCGCAAATATCCACCTTTTATTCAAATACTCACAAGCAACACGACCCCATAGATCAGAGTGAACAGAACTCTGTATTTTTATTCATTAATATATTCACATGTAGGTTATGGAGTTGAGGGGTGGGGATTGTGTAGAGGCGGGGACTTGACTAGTGTCTATGTTTCATCATTTCACACTCATTGCAATGGCTTAGAAAAAATCCAGAGCAACAATATGAGGCTGAGCTGACTTTTCAAGTAGGGACAAAAAACTTAGAAGGCAATCTCATGCTCAGTGTTGAGAGTCTCCATAAACAGAGCTGCATTGTCCCAGATGAGTTGTTATTTGTGATGCTAATAATCAGGGCATTTTAAAGACTTTCTGTAAGAAAACTGCATATTTTACCATTCACTCCTGAACTATGTAAATCAGTTCCACATGAAATCATAATTTCAGATATTTGATTAGTATGACAGAATAATGAATAAGAGGAAATAGCAGTATGATGAACATCCATTTCAGATTAAATGAAATGATAGAAAGCAGTCAATAAAGAAAACATTTGAATAAACACTCCTTCTTCTGCTATTTGTCTTTAAGTAAATACATTTTGCAAATATTGTCCAAATATTACCCAAACAGAATTAAAGAACTTCTATTTACTTCCAATTACATTCCGCATACATTTTCATTCCAGTGATAAGTGCTATTTGCCATCTCATTTTTTTAAAGCTCTTGAACATTATTAATTTGAAACTAAATTGGAACATAATGCTTGGAATTCCATAAAGATGATTACCTGAGATTTCTAAATAGCTTGGGGCTTACACTAAAGCAGTATTATTGACGCTTGAGAGCACGGTGGGCCTATTTCATAAAAAAAATTACCTACTTCGTTGTGGCATATTGAATCTACAGAAGTTTTGTGTGCAACTAGCAACATACACGAAACCTATGAAAGAGAAAATGTGCAAGCTTCACAGCAAAGAGGTGGAGTAATATTGCATGTAAACATAATTAACAAACAAATTAATTCTTGGATATTTGCTTTTCTATGTCCGCTCAACACATCTGAACACAGTTTTCAGGGCAGAATATTCATTACCCATTATACACAAACATTTAAAATGTATAAATTACCGTTAGTAACCAGAATCAAAATAAGGGCAAGGAAAACCACTACGTGTTGATTTTCAAAGCAACGTATAGAAAGTACATGCACAAATCCTGTTTATTTCTACCTTCTCCATAGTGCTTAAAAATATACTCTCCAAATAGCCAGCATGGGTTTTTGATGGAAAAACAGTCAAAGGATAAAATAACAAGAGCCCAATCCTGCTCTCATTGATGACAATGAGACTTTTGCCTTCAACTTCAATAGGAGCAGGAGCAGGCCCCAAAATTAAACACAGACAGGTTCCAAACAGAGATAAAAGCTCTGTAGATATGAACAGAACTAAATACAGTAAAATTTGGTTACCAAAAGCAACACCTGCCCTTTGATAAATAAGGAATCACTTTATTTTGCCAGTATAGGATCAATGATCACAAGTTGCACCACAGATGTTCTAGCTTCTGCAAAGATAATAGCATTTTTCTTCCCAATTTGAAGTCAAAGAACTGGGACTACTGCAATCCAATTATTGGATGCTCTTGCACTTTTCCCCACAAAGATAAATTCTATAATCTTGTGGGAAGGAGGAAACATGGATAACACACTTTGCTTAGACATTCACTGTAAAAACTACTGAATCCAGAGAACATAGGATAAGGTTTGTAAGTTTTGAAAATGGACATGACTCCCCCTACTAATTGCATGAATGGAAAATATATTACTGGGATAGGGTATAATGTTAAGCATGATGTTAAATTAAATAAAATGTGCATTCCTAGGAATCAAGTAACATCACACCCTGATGATGTAATCTAACAAAATCATTGTGATTTGGACTGTCACTAGAAACATGACACAAGAGAAAGAGTAAATAGATGATAGTGCAGTAGGAACACCAAGACCCAACAAAAGCCTCTGGACCAAATTTTGCTCTCTGCTATGCTGATGTATATCTGGAGTAACACAAAAGACTTCAACAGAGTTACTCCAGATTTAGTCCAGTGTAACTGAGAAAAGAATTCAGCCCTCTGTTTTTGGAGAGCACCCAGGACATTTTGGATGCTACCACAATGTATATAAATAATATTAATATCCTCAGGACTAGAAATCAGGACCTCATCCCTAATGCTAGAAGGAAAACTACCATAAGACTGGAGTATGAGGAAATGAAGTAGTGAAGGTTTGGGGTCTTGGTATGAAAAATCTGAAGTTTCCTCACGGTCACACAGCTTGAAAAATAGATTAAATGTGAACCAAAAACATTCCAGGGCTTTTAAGTTACATGAGTGAAAAGGTAACACAACAACAGGCACTGGGTTATTGTTTTTGGAGAAAACATCAGCAGACATATTTTTTAAATAACTATCCTATGCTCCTTCATTTCCACTCTTTTCTTTGTTTAAAGAGTAATATTTTTGTTCGTATGTACACCATGGTTTGCCATCACAGTGCCTTGTGCTGTGATGTCATCAGATCTCACAATTAAGTAGGGTCAGGACTTGGATACAAGGCCTCCACAGAGTATATAGATGCTGCAGAAGGTAGCACTGAAGATTTAGTAGATTTACTGAACCAGTGTCACATATAGTGTTAGGGGACAATCTATTGCTGGACATGCCACTTTTCCGAGAGGTGGGAAAAATTAAGGTTCTGTCTGCATCACTTTATTAAAGATTGCATGGCATTTTTAGCATAATATGGATTGAGGTTTTAATCCCATTGTTCTGGCTAAATTCCAATTCAGGTACACCTCTACCCCGATATAACACGACCCGATATAACACGAATTTGGATATAATGCGGTAAAGCAGTGCTCCAGGGGGGACGGGGCTGCACACTCCGGCGGATCAAAGCAAGTTCAATATAATGCGGTTTCACCTATAACACGGTAAGATTTTTTGGCTCCTAAGGACAGCATTATATCGGGGTAGAGGTGTAATTGTCATTTTGCATACCTAAATTCTTCCTTCTCTTTGAACTGGATATGGTACTCTTCACTTCCTGTCTTAAATCTTGGTGCAGGTAGCCATGAGTGATTAAACTGATATACCACTTTATATCCCAGTGTATAAAGGGATTGTTGCAACTCTCTCTGGGCTGAAACACAGCAACTGTTTAAATTTGCACAGTACTGTGAAACCCTTCAAATATTATTATTAAATTTCAGGGTCTGAATCTCTCTGGCTCTAAGTACACTTTGTGGGTTTTAAACTTCTGAAGTAAGCATGTTGCACTAATTAATACAGAAGTACTACTGTACTCTAACTTAAATGTAATTGGATAAGGAAGAGATAGATTAATATTTTTTTGCTGCCCTGGCCTAAGACTTTATCATTCAACAGTAGTTAAGAAATCTGCCTACCTGTTCCTTTCCCCCATAGACTCCCTAGGGTACTATAACCAATTTTGGGGTATACATGAGAATGCCCAGGACCGAATGTCCAAATATTCAGAGATCATCCAGTAAGACATAATTAAATTGTCACACACTGGTCAAGCTCTCCCTACTGGACACTGTCCAGGCTGCTATGTTTGGATCCCGACACTGGACCCAGGTGCTTTTAAAGCTTTCCTGAATCTGAGCAGAGTCCAGGCACTGCCTATAGCTCTGTGATTCTAGGCACACTCTTGAGGTACATATTCTGTTTCTAGCATTCCCTTCTGAGAACAAAGAACCCATAGTCCAACTTTGAAATCCCTGAGACTGTGCTGGTTCCTCCCAGACTCCAAAGTTGCTTAATCACTTCCTTGTCAAGATCTTCAACATTTTACCTGTCCAGGGACACATGACAGTTGAAGCAAACGGACATGGGCTTTGAAAAACTGATTTCTAAAACAATTATTCTTTAGACAGCACAAGAGAAACAGATCTAACTAAATTTTCTGGAATTTTCTGTCCACCAACTACATAATTATGTGATAGGAAAATATTTCTCTTTCTACACACACACACACACAAATAAATTAGTACTAAAGGGCCATTTTTCCCCTTCTGTTACCATGGGCAGCAGAGGTGAAAACACAGAAGACTGCTGGGAGGGGACAGAGATAATGGGGAGTGGTGCATCTGTGGCATCATTTTCCAGTTCACCCCCAGTCCCACAGAAGCATTACAAACTTAGCAGTGTCTCTTTATCTAACAAAAAATAAAAAAGACAATATTGGTTTCTAGACATCAAAATATTACACAAAGGTTACTTACTCTGTGCAGTAACTGTGCTTCTTCAAGGTGTGTGTCCCTATGGGTGCTCCACTTCATATGTGTGGGTGCCCTATGCACCTCTGATCTGAGATTTTCATTAGCAGTTGTCTGCTCAGCCTGCATCTGCATCCTAGACATCCTTGTGTCCCAAACCAAGGGTATATAATGCTATATAACCATCTTTCTTCACCACGGAGTCGCATAAGAAACTCCAAAGCAGAAGGGAAGAAGGGAAGGTGATGGAGCACCCTTAAACACATACATTTCAAAGAACCACAGTTACTGTACAGGGGAATAACCCATTCTTCAAATAGTGTCCCTATGGTGCTGCACTTCAGGTGACTCCCAAGCATTTCCCCCAATAGGAGGAAGGAGCTTTGGAATCTAGTCCATAACTGAGGAAAGAATGGCATTGCCCACTGCCTCATCCAATCTAGAAGCATCAATTAGGGTGCAGTGTCTGGAGAAGGTATGTGCCTAGGACTATGTACCAGCGCTGTAGATCTCAGTTACTGGGACATTTTTAAGTAGGATTGATGTAGACTGAGACCTCACAGAATGAGCTGACACACGAGGAGGAGATGGAATGCTGGCAGCACCATAACAAGCAATAATATACCTGAAGATTGATTTTGACACAGTCTCTGGGTAGAAATAGCAGATCCTTTAGATCTATCCACAAATGAAACATTCAGTCTAGAAGATTTTCTGAACAATTTAGTCCTGTCTAGATAGAAAGGTAGTGCCCTCCTGACATCTAGAATGTGAAAAACAGCCTCCAAAGTGGAATTATGTGATTTCCAGGGGGGAAAAAAGTAGATAAATAGTATGATTCAGATGAAACAGATGATACTTGTCCTTGTAGAATATTGTGAATGGAAGATCTGCCATTAAGGCTCAATTTCGCCCACTCTTCAGGCTGATACAATAGCCATTAAAAAGATTTCATAGATAAGTTCAATAATGAGCAGGTTGCCATTGGTTCCAAAAGAGGTTTCATGGAATTTCTAAGAACCAAGTTGAGGTCCCAAACTGGAGTAGGGACTTTCACCTAATACATTTTCCCCCCCCCAATCTTTTCATGATCCTTATAGTTACAGGATGAGCAACCAGCAAGAACCCCTCAATCATGGAATGAAAAGCTGTTAAGGCAGCTAAATGAATCTTGAGAGAACTAACTGATAACCCCATTTTCCCCAGAACCAATGGAAGCTGGCCAGATTTTGGAACAACTCTCTGGAGGGTCACACCAACGACAAAATTTTTTCCATTTTTTGAAGTATTTCTTGTAGACTCTATCCTATTATATAATATCATCTTCTGTAGCTCTGCACAATAGGTTGACTCTAACCCAACAAACCCTTCAGGAGCTCTGCCTTGAGGCAGAGATTTCTCAGACTGGGATGTAGCAATCAACCGATATCCTGCAAGAGGAGCTGAGGAACAACTGGAATATCTATCGCTGGACAGATAGCTAGGTGAAGCAGGTAAGGAAACCATGACTGCATCAACTATGTTGGGGCTATCAGGATAAATCTGGCTTTGTCCTGTCTGATCTTGTTCACCACCCTGAGAATAAGAGTCATTGAGGGAAATGCATAAAATAGTTTCTTAATCCAAAGGAAGAGGAAGTCATCCCCCAATGAATTACAGCCTAAGACTTTCCTTGAACAGAATAGGAAGCATTTTTTATTTGAAGCTGGGGCAAAGAGGTCCACTTCTGGGAACCCCCAAGTTCAAAATATGTCAATAAAAAAATCTGAGAGTCCAACTCCCATTCATAGCCTCATGAAAAGGCCTGCTGCTGAGGGCATCACCTGTGACATCTGCCTGCCAGGGAGATAAATTGCCAAAAATGCCTATGCAATGCCTTATATACCAGTTCACCCAGAAGCTGAAGACAGTTTGAAGATAGTTTCTGACTGAGGTCTCGGGGCTCATCTGACTAGTCCTGACAGGGTTTGACAGTGGTAAGAATCTGTCTGTGGGAAGAAAATCCAGGAATCCCCCTATAAACTGTATATTCTGTACAGGAATAAGTGTGGATTTCCTCACATTCAATTGAGGGCCCAAGTCCAAATATAAGGCAAGCGTCCTCCATGTGGCAGACAGAACCTCCTTGTATGACCAACCCTTGAACAGCCAATTGTCAAGGTACTGAAACACTACAATTGCCTGTTGACACAGGTAGGCAGCCACTATCTCTAGAACCTTTGAGAATACCCTCGAGCCAACGAGAGGCCAAAGAGAAGCACTCAGTATTGAAAGTGATTTTGGCCTATAACGGACTGCTGGTATCTTCTGTGGGACAGGTGAATCGCTATATGGAAGTACGCATCTTGAAGACTGATGTCCATAAACCAACCCTCTGAATTAGGGCTGTTGATTAATCACAGTTAACTCACGCGATTAAGTAAAAAAAATTAATCGTGATTAATCGCACTTTTAATCGCACTGTTAAACAATAGAATATCAACTAA
Organism: Chrysemys picta bellii; assembly: GCF_011386835.1. NCBI lineage: Eukaryota > Metazoa > Chordata > Testudines > Emydidae > Chrysemys > Chrysemys picta. The sequence goes on from NC_088799.1 coordinate 74,951,327, forward strand.
AATTTATTATATTTTGGGTGTTTTTCTACATTTTCAAATATATTGATTTCAATTACAACACAGAATACAAAGTGTACAGTGATCACTTATTATTTTTATTACAAATATTTGCACTGTAAAAATGATAAACAAAGAAATAGTTTTTTCAGTTCACCTCATACAAATACTTGAGTGCAATCTCTTAATCGTGAAAGTGCAACTTAAAAATGTACATTTTTTTGTTACAGAACTGCACTCAAAAAAACAAAACAATGTAAAACTTTAGAGCCTACAAGTACACACAGTCCTACTTCTGGTTCAGCCAATCGCTAAGACAAAAAAAGTTTGTTTACATTTACGGGAAATAATGCTGCCCACTTCTTATTTACAATGTCACCTGAAAGTGAGAACAGGCGTTTGCATGGTACTTTTGTAGCCATCATTACAAAGTATTTACGTGCCAGATATGCTACACATTTGTATTTCCCTTCATGCTTCGGCCACCATTCCAGAGGACATGCTTCTATGCCAGTGGTTCCCAAACTTGTTCCGCAGCTTGTGCAGGGAAAGCCCCTGGCGGGCCGGGCCGGTTTGTCTACCTGCCGCGTCCGCAGGTTCGGCCGATCGTGGCTCCCACTGGCTGTGGTTTGCCGTCCCAGGCCAATGGGAGCTGCTAGAAGCGGCAACTCGGTCCATGCCGCTTCCAGCAGCTCCCATTGGCCTGGAGCAACGAACCGCGGCCAGTGGGAGCCGCGATCGGCCAAACCTGCGGATGCGGCAGGTACACAAACCGGCCCGGCCCGCCAGGGGCTTTCCCTGCACAAGCATCGGAACAAGTTTGGGAACTTAAAAACTTAAATGCTGATGTTCTATGCTGATGACGCTTGTTAAAAAAAATCCATTAATTAAATTTGTGACTGAACTCCAGGCCCGCTGACAGAAATTCTGGGCCACAGGGCTGTCCCTAGGGCAGGCAGGGCCTGGGGCCGAAGTGACGAATCCATCACTTCCAGGACCACCCATCACTCCTAGGCTACACACGAGTGCTACGGGGCTCGCGTTTTGTGGGGACCCGTGGGCTGGCATGACTGGCCAGCATGGTCATGCATGCCTAGGAGCCCTGCAGCCCACCCAGGCGATTTAAAAAAGCCCGGGGCTCCCAGCTACCACAGCAGTGGCATCAGCCGGGGGCCCCCGAGCCCTTTTAAATTGTATTGTTGAGGAAGATTTTTTTCTTGAGGCATAAAGAGGAAAATACAGATAATTTAAAGTTACAGGAAAAGTTAAGAGAAGACAGAGATCAAATACCATGCTGCATTGCTATACTAATTTTGTTAACTAACCTGGTTAATGTTGTTACTCTTCTTCTCTTTGTGGTAATTTTTCCAACAAAAGTTATTGGACACTCAAAAAATAAAAGTTCTTTTGTTAATGTTAATTGAATACCACACTTTAAATGTCACATTCACTTGTTTCTTGAATAATACTAACATTTAATCCCAGAGTTTGGTTTGCTTTGGATATTTATCAACATGAGAGCTTTTAACAAGATTCTGAATGGTTTGCATACATTATTTAGGGAAACTTGAAAATCTCCGAGAGTCTCAACACATTATTTGCTTTAAGTAACTGGCAAATGTTCAGTAACTTCAAATGTGATTGAAATATAACTTTATTATACATACAGGTGAAATTCTGATTTTGCTTTCAGTCATGCATTCCCATTGACCTCAGCTGAGTTGCACAAGTGCATGTAAGGGCAGATTTTAGCCCATAATATTGGGCTTTTAAAAGCCTTGTCTAGAAAAAATATTAATGATAATTGTGCTTTTTTATAACTGTGATTATGACAAATGACAGTTGTCTCCAAGAACTGAATGACTTATTATTGTAGTGAATGCCTATAAATATGGGACCATAACAGAATCAGACCTCTTCATGGAGAATAGCTGTCCTGTTCCCAACATGGCTTGCCCCAGCCAGTTTCAAACAACTGAAACTTTGGCAGTAAAATGCCTGGATACCATTACACCTGACAAGGTAATTAATGAGAACAGAATCAGTAATTATGAGGTAGAGGAGAAAAGGAGAACTGGGCTCTCATCTCCTTTGACCACACACTGTAGAAGTCATTAAGCCAATCTAATATATGACCAAGCACTGGAAGACAGCTGTTACAAGGATCCTACTAGCCTTTTTTCAGTATAATGTTGCGATATAAAGATTGTCTTGGGGAATCATTAGGAAACTGAAAGGTAGCTAAATATATTGTAGATTTGTGATCTTGTATTACAATGAATCTGTTGCAGTTTTTCATTACAATAAGGGATATGATTTTTCTTTTCTTTTTAAAGCTATTATGTCTATTATCCTGCTGACAGAATATTGAATATAGTGACCTGTAGAGATGTGGACATTCACTATTACACTTATTACCACTATTTCCATGTGGATAAAGTATATTTACTTTTTTAAAGTTCACAAAAACAATATAACAAGCTACAATTCTATTGTTATAAATGTATAATAAATTTTCCATGCTTACTAATTAATTGTTGGAGAAAAAATAAAATCAGTCATTCTAATGGTTGAAACTATGTTAGCATGTAGGTTGCAAGTAGGATGTGAAGATCTGATGTACGGATTTTTCTTTTAAATTGAACATTCAACTTTATTAGATACTGAAATATCATTCAATTTTAAAATCCACATTGGTTTTAAAAAAAAAATCTGTAAAAATTATGATCATTTTACTCACAGCAGAATATTATCTAATATTCTTTTTAATTACAGTTGGTTAAAGGCAATATTTAAGTAATGAATACAGTCTAAAACAGTCAAATAGATGTTTAATTGTAACACTATCCCTAGAGCCAAACATTGCATATTTTTATAATAAGATATGTGTTATTTGAAAAGGACTAAATGCTCCCCCTTCCACAGAAAAATCCACAGGGGGGGGGAAATATTCAAATACTCCAAATACTCTCTAGGAATTAATGAAAAACACTCCTCTCATGAAGAAGAGATTTCTTTCTACAACAGAGAAGGACAAGGCTACAGCCTTCAGACCCTGTGAAGCTGGAGGATCAACAGAGAAATCATGTCTCAAAACTGGCAGAGTCTCAAAACTTGCCAACGCTGACAACTTTATCATGAGTCTCACAATATTCGGTACTTTTCCTAAAGCCCCTGTTCCTGGCTTCCTATAATTGCAGAGGAATCTCAGTCTTTATTAAACAAAAAAAGGTGCATTTCTAACATTCATGGTTCTGAAGAAAAGCTTAAAGACATGACCCAAGAGGGGTAACCTCAATGCTCGAAAACTAGAAGGCAAATTAAAAAAAAAAAAAAGTTAAATCTATTTTTAAAAAATGTCATGGTTTATAAGCCACTCATGATTTTTTTTAAACCCTTAGAGTTGGCAATACTGCAACCTGCAGAAGGTCTGACACTCCCAACTGTTCCTTAACCAATCAGTGAGCTGCACTGCCAGAACCATGAAGAAAGAAACTGCTGCTCATTGCTCCCTCCCCAATGACAACATACTATCTACCTTTATGAAGCAGCAGAAGCCATGGAGCTGCAATAAGTATTAACTCACATGTGGATTTCCACTGGGGTGTATGCTACAAAGATTAGTTGCTCCCTCATTCCTTCCTCCCACCTCCTCCCAATTCAGAAAGTTCTAAATATGTGGAAATTCCACAGAGGTATTTCCTTACTCTTGGGAGGTAGCGAACAGGCTATGTAGCTGCCACTCCCCAGTCCATGAGTTGTGGATCCTTTTTGCCCCTTCCATACCATACATGGGAAATACTATCTGAACACCAAAGTAATTTGAAAGGGCCTGAAGTCTAAAATGGGTTTAACTGAGAGGTGGCAAGATTACTTTTCACATCAGAGATTACATTGCGCACAGGGCCTAAATGAAAACTACTTGTCTTATGTTAGAAGTGTTGGCCGTTAAAAATACAAGCAAATTTGCTTGAAAATACCATGTGTTATGGAGCATGTAGAGGAAAATGAGGCGACATCTATCCACCTTACTCAACCCATGCCTTTTCCAGGCAAATCTTAAAGTTATTAAGAACACACGTTGAAACATGCATCTTCTACAAAGCCTTGAGTCCAGATGCTTTCCTATTTAGCAACAATTAAAGAGCAACTAAGCAGTAAACATTATCTACAAACCGGACAATATCTGTGTTATCTGCATCTAGCTCTGGCACAGTGCAGACAGAAATTACTGTGATTAATCCTGATGTTCCTGAGCCAGTAGTGCATCCTGCAAAGTACAATACAGAGTAAAAAGTACAAAAGACAGCCGTATATATTTCCCATTTAAGTGAAGATAACAAAAAATAGCTTTACCCTATGGGAGAAACTAAAGCACCGCATTCAAAGAAAGTATGCAATTTTAAAAGAAGAGAAAATGTGAAAAGAAATGGAATACAAATGTCAGTAACATTCTGCCTAACCAAAGTGTTATAGCCAAAGTACTTAACCTGAAGCAGATACTGTTAAAAATTAGTGAAGCTGATACATTTATCAAAGAAAAAAAAAACTTTCTTGAGCACTAGTATCTTATTTCAGCCTACAACTTTAGTGAGCTGCAAGAAGGAAAAGCCAAATAGCATCCTACTCACATAAGACAAAAAGGTACATTCTAATTAAATATGAAGCTAACTGTAAATCTGGGAAGGTGAACGGCACAGTATATAACATACTTGGATTCGCTGACCTTTTTCTAGTTTGCCTACACAGCCCTTACCACAGAATATCTATTAAACACACTTCTATTAACAAATCTCTGTACCAAGGTTAGTCTTATTCAAGTAACAAGTGTAATGTACATGACATTTTAAATGTGGAATGCAATTAATAATTACCACAAAATAACATGTTTATATACAACATAGATACAATCTCAAAAGTGGTACTGTATCTAAAATGACCTCATTTCTTAGTACAGATAGAATATTTTTTCCTTAAAAAAATAAAATAGAAAATGTTGTTGCTTTTTTTTTTTTTTGATTCATCAAAAAAGAAAAGCCCCAAGGTCACCTGTCAATAACAGAACAAACCCTCAGTAAATCACAGTGCTTCACAAATAAATTCCTCATCAGTAATTAAAACCAGGCTTCTCTGGCCCTGTGTTATCAGCTCATCAAATTCATTGCTCATCTAGAATAACAGATCCACATCTGCAGTCATTACAGCACGCCAGATAAATCAATCCTCTCAATGATGCTTTGAGCCATCTCTGCTCCCTTTTAACCAGCCCGATATTTATTTCCCCCTGACACTTCTGACATTCTATTTACTGTAGGCAAATGGAACTCATACGGCACCTTGTAATGGCTTTACCAAATCCCATTGTGGGGCATATCTTCGAAGACTGATGGTTGCAATAAACAAGGTTTTATGGTGTAAGTGTGAGCTTCCAACTTTTTTCCTCCAGAATTTGACTTCTGCAGTGAAGAAGGTTTATTACATTTGATTGCAGGTGGAAGAGCTGTTCCCATTTAGAACCCTGTTAACTAAAAGTCAGCAGAAAATTTTCAAGTTGATGTTATTTTTGTAATTTTACTTTTACATCAAAAACAACATTGGACAGAAATAGTTATAGCTACATTTCAGCTATCAAAGGGAAAACCTATAGTTAACCTGTTTTTCCTCTACTCAATATAGAGCAGCTATAACAAGTTTCCAAGTAGAATACAAAAGGAATATTTAGTTTCCCAAATAAGTACAGTATATCTATCATATATATTTTTCCACATAATTATATTGGTATAGTTATACTCCACCTTCAATGGTTTTTGTTTGTTTGTTTGTTTGTTTTTTTGTTTAAACATATGCTTGTATATATTTAAATACATACACATGGAATGGAAAAACTTATTTTGACCAATTTGAATGCAGTAAAAATCATGGATTCCAGACTGATAGCAAAACCCATAGCTTTTCAGCTTTGAGGCCTGTTAGACTAGTGTGAAATACACAAGCTCTGGGTTGTTGGATTTTTTTTAAAACACTGTTCCTTTGAGAGGTTGTTTTTAAAACACTATTTCTTTGAGCTGAAAACACCACAGAAACACTTTTCAATATGAATCTTTACTGTTTACATACCACAGGTTTCCATTCAATTTCCCGTAAAAAAAAAAACCAATAGTTTAAGTGAAGGGGATAAATAGTTTCTGAAGCTTGAAAATGTTTCCCAAAACACAAACTTTTTATTTAAAAGATTTTTAAAGGTTTTGCTATACCCAAAACACCACCAGATAATCCCATCATTACATGCATGTACATGCATACACACATATTTATAAGATACACTCCAAATAGCATTACTTTAGTCTCAGTACCACCAGATCTGTACACAGTACCAAATGACCTAATTACTGCTAGTGATGATTTTGTATTAAATGACTCAGAGATATTTTCAATTGCTACCTATGAATAATTTGACTGACAAAATGAATGTCTGATATAGCAGAAACTAGCAGTCAATGAAGAAGGCAAAGTCCAGCTTGTGAAAGCTAGAAGTTACTCTGCCTAACCAACTGTACCTCAGTTGCATCTATGTCATTTTACACAAACCATTCCTTAGAGGTGAACTGCACTCCACATCATGACAGTAATTATGCGTGGCTCAAAATTGACTTGCATTAAATTACTGTCAGAGTGCTAGTGGATCTCCCCTTTAGCATATATTAAAATTTTATTTCTGTGTGTCAAATGATGCCTCACTCCAATAACATTTGAAGAAGGCTGTCAACTTCTTTTATTTTTTCTTGCTACAAGAATACAGTTAAAGCATACTGCAGGTTGTGTATGCCGAGATCCTCTTTTGAACACTGATTCAAAAATGACAAGATATAGTCTTTTCCTTAATGAAAATTCTATATTTACCACTCTATTGTTCTTGTGTTCAGATCCTACTGCTCTCTAAGGCCGAAGTTTGAATATATTGGGTTTTGAAATAATAGCCCAAGACACTGAGTTGTGAGATCATGATACATAAATGATGGGAGGGTTGTCCCCCATTCCCTACCCCCAAACACAAAAGGAAAACACAAATTCTAAGTTGGAACTCTTAAGAAGTCTATATTATCTGTAGCAGAAAGGAAATTATGTAGTAGTCTTCAGAGGACTCCAAACAACACAATCAGGAAATTCTGAGCAAAATAAATCTGCCTACTTGCCTTACCGCACAACCTACCAGTAATTCCTTGCTTTAAAGTCATGAAAATAATGCCCCATTGCTACCCTATGTTAACATTACATCAGTTTTTGCGTATTTAGTTACTTTCTCTGAATTCCATTTCAGATTTTTAAAATATTTTATCACAGTAAAGAGTGAAGTAGTTTAAAAAGAAATTAATTCAGCGCTGGAAATAGGTTCAGGACTGCTGCCACTGGAAATACTCTGCTTAATAATTAACAGGTATAGCACAAGTAGGAGGAGAATAGGCTCTCCTATACAGTCCAGCCAATATCTCTTACCACATTTTGGAGGAAGCAGTGAAGGGGTAATAATAATATATTTTATTTATAGTAGAATGAAGGGTGGTCCTGTGATTAAAGCACAGGACCGGAAATCTAGGGGACCAATTCTCCACTTCTTTACATACCTCTGTAAAATTGGTATTCCGCCAATATCTATGGAGTTACATCAGTCATAAGTGGTGTGGGGTGAAGAATCAGGCTCCTAAATTCTATTTCTGTCACTGGTGCAGACTCCTGTTGTGACCTTGAGCTGCTCACATAGGTTCACGTTTTCAAAAGTCCCCACTGATTTTGCCTGCCCAATATCACACGTCTTGTCCCTAATACCCCACTGACTTCAGTATAAGTTATGTGTGCTCAGCATCTCTGAAAAATCAGACTCTTGGTGTTTTATGTTGAGCATTCAAAAACTGAGGCACCCAAATTTAGTGGCCACTTCCATGCTTCAGTTTCCCAGTAGTGATGAGTGCCATAGAAATGAACACCTAACATTTAGGCACTGTTTCACATAGCAGAATCCACAGCCCCAAATTAGATGACCAGGTTCCCTATACATGTGGGAGAGTTAGGTGCTTAAGAACAGATTCACAGAAATCAGCAAGATGAGCAGGGAGCAGCCTAAATGAACCAATAGGAAATGCCAAAGACAGGAGTATGGCCTAAATCCTGTTCTCCAAAGGGAGTTAAGTGCCTAACTCCAGGCCGGAGCTTTCTCCACTTGGGACTCAGAGCTGGGAACCCTCTCCTGAAAGCAGGTGCATAGATCTTTCTTACAAAATAACAAGGAGGCTATAGTGATTGTGCCACTACTCTTATGCCCTACACACCACTGGTTAGATCACTCACCCAGAATGAGGTAGATCCAGGTTCAGACCCCCACTTTACCTCATGTAGAACAGAGACTTGAACCCAGGTCTCCCACCTCCCAAGCGAGGGCCCTAATCACTGGACTAAGGAGTATAGTAGGGGGAGCTCTCAATCGCTCCTTTTGAAGCTGTCCACTTTGCATAAAATACTTATTCATAGGAGCAGGGACTGGAACCTCGGTCTCCCAGATGAGTGCCCTAACCATGGGGCTATAGAGTCATTTTCACTCTCTCTCTCTGGCCCAATGGATCAGGCCCTACAGATAGGCATTCCCCTGCTGGGGGTCAAACAACAAGCTGCTCAGAGACACGAGGACTTGGGCATGCCCACTGGCAGAAATTTAGGGAATTTTACCAGAACTTATGCACCATGTGAATTTAGGCACCTACATGCTTAGGTGGCAACTGAGAAGGGTATTTGAGAATCTAAATTTTGGACTTAGATGCCTAATGGGGCAGTTAGGTGCAGGGCCGGCTCTAGGGTTTTGGCCGCCCCAAGCAGCCAAAAAAAAAAAGCCATGGTCGCGATCGCGATCTGCGGCGGCACTTCGGTGGGAGGTCCTTCGCTCCGAGCAGGAGTGAGAGACCGTCTGCTGAATTGCCGCCGAATAGCTGGACCTGCCGCCCCTCTCCAGAGTGGCCACCCCAAGCACCTGCTTGCCAAGCTGGTGCCTGGAGCCGGCCCTGGTTAGGTGCATAAATCACTTTGTGTATCTAAAGCATTATCCCACCCAAAAATAATTTTTATTCTTAATGCAGATAATTTGCTTGTAATACATCTGCCTTGTTATTGGTAAAATTGTAGTAGCTTCTCTCCAGATAGGAATGTGACTATAGGTTTGTAAAATTCTGTGTATTTTCACTTCTGCTTAAACATCTCACAGAATGAAAATCAACACTTTTATCAAAACTTGAGATCACATTATGGCCAGACCCTGAGCAGGCGTGCAGGGAGGGAAGAGATGAGCTTGCAAGGAGCCTCCCACTTTGCATTACTCATAATTGCAGCCATAAACACAAAGACGGCTCCCTCCTTGTGCCACTAAGGGTGCTATGCAGCCTAGAAGGAGAGGGGAAGAGACGTGACATGGCCTTGCCCCGACTTCCTTGCCAGAAAGCAAAACTGCATGGGCAGAGAGAAGAGCACAGGCTGCACCTTTCAGGAGTTGTAGCAATGGGTGCACTCCTCCAAATGCTGGGGAACTTCAGGACATGCTGAAACAGAATGACCCCATTCTGCATTCCAGCTGACCTGAGACGCACGTTGCACCTCTCACCACCTTTGTACCTCCAAGAATTAGGAGCCAGCAGAAGACCAAAGCAACAGCCCAGAATAGCAAGTAATCCAGCTGTGTGCTCCAATCATGTGCCGTTCCTCCTTCAACACACTTCTCCCTGCTCCGGTTCACCCTGTCCCAGGAGTAGAATGGGGAGGCCAGCACAGGACCATATACCAGCTCTATACTACCATGAAATCCCCCTTATGACTAAGAGTTATGGGGAGATTCATTAGTTTTGCCCTTGCCTGCCTGTTTTTGTTTTTTGTTTTTCCTTGTTACTGTGTATTTCCCTTTGCTGTTATTTGGTCCTTAAAACATCTTGCCAAAATGAATGAATTTAGAATAAAGTAGAATATCAATTATCTGAAGGTCTTGGTAGAGAATCTTAAACTAATCAATGTTTGGATAATCCAGGGAGCTAGCTAGTTTGGAATCAGCCCACTGCTGACTTGAAAGTGTCCTGAGACAGAGCATCTGATCACCAACAACTTTAGAGAAGTTCCACTTTAAAAAACAGGTACAGTTTGGCCCCAGAAACTAAAGGAGAGTGTGAGTGGCCAGATGATTTCCTAAGATTGGTCTGCATCCATCTTTATTATAGGAAGTGCTGCTGAGCTCAAAAGATTTAGGAAAACTAGCTCATTGTCCACACTTTTCTTCAGTTTCTAGTGCAGGGGAGTACAGGAGCCTGATTTTCTTCTCACATAAATTGGCCTAAATTACAAATAACTCCAGTGAAGTCAATGGATTTACTATTGTGTAAGTGTAATCAGAATATTTTCCTAGGAGTCCAAACTTTATCAAATTCACACTTATCTGAAAGTGCAAAGGAACAAGACTCTAGGGTTTCAATACAGGAGGTTCACATATCCTAGGTTCTGATGACATTTTAAGCTACAGTGTCATACTTGTACCACATACTTGGTATCTTCATACAAATTACTGGACTCTTGCTAGGATAGAGAAGATGTTTCTTTTTTCTTTCTGTGAGAACACATTACTAAGATGAAATTAGCTTCATAAATCTGAAATTCTATAATTCCTTTATCACACAAACTAAGTCACTGTGCCTCCTGCATGTGTTCATAGTTAATGCTATAAGTTTTCTCTGATTTCGATGTGCTGCTGACTTAAATCATGAAATGATTTAATTACCTTTTTTAATCAATCATTTTTACAATAGTTACTGAGACCTGGATTGTCTGTTTCCTGTTGTTTTCCAAATGCTGCAGCATCCTGAAATGTGCTTGCAAATGAAAATGTCAGGAGTAGTACTCAAATCAAATCAGTATTCTCTGATGCTTTCTGCCATTACCAGCACTTTCAATGGGAATCTTATCCCAACACTGTAACCTGGGACAAGTGCAGCCTTCCCCATCAGCAGTCCAGGACATAAAAACCTGTATCTCCTCCAGGACTCCTTGTCCTGTTTTCTAGACAGACATCACCACTCCATGTCTTCCTTTTTATGGTGCAGGTAGGAAATTTAGGGAGGCACAAGTGGGTTGTGAGACTGCAGTAAACACATCTAGAAAGATACATCCTTTTAATAAACACAAACAACTATTAATTCCATTTAGAAGCAATCAGTTATATTAGTTGAGCTGTGGCAGCCTGGCTTTATGCTACCAGAGGTAACTAACAGGTAATTCCAAACAAATTAATATAGTTATCAGTTTCCTGGTCAGGAGAGGGTTACCAGCTCTTAATTTTGAGGTTATTCATAGAGCAGGAAGAACTATCGTGCTGCATTTCACAGCAGATCTGACTTCTGAATAACTAACAGGATTCAGTATTTGGCTATTGATACCATATAACAGAACAAATTGCATTAAAAGAAACTTCATTCAGTGAGAAGCTGCAGCTTCAATTCAATCATCGGCATCATGTAGGTTGTGCTGATTCTATGGCCACACCAGAGTGCAAATGGGCTGAGTGGCCTCTTTGGATCCTCTACAGAGAAAAATGCCACTTTTTATAAAAGTTTTTACTACTCATTTTCTAAGGATGAGTGAACGCCATAAGATCTGACCATAAATACTGTACATGCAAAATCTTAACATTGTTTTCTCCATGAAGATTTATTGTTTTCTCTTTGAAAGCATGAACCTGGAACCTTTACTCATGTAAGTAGTCCCACTGATTCCAGTAGTGTTACTCATGCGAGTAAGGGCTGCAGGACAGGATTTAAATTATTAATTAGACGGTGAAAGTAGTAACTATTTATAGGGTTACCATTCGTCCGGATTTACCTGGACATGTCCTCCTTTTTGTGTTAAAAATAGCGTCCGGGGGGGAGCTTATAAATCACTAAAAATGTCCGGGATTTCCCCCCCTTGCAGAGCGAGGCGCGGCTGGGAGGGCTGCAGGAAAGTCAGCCGCTCGCATGGGGCTCTGGCAGCCAGAGCCCTTCCCCCTGCAGCTTGCCTGGCTGGACTCCGGAGCAGCTGTAGAGCTCCTCCTCCCCGCCCCCTGCATTCTGAGCCGGCCGGCCTGCCGAGCCGTTTGCATCGGCCTCGGCAGCTCCTCCTCCCCTGCAGCCCAGCGCCCCGCTCCGGCAGCACTGTGCAGGGGCAGGGACCGGGTTGCGTGTTGCGCTGGGGAGTGAAGCCACGTGTCCGGCTCCGCACAGAGCCCAACACCATGTTCTGAGCGGCAGGGTAAGGGGGCCAGGGGGCAGGAGAAGGGGCAGGGAGATTTTGGAGGGGGCAGTCAAGAGACGGGGGGGGGTCAGGAGTTCGGGGGGGGGCTTTTTGGGGGGGTGGAGAAGGTTTTGGGCAGTCAGGGTACAGGTAGGGGGTAGGGTCCTGGGGGGCAGTTGGGGGGGGGGTCTTAGGAGGGGGCAGTTAGGGGACAAGGAACAGGGAGGCTTAGGTAGGGGGTGGGGTTCTGGAGGGCAATTAGGAGCAGGGGTCCCAGGAGGGGGCAGTCAGGGGACAAGGAGCAGGGGGGGGTGTTTGGGAATTCTGGGGGGGGGCTGTCAGGGGGCTGGGGTGGGGAGAGGGATCGGAGCAGTCGGGACAGGGAGCAGAGGGGTTTAGATGGGTCGGGAGTTCTGGGGGGCGCTGTCAGGGGGTGGGGAGTGGTTGGATGGGGTGTGGGAGTCCAGGGGTCTGTCTGGGGTGGGGGTGTGGATAAGTGTTGGGGCAATCAGAGTACAGGTAGGGTCCTAGGGGGCCAGTTAGGATGGGGGGAGGGTCTCAGGAGGGGGCAGTCAGGGGACAAGAGGCAGGGAGGCTTAGGTAGGGGGTGGAGTCCTGGGGGGCAGTTAGGGGCAGGGGTCCCAGGAGGGGGCAGTCAGGGGACAAGAGGCAGGGAGGCTTAGGTAGGGGGTGGAGTCCTGGGGGGCAGTTAGGGGCAGGGGTCCCAGGAGGGGGCAGTCAGGGGACAAGGAACAGGGGGAGGGTTGGGGGTTCTGAGGGGGGTGGGAAGTGGGAGGGGCAGGGGCAGGGCTAGGGCAGGACGGGGGCGGGGCTCCTCTGTCCTCTTTTTTGCTTGCTGAAATATGGTAACCCTACTATTTAGCTTAAATGTAGAATACAAATCACAATAGTAATTTACAAAACACATAACCCTTTTCAGAAATCAATTCGAAAACAAAGAGTTAATGTAATGGAAGGTTTATATCAGGGGAAAAAAATAATGTAACCCAAATTTGACCCTTGATATTTGAGACTACAGATCAAATGCTTTCTCCTAAACTAGTTCAGTCTCTCCACTTTGTTGTGTTTCATTGAAGTATGTTATTAGCACAACCTCTATCTTGAAAATACTCAAAAGCAGCAACTAGCATCTCTCTCTGTAAATGCAGAGGGGTTTAATCTACTTTTTACATAGGAGGGTAGTTGTGGAAAGAAAGCAGGCAATTTTTTGTTTTACTTAATCAAAGAAATCACAGACGCATGTTGCAACTGCCTTGAAAATCAGATTATAAATACAAATATTTGCTATCTTTTCTGAAGCATATTGTTATTTCCCAAAAAAACAAATAATTGATAAACCTCATTATATTTCCCACATAAAGTTCATATTAAGGATAATGGATTACAAAAAAAAGTGAAATAGAATTTTAATCCTAAAATGTACACTCACCAAAGGACACTGTGCTACATATTGAAAGGCACCCAATGCCTGGTTCTGCTCTCACTTGGACTAGATTTACACCAGTGCAACTCTGTTGACGTTTCTGGATTTGCAAAAGTGTAAGTGAGGGAAGACTCATGCTCATAATGTCTCACTTAAATGTGCTTAGATAAGAGGCTTCCAATTTGTAACATTCTCCTTTCCATTTAAACTGACTAGTAAATAAAATACAATACATGATGATAAAGTCTATGGAGAACAGTTTTTTAAAAAAATGTGTTCAGATAAAGTCAAAATTGATTTACCAGGATAAAATATATGCAATACTTCTCTCTCTCTCGCTATATATATATATACACACACATACATACATACACACACACACACAGAGAGGTTTGGCAGAATTCAGTTTTTTATAATTTTGACAGATGTTTATTTTTATTTTTTTAGATTTAAATGTTTATAGTTTCATAAAATTATGGGTTTTAAGCTTTTTTCAATTTTTATAAATTTAAATGCTCACAGTTGCAGGAAATTAGGGAGTGGGTCAGACAATTATTTAATGACAGGAGATGTTGAGATCCAAAAAGTTAAAGCTTATAAACCATTGAAACAAACTGTCAATATAAAGTATCAAAATATAAATATACTTAAATCAATAAGTCACACCTATTCATACTATTAGATTGCTAGTCCATTTGTAACAAACCGAATTCAAAAGTCTACCTCACTGGATTTTGACTCAAATTTTCAAGCAGCATTTTTGTTACTTTTCCTATCTGTAAGTCTCCATTATTATTAATTATTAATTATTATTATTATTATTATTGATGGAAATATTTTTTGTCGGTGTGTGTGATTAATAAAAACAATCACTGTTTACTGTGTTTTTCTGATAAAAATCTACTCCTTCCACACCTCTTCCCCTCTAACTAATAGCTCATCTAGAGCCCCAATTTTGCCAACACACACTTGTTTAACATTAGCCATGTAAACAGTTCTTTTGACTTCAAATGATTTGCAGGATCAGGGCTTAAATCAGTACTTTATATCAAGGACAAGAAAGTCATAATAGAAATGTGCTCACTGAAAAGACCATGAAAGCTAAACTATATTTTCTCTTGCCCAAAGATTGCAAAGACATTCATAGTAAATAAATAATAATAATATCAGAGATATCAAAGTTCATTACTACTAAATCTTAACAATACTCCTCTGAGGTATTTCAAACATTTCACAGATGGGTACACTGAGGCACAGAATGATTAAGAGTCTTGCTTGATGTCACAAAGTAAATAAGTAACAGAGCCAGTAACAGAATCTAGGACTAGCTCTCAATCTTATGCTGTAACTACCATGCCACATTCCCAAGTAAAAAACAGTAATGTAAATACAGGATATCAAAGTTCAAACTCAGCTCAGGGATATCAAACTCATTCTTTAGATAGGACCAAACTGCAATATTTATTATTGTCCCTGAGCCAGGACTGCAAAGTTAGAGTCATATCCTCCCTCAGTTCCCAGGAGAACTCCCACTCACGAGCTGCACAGAGACCAAGACTAGAAAACAGCCTTTATGTAGTATAACTACGCTTTTATTTAATAAAGTTATTGTTGCATTCAGTAGTATCCAGTAGGAAAACATGATGCAGGGTCCGTTTAGCACCATCGCTTCATCTGCCCTCTCTTTATTTGGCCTCTTCAATTGAAGTTATCTGATTTGGCCACACACAGTTATGGGCAAATGAGATATGTAACTGTGTGCCTATTTTATTTGAAACCTGGCCCTCAACATCTGTATTAGCACCTGTTGTTTCAGGCCAACAAGTCAACGTTACTTCAGGTGTCAGTCAAAGATGTCAACCACAGGTACTGGAAACATTAAAATTGTAAACAGCTTGTATTCTGGTCTGGAGAATCTGAACCTATCATTGGGGTCAGATAATTATGCACTGAAGACCAAATGTAGCACATGGGCTGGAGCTTGAGACCCATTATTTTCAAAGAATTTTTTAGTAAACTGAATGCTCATGAAAGCTGTCAGCAGACCATGCTGATGAAGAATTCAAGTGTTCTATCTACAGAACAGGTACAAATCAGCTTTCTTTCTAATAGTCATCCTAATTAAAATTAACTAACCATCTTAACTTTCTGTCTATAAACTTAAGATTTGTACACAAAGGATTACATGCCTGATAATGTAAGTACACATAAACATGACTAATTTATCCAATTCCTTTCTAGGATTGTTTTTGTTCTGCCACTTATTGCATCTACCGCAAATCGGACAATCATACATTTAAGAGTAACCTGTTAGTTCTCTCCAACATTCTAAAATGGAGTGTGTCCATTTTCAGCTAGGACAGCAGAAATGGTGTCTGAAAAGAAACAAACACACACACACACACACACACACACACACCAAAACACTTTGCAGATGAAGTAGTACCCAATCTAACAAAGCATTTAAGCATATAAGCAGTCCTCTGGAAATCAATGGTACTACTTAGACGCTTGAAAAGTTAACAAGCACTTTGCAAGAATGGTGCCATAAAGAGTAATTTATCTGGTGTGTGTGCACATGCGCAAAGAAAACTTTCCATTACCCGCACAACTCTCTCTTCCTCGACCCTAAATGTTTAGTAATCACCAGCGACTACAGTAGTTCCCATGTCTTCCTATTTATATTTTTCTGTAGTTTGAATTCTCATTTGCTAAATATATTCCAACACACAATTTATATCTGTCTGCAACTTGGAGAACTTTCTGTGACTCCTTCCAGAAATTTCACAGATAAATCACAGTTGTTAAATGGAAGCAAGCCATGAGTAAGCCACTATTCCTCGAGGAAGGAAACATTATTATTGGCATGATAATATTTAACACTTATTAATTCTTTTAATCTTCACATCATTTTACAAAATATTAACTAATTAATCACCAACTATGAGTATAAAAAATGGGAGACCTGTGGATAGAGCTTCTGTTTTGGGGGGGTTATTAATTTCATTTTTCAGGGTTTATTTTTAGCAATTTTTCGGCCTATCTAGCTATTCAAAACTCAGAGTTCTGGGGGCCTTTCTTTTTGCATATACATGTAGTAACGGTTTCAAACAGCACTATAATAAAGTGCCCTAAGGAATCTTTAGTGTTGACAAGCAGGATCTACTTGGACTAATTAATACGCAATACATTAGTGCTCTTTAAGAGATTACACCCCTGTAGTCCATATTACTGCTCCATGTAGACAAGCCCTCGCATACAAGTCAGGAGGCAGGGACATCACCTATATAGACAAACTGCACTG
The DNA here is from genome assembly GCF_011386835.1 of Chrysemys picta bellii. NCBI lineage: Eukaryota > Metazoa > Chordata > Testudines > Emydidae > Chrysemys > Chrysemys picta. The sequence goes on from NC_088799.1 coordinate 74,968,357, forward strand.
GGAAAGGGGTGAGGTCAACATGAACTGAGCAATCATTTTGGGTAGTTTTCCGGTGTTTATTGGATAACCACTGATTTTTATTTTTATTTTTTATAATCAGCTGTCCCCCTCACCCCCACCCCCCGTTTAAAAGCTAAAAGCAGAAGCCCTATCTATGGACTACACACTCATCTAGTATAAGCCTACTCTTTCTCTCCCCAAAATATTGTTACTCTTAGGGCAACAGTTCTCTTTTGTAACAGCCATTCTATATCTCTTTGGTTCATCGACTCAATCTATTTTCACATCTAATCTGAGAACCATCTTTTCTCTTGCAGATGCTTCTTTTTGATGCTCTACATACAGTTTTTATATTGCTATACCTATATATGTATATATAGATTCATATAGTTAAATCAGTGCAATCTACTGTGGATAGTGTTTTAATGGTGCTTATACTGGTATAGCTTTTTCCTATAAATTTAGGGGAATAAGCTATATTCATATAAACACCTTTATACCAGAATTGGCACTAGCAGGCCAGCTAGCAGCGTCAGTTTCTAAACCAGGGGTCGGCAACCTTTCAGAAGTGGTGTGCCGAGTCTTCATTTATTCACTTTAATTTAAGGTTTTGTGTGCCGGTAATACATTTTAACATTTTTTAGAAGGTCTCTCTCTAAGTCTATATATAATATAACTAAACTACTGTTGTATGTAAACAAGGTTTTCAAAATGTTTAAGAAGCTTTATTTAAAATTAAATTAAAATGCTGAGCTTAAGCCACCGACCTGCTCAGCCCGCTGCCAGCCTGGTGCTCATGGTGGGGACATGGGGAGTGCAAGAGTCAGGGCATGGGGTGGGGGGGGTCTGGGTATGTGTGGGGAGTGCAGGAGTCAGGGCAGGGGGGCTTGCGGGGCTGGGTATGTGTGGACGGTGCAGGGGTCAGGGCAGAGGCTGGGGGCATGTGAGGGGGTGCAGGAGTCAGGGTATGTGTGGAGAGTGCAGGAATCAGGGATGGGGTCGTGGGGGGGATGAAAGGGGCTGGGGTACAAGGGGGGTGCAGGGGTCAGGCCAGAGGGCTGGGGGGATGGGCTGGGATCAGGGGGGTGCTCCCAGCCCCCCGCCCCCTGAGCGACCCAAGGAGCGGGGCTGGAGGGATACGCCCCGCTCCTACCCCCCTTCCCCAAGGCCCTGCTCCTACCCTCCTTCTCCACCTCCTTACCGGTCTGAGCAGCAATGGCGCTGGGGCTGCTCTTCCCCCCTCCCTCGCAAGGGCCCCCCCTCCCCCGGCAGCAGGGAGGGAGAGGAGGCGGGGCTCCATGCAGCCCGCTGGGGGAAGAGGCGGGGGAGGGGGAAGCTTGGCTGCTGGCAGAGCCTGCCCTACAGAAGCAGCCGGCAGGACCGAGCTTGCTTCTGCACCCTTCCCCCGCCAGAGAGAGCGGTAGGCGGGGGGTGGAGAAGAGCGGGCTGGGTCGGGCAGGATTTTAGGTCGGGGTCCGGCAGGCAGCAGCATGCCATTAAAAATCGGCTCGCATGCCGTTTTTGGCACACGTGCCATAGATTGCCAACCCCTGTTCTAAACCAATATGGTTATAATGGTACAAAAACTGTGTTATCAGCCCTAAACTCCTCTGCCGCTCTGCTTTTATACTCTAATTTTGCAAATGTACTGTTCAACTTTGCAAAGCATTTGGAATACAGCTTAGATGACAAAATATTGTGACAATGAATTAGGTACTATGTGATCTTCAATGACCAAAGTTCTAACCTCAGTTCTTCTGCTCTCTACTCTTACACAGATGCTCACAGGAAGGATTATAGTGCAGCTGACTGGGAGATACAGGGACAACAAGTTTTGGGGAAAGCTGGGCTCCACACCCAGTGGTTATAGGGCTGAGTTGTATCTCAAACTCTGTTGAACTATTTGGATTATAATCATTTATTTTATTGCTATAAACACTTTCACCCTCTGAAGAAAAGACCTTGCTGACTACAGCTGTGTTTTTGCAGCTAAACTACTCCACCAATGCTACAGAAAAAAAAGTAATTTCTGATTCTAAAATAGTAACGTGGCTTTTGTCAATACAATTAGAAATGATACAAGTTAGATATACCACTTCATTCGAACTGCTACGTTGAGACTACAATAGAATCTGAGAGTTACAAACACCTCAGGAATGGGACGGGGAAAGTGGTTGGAAGGGCAGGATGGAGAGGTAAATTGGATAGTATAACCCGAAGTTATGGCCTCCAATACTTATTTGTCCAGTGTTATAGCCTCCCAAACTTCATGAACAAAATGTTATGGTTGCTCTTTCAAAAGTTTACAACTGAACATTGACTTAACACAGCTTTGAAACTTTACTATGCAGAAGAAAAATGCTGCTTTCCTTTTATTTTTTAGTAGTTTATGTTTAAAATAGTACTGTACTGATTTGCATTTTTATTTTTTTTTAATCTTTGTAGCTGCCTGATTGTGTACTTCCGGGTCCAAATGAGGTGTGTGGTTCGCTGGTCAATTTGTAACTCTGGTATTCGTAAATCTGAGGTTCTACTGTATTATGGAGTACCTCTAAATCAGTGGTCATCAACCAGCCGATAGCAATCGCCTGGTCAATCCTAGAGGATCTCCCAGTCGATCATGATCTCTGGCAGTGTAGCGTGGCTGCTGCTAAGGCAGACTCCCTACCCCAGCCCCGTGCCACCCATTGGCCGGGAGAGCTGCGTGGGCGGTGCTTGCAGAGAGGGGTAGAGCATGGAGCCACGTACCCCCGCCCCACTGCAAGGGTGCGTTGGTCCCTTCTGGGAGCCAGAGTAGGCAGGAAGCTTCCCTTAGCCTCGTTACGCCCACTGCCGACTGGGAGCCACCGGAGATAAGTGCTTCCCAGCAGGAGGCTGCACCCCAACCCCCAGCCCTGAGCCCCCTCCTGGAGCCAGGACCCCATACCCCCTCCTGCACCCCAAGCCCCTGCCCCAACCCATACCCCCTCCCAGAGCCAGCGCCCCATACCCCTTCCTGCACCAAGCCAGACCCCCCTCCCAGAGCCAGCACCTTGTACCCCCTCCTGCATCCCAATTCCCTCCTGCATGCTAACCCCCTGCCCCAGCCCTGACCCACCCCCCAGAGCCTGCACCCTGCACCACCTCCTGCACCCCAACACTCTGCCCCAGACCAGAGCCCTCTCCCAGAGCCCACACCCCCTCCTATAGCTTGCACCCCTCACCCCCTCCTGAACCACAACCCCAGCCCGGTGAGTGAAGGTGCGGGAGAGCGAGCGATGGGGAGCGGGGGAATGGAATGAGCAAGGCGGGGTTGGAGGAAGGGGTGGGGCCTCAGGGAAGGGGCAGGGTAGATCCTGGGTTGCCGTTAGATTCAAAAAGTGATCTTGGGCGTAAAAAGGTTGGAGACCACTGCTCTAAATATATGAGTGTTCAATGGTGGGTAGGGACTTCTAACACGGAGAAAACTATGATTTTAGGCCATTCCAAGAAATCACAGCCCAGAATATTTCTTGGGTTGCCAATGCAGCTTTGGAAGTGCTGGATAACTGCTGCTGCTGTTCTGAGGTCATTTCTATAATTACCATCTTCAGAATAAGATCATATTATTGCCCCTGGTCATATGGACAGTTACAGCTAATTCATGAATGCACGTAAACAGTAGATATTTTGTTTCTTGCTCACCTGCAACTCAGCTTAAAGAGAAACTGCACGTCCAAGTTCGTGTATGTACAATATGCAAGAAGAGAGATTTAACTTACATCCTTTTCATTTAGCCAAATATTCAGATATATAACTTCACAGGCATGCTACCAGTGTGAATTTATATATATTTACATACACAGAGATAGAGAGACTAACCTCAAAGCTGCAAAGACAACATCATATTGTGATACTTTTACTATCTGTATTTTGTAAATAAACATACATAAATTAAATATTTCTTATAAAGATAGTGTATTTTTAAATTGACCTAAACATCATATGCTCTTATTATTTGAGCCCCATCTATTGAAAAAGATTTGGAAGGCTTAACAACCAATTAAATAAATGACACTGGTGTGCTGACATGCTTTATAAGGATGAATGCAACTTGAGAATCCCCTCACACCCCCAAATTATCACTCTGTCTGTCTGTAATTAGATTTAAAACATTCTACATGAATATATTCCAGATAGGGCTTGTTGACACCACAGAAACAGGGCAACAGTTTCCTCTTTTAAAAACAGGTTATTGCTTTGTTAATATAGTCTGTATACCAGCAGTTCTCAACCTTTTTCTTTCTAGCCCCCCCCCCACACACACACACACACACACACACCATGCTATAAAAATTCCACAGCCCACCTGTGCCACAACAACTGTTTTTCTCTATATCCAGTAGATTAAAAGCCAGGGCCTGCATTTGGGGGTGGCAAGCAGGGCAACTGCCTGGGGCCCCGTGCCACAGGGGTCCTTACGAAAGTAAGTTGCTCAGGCTTTGGCTTCAGCTCCAGGTGGTGTGGCTCAGGCTTCGGATTTCTGCCCTGGGCCCCAGTGAGTCTAGCACTGGCCCTGCTCTCTGGAAAAAGGTTGAAACCTGCTCGCGGCTCCCAGGAAGCCCCAGACCCCTGGTTGAGAACCACTGCTGTATACAACACATGATCATATATGCTTTTGATTTGAGATACATGCTATATGTCATGCATGAGAACCCAGCTGTACCAAATATTAAACTACACATGAGAGAAATACATTAGATTTATTTTAAACTTGTAAAAGCTCCTTTGAAATACCTTCATATGGTGAGCATACGTCACCACCCTCTTCTTAATCACTTCATAGTTCATTGCTAAACTTTCTTCTTACTTGGTCTTTTCTATGGCATTTCTCATCTGCTTGAGCATTAATAAGAAGATATATAGCTATACCACAAACAGATGTACTTACTTTGTACAAATGCTTTATGGATACAGAACTATGCAAGGTTTCCCTTACTCTCAATGGGTCATCTAGTATGACAGGGACCCTGCTTCAAAGCTCATAAAAGGAAGTACCAAATTAGACTTTTCTGATTATTTTCTACACCCTTTCTGAGCCCAACTTTACTCACATTGAAGTTAATGGCAAAGTTCCCACTGTGAAATATGCGTGTTCTTCAAAATGTAACATAAAAACAGTCTATGGTGCAACCACTGTGATGCACAGGAGACGTGCCCTCTTCTTGACTTTTAATTGTCCTATTGATGTCTCCCTCGACAAGGCCACAAGTATGCTACATTCTCACTGATTTTTCAACCTTTTCCCCCAATTTTTCATATGGTTGCATCTTTGAAAATAAGCATTCTTTCTAATTCAACTTGGTCACAGAGGTGCATTGCAAATAAACAAGCTGGTATTTTTAATATTTATAAGCCATAACAAATAGAAAATTGAGCAACTTTTAGAAAATGTAGAAATTCAAATTCACTATTATTTTTTAAAAAGAGAAATAGAAACTAAGAAATCACCCAGTTAAGATCACTCAAACAAGCTTAACTCTGCTCCCATTTCCTGCTCACCTTCCACCAGGCACACCTATCTTTTGGTAAGAACTTTAAGAAATTTTCAACCTGCAGCTGTGGACAACTTGGGACTTAAACTGCTTTTCTCCTTTTCAACAGGCATTTCACCCATATAAGTGAAGACAGACCTATCCCTTTAAACCACTTTATTTGTGTTTTGCTTGTGAAGTCAAGGAAATCTGGAGTACATAGTTTTGGTTTTGTATGTGTGTCTATGATTCCCAAGTGTGATCAACTGCTTCCCCACATCAATTTCTCATAATTTGCTGACAGACCGCAGACTATGCCTATCCATGCTAGGACCATGTAGAATTAAGATCACCATGCTGCCCATACTATTTGCCAAAACTCTTTTCAATTACAAAACAATTCCTCTGACAAATTCACAACAAACTATTCAAATGGCATCAGTTCATGTCAAAAACAAGATATGAAGAGACTTGGAGTTTCTAGGTTGAACTGTTTTGGAGTTATGATTAGCCAAAACAAAAGTCAGGAAAACACTCAAGAGCTGAGATCACCATACTATATGAACCCTCACTTCTCCCATATGACCTGTCACAACTGTCTCAAAACTTCTCATAAAAATGCAACCTTGCTGCAAGAGCATGCTCATGATGTTTCAGGTGGATTATTTTGACCCCCACATCTAAAACAAAATTTACAGGTAATGTAAAGCTATTCTCTACCTTAACTATAGAAAAGGAGAGGTTACTACTCACCTTGTGCAGTAACTGGAGTTCTTTGAATTATATGTCCCTGTGGGTGCTCCACTTCAGATGCGCATGCATCCCTCCGCCTCTGAATGGAGATTTTTGGTTGCAGTGCCTGTTCGGCCCATGTATGCACCCTACAGCAATGAGATCTCCTGTGTGAGCAATTGATTGTGAGACGGGTCCATGAAGAGGGACGGGGAAAGTGGTTGGAAGGGCAGGATGGAGAGGTAAATTGGATAGTATAACCCAAAGTTATGGCCTCCAGTACTTATTTGTCCAGTGTTATAGCCTCCCAAACTTCATGAAATAAGAAAGAGGCAGTGTCCAAATTGAGGAAAGGGGGATTGCATCATTCAGCTGAGAAAACCTGGTCATTGGGTGGTTTGAACTCTTGACCAAAGAATCAAAAGTGGGTGTTTGGATGATATTGAAGGCTGGTATGAAGCATTCGAGGTAGTTGCAAGCTTTTTCTTTGAAAAGCTCAACCTCTTAGTCAGTGGTTCCAGTGGCTTATGGAAGGCAAAAATTGAGCAGGATGGGATCTCTGGGCCGACTGAGACATGCTAAGCTTTCTTGTATTTGCAGGTGTGTATATCCCTAAAAACCTAAGTGTTGCTTCAGAGTCCTTTAGGATATGAAGCAAGTCGTCCGTGTAATCTGCGAAAAGCTACAGGCCATTGAAAAGTAAATATTCCACAGTCAATTGTACCTCCCACACAGACCCAGACAACTGAAGCCAGGAAGCTCACCTCATCGCTTCTGCAATGGAAACAGACCTGGCTGCAGTGTCCACTGCATCCAGTAACACCTCCAGTGAAGCTTTCGCAAAGAGCTGATCCTCCTTTATTATGGGTGCTGAACTGTTCTCAATGTTCCTGTGATAAATGGTCAATAAAAGCATTAAACTTCTTGGAGTTCAGGTAGTCGTATTTGGTGCCTAGTGGTTATCTAACCTGAACTGAAGTGTTGATGACAAGTAGCTCTTATGACCAAAAAGATCCAGACATTTCTGGTCCTTATAATAAGGGGTGGCCTAAAAAGGTATGTTGCCTGCTGCTGCCTCCTTCATTGACTGCATCTATGACTAAAGAATTTGGTGCTGGACTGAGCAAATAAAAACTCCGAATCGCTGGCCAGGATGATGTATTTTTATTTAAATCAGCCCTTTTGTATGTAAAAGGGACCATTGCTGGAGTTTGCCAGGTAGACTTGACTCAAGGATGGCTTCATTAATTGGCAGTGACATCCATGCTGAGGTAGAAATGTGCAATGTGTCCAGGACCTTACGATGGGAATCCTGGACTTCTTCCAGGTGTAAGTGACCTGCTTCATCAGGTCGTGAACTAGCCTAAAACAATCAGCTAACGATGGTGGTAATGGCATGACTGCTTCATCAGGTGACGATGACAAGAGGAAACCTCATTTTCCACCCTTGAGTCTTGCCCCTCAAAGGTCTCCTCGGACAAAGAGTGAGGAGGAGGGATAGATGGTACCAGGGAATGAGGTCTATGTTCTGTGTGGGACTGAGTTGAGGCCCCTCAAAACTGCTGGTAGTACATGGCCTTACTGCAATACAGAGGTAAATGAGGGAGACCATGAGGGAAGGTATCCAACACTGGTCATCCCAAGTGTTGGAAGGCAGGGGCCTTTGTTGCATTTGCAACAGGGAATAATATCTCCTGGAATAAATTGGAGAGTTTTGAACAGTAAATTCAGAGTCTGAGTCAGAATGCTCCTCCACATATTGTATTCCAAGTGACAGCCCCTCTTTCTGGATAGTGGAAGATGGAGAAGAGATACCTCTCCCAAAACCGTGAGCAATCGGTGATCCAGCCAACTTCATTACCGAGAGGTGTCCGGAGGTCACAAGGAGCAGAGACTCAGGTTCATTCGGTACCAAAAGGTCTTTTCGGTACCAGAATTATTGTGGTACCAGGTGTACAGCAGAATTCATTACCAGCATCAATGATGTTGCAGAAGGCAAGCGTGATGTTGCAGTGTGAGGCACGGACGTCTATACCAAGGGGGTCAAGGATTCCATTGAAGCCGGTCTGATAATAGTAGTCTTCAGTACTGAGCCCTTTACCACTGAGGTATGGGACTTACCTGAAGTCTTAGTGCACTTCACAGTACATGAAATACTCAGAGCCTCACTAACACTCCTTTCAGGACCAGATTTTCTTTGATGAGGAACTCTGTCATGCTCCTCTTATTCCTTCTTTTTACTTTGTGTGGGAAATTCTTTGTACTGTCAGCTCGGTTATCAGTACCTCACTCATGGAGAGTGTTGGAGACCAGAGTTTCGATGCTGTCTTCCCCTTGGAAGCTCTCAATGATTGTGACCTTGACAACAACGGAGCACCGACAAAAGTGGAGAGTCCCTGTACAGAGGGGTTCTCTTCCTCCAGATCTCAAGGTTTCCTCCATCATTAAGAGCCTATACTTCATTTCCCTGTTCTTCCAGTATCTTCCTTTAAAAGAAGGGCAGTTCTTACACTTGCTGGGAATACAAGAATCTTCCAAACAACGAATGCAGAGAGAGTGCCCATCACTAACAGGAACTGCCTCTCAACAAGAGAGGCACCTTTTAAAGCCCAGGGAACCCAGCATCCCCAACAGAAGAAAATTTGTTCAAGCCCCTCAATAAGGGAAAAAGAAAAACAAAAATGTGTGTGCATGTGCGCATATATATATATGTTTTAAGAAAAGAAAGAAAAAATGGAGAACAAATTTTTCAACAATTATAAGGTGCTAAACCTACTACTACTACTACTGAAAACTCACTATAAAAGCTAAAACACTTATACAAGAGGGAACAGGCTAGACTCTGTCTCTGGCCAAAGGCAGTTGAGAAGGAACTGAGGGAGGTTCACTCGCTCAGCCTATAACTTCAGTATGTGGCACAAGGATGTGTAGGGCGCATGCTCAGGCTGAATGGGCACTGCAAATGAAAATCTCCGATCAAAGGCACAGGGGTGCATGCACACCTAAAGTGAAGCACCCACAGGAATACTACTCAAAGAAGACTATTCTCTCTCCCTCATGGAGCCCCATTTGTAGCCATTAGAATGGGAAATGTTAAGGGCTACTGAATAGTATCCTCAGTGTGTACACCTCAGGGGCAACTGAATGGTATATTTTAGCTAGTAGTTTTATTAAGATATTGATGTGGGTGAACGTATTCATAAAGGCAAAGATGGTGCACACAACATGGGTGATAAATAATTTTGCCAAAGAGCACAAGTAGTAAGTATTCCAAGAGGTATGAAGTGTATCCCTTTTATGGGTTAGTGAGCTTGCATTTCTCCTTCCCCCTCCCTCTAGCTAATGACCTGAAAATTACTGCCTAGGGTGAGACCATGTATTGTCTCATTAACATTCAGTACAACTGCCACAGCATGAAGGGAACAAAACAGATGCAAAAGAAGAGCAGAAATATGCAATGGACATTCTCTTAGCAAATTGTTCAGCAGTAGAACAAAGTTCAATAAATACAGTGCACAAATGTTTGGTTTTCCAGCACCCAGATATTTTGGGACAGGCTATTCCACACACAGAATTGTTGTGAAGGGAAAGAGAGACACAGAAAGAGAATTGTACATTAATCCCCCTCTCTTCCTCTTCAGTATAATTCTTTGAGTTATTAATTAGAGGGCTGATGAATAAGCTGGGAAGTTTTCAAAATACAGCCCTAAATATAGACACTGAACTAAAACTCATCTTTGGCTGCTCTAACATTGCACCAAGAGTTGTACCATGGGACAGCTCTAAGAACAGGTATTTTTATCAGAGGTATCAATGGTAGACTTTTCATTATCTGCATATTCATCCAATGACAAGAATGGAGTCTGGCTATTTGCATAATGCAACCATACTTCAGTTGAGAAATTAAAACCTAAGCTATCTGGTTTTTTGGTACTCACAAATGGCTGGAATACTGTGGTCCTATGCAACTTCTCATGTAAATATTAGATTAACTACTAAGACAACCTGGACTCAAATTCTAGCAACATTCAGAGGCCACATAGCTCTAACTATCCTTTACCACATATGACAACAATACTACCACCAAGATAGCCCAGTGCTAGGATGATATCAGCTCAGGGATAAATAGCTGGTTGAAGCTGAACCCAAGTAAAACAGAGGTTATGCTAGTGGGCGGAGGAAAGCAGCCATGGTGCACTCTCCTTTGGCTAAAGGTGCACTCCCACAACTGGTCAACTCAGACCATAGTTGAGGAGTGCTCCTGGATTACTTGTTGATGCTAAACTTTCGCAGCATCCAGGAGCATATCTGACTGGCTGGGACACTCCATTCCCTACTGGTGGAGGATGACCTGGACTTGGTTATATGCACCTGTCTCATTTGCTGTCTGAACTACAGCAATGCAATATACTGGGACATAAAGCTATCAGCCCCTAAGAAACTCCAACCAATATACACTACTGCAGCATGTCCCCTCTGTAACATGGGCTACCACAAGCACATCAAGTTTGTCCTCCACTCTATCCACTGACTTCCCACAGAACATCACATCAAGTTCAAAGTCTCAGCTCCTATCTTCAAGGCACTCAATGCCCTGGGTGCAGAATATCTAAAAGATCATGAAGACTCTGGTTGACAACTCCATTTCTCAGGCACAATGGAACTTTCTACCATAAGGACAAAAACTCATCTGTGTAGGAAACGGAGCTTTCTTGGGGGCTGGCCCAAGGCTGCGGAATGAACTCCCACAGGAACTAAGGACCATCACAAATCTCACCCCTTTGCAATCCAAGTGCAAGATGCATTTCAACCTGCCTTCTCCATCTCTTGTATAAATGAAGAGTAGATGTACATGTAAAAAAAATAAAAATAAAATAAAAAAATTCAACCAAAACAAAAACAATACACTGACACAATTCGCCCTCTGAGGGGAGGATGAGAAACAGAATGAACTTCAGTGGTGATGGATTTTATTAGTCACATCGCCTAATGCACTACTGGAGAATGCTCAGATACCACCATGGGGAGAGGGGCAGTGTTAAAAGAACCTAATTAGAACAGACCAGAACAGAACTGAGCGCCAATCTTCTAGTCAGATGCTAACTCAAGTATTTGCACAATGCCTATAATTTTTCTTGGGGTTTCAATTTGAAAGTATTCTTCATTTTCTGTCCTAAAGTTGTGTAATGTTGCTGAGCTTCTGTCATAACTATAAAGGGAAGGGTAACAGCTGTCCTGTGTACAGTATTATAAAATCCCTCCTGGCCAGAGACTCCAAAATCCTTTTCCCTGTAAAGGGTTAAGAAGCTCAGGTAACCTGGCTGGCATCTGACTTAAAGGACCAATAAGGGGACAAGATACTTTCAAATCTTGGGGCGGGGGGAAGGCTTTTGTTTGTGTTCTTTGTTTGGGAGTGTGTTCGCTCTCGGGACTGAGAGGGACCAGACATCAATCCAGGTTCTCCACATCTTTCTAAACAAGTCTCTCCTATTTCAAACTTGTAAGTAAATAGCCAGGCAAGGCATGTTAGTTTTCCTTTGTTTTCTCAACTTGTAAATGTACCTTTTACTAGAGTGTTTATCTTTGTTTGCTGTACTTTGAACCTAAGACTAGAGGGGAGTCCTCTGAGCTCTTTAAGTTTGATTACCCTGTAAGGTTAATTTCCATACTGATTTTACAGAGATGATTTTTACCTTTTTCTTTAATTAAAAGCCTTCTTTTTAAGAACCTGATTGATTTTTCCTTGTTTTAAGATCCAAGGGGTTTGGATCTTGATTCACCAGGAGTTGGTGGGAGGAAGGAGGGGAATGGTTAATTTCTCCTTGTTTTAGATCCAAGGGGGTTGGATCTTGATTCACCAGGAGTTGGTGGGAGGAAGGAGGGGAATGGTTAATTTCTCCTTGTTTTAGATCCAAGGGGGTTGGATCTTGATTCACCAGGAGTTGGTGGGAGGAAGGAGGGGAATGGTTAATTTCTCCTTGTTTTAGATCCAAGGGGGTTGGATCTGTATTCACCAGGAGTTGGTGGGAGGAAAGAGGGGAATGGTTAATTTCTCCTTGTTTTAGATCCAAGGGGTTTGGATCTGTATTCACCAGAGAATTGGTGAAGGTTTTTCAAGGCTTCCCAGGGAGGGAATCCATTGGAAATGGTGGCAGCGGAACCAGAGCTAAGCTGGTAGTTAAGCTTAGAAGTTTTCATGCAGGCCCCTACATTTGTACCCTAAAGTTCAAAGTGGGGATACAGCCTTGACAGCTTCGTTTAACAGTTGCAATTTTTCACCTTACAAACTGCATTTCAGTAGCAGGTGAAGTAATCCCTATATATAGTTTCCAAATCAGTTTTATTATGTTTATAATAAAGTTAGGGAAAATATTTGTAGTGATTTTGTTGTTGTTGCTGTCAAGACGTACTTGGGTTTTAGAATTTGTAAATTATTCATTAAAACAGAACAACTGTATGAAATTTCTCCCTTAATTTTTCTCCAAAAGCCTAAATTGCCACTGGTTTTGTGTCTCATTACAAGGATCTGAACCTACTAACTCTCCTTTGTCATATGACTGCAATTAGGTGCAAATTGCCCATTTCATTTTGAAAGGTTTCTTGCAACATGTGTTAACTTCTTACACTTAACAATCTGTTCCTCCTTCTACTAAGAGTTTGTCTACACTGGCAAGTTTCTGCATAGTAAAGCAGCTTTTTGCGCTCAAACTGCAGACATGTACACACTGCCAAGCCACTTTGTGCACAGAAACTACTCAGTTGCAATGCTGCAAAAAAACCCACATCGACAAGAGTCGTAAAGCTATTTGCGCAGAGGCTCCAGCACTCTATTGCCAGTGTAGACACTTGATTGCTTTCTGCACTGTAATTGGCCTCCAGAGCTGACCCATAATGCCTCTGGTGACTGCTCTGCTCATTGTTTTGAACTTGGCTGCCCTGGAGACATGAGCCCCTCCCCTTTCAAAGCACTGTTTCTGACAGCCGTGGCGTGCTGTGCTGATCTGCTCCGGGACACAAAACAAACCACTAATGTGGAATGCTCCTGCTGTTGAACACAGAGGCAGGTGTGTGTGAGAGAGAGAGACTGCTGTGCAGAGAGCTCAGGGAAAGAGGCGGGGGCTGATGTAGGGGTTTTCCCCTTCCCCTTGTCTCAGGACTGGTTGCTTCCTGTCACTGTCTGAACTTATAAGACAGCATGCTGACACAGCCCCCCAAAACACACAGTCTCTCCCCCACCCCATACACACACACACACTCCCTGTCACACACTCTTTCCCCTCCCCGCTCCGCCCCCTTCAGTTGAAAAACAGCTGGCAATGTAGTAGGATGCCCATAGAACAATGGGATTGGGAAACCTGCATCATGTTACGCTGTGCCTGCCCATAAGGCATTGCAAACCCTTCCCAAAGCACCCTGCAGCCAGCTGCACAGTGGGATAGCTACCACAATACGCTGCTGTCTTTGTCTTTGCGCTCCAGTGGATGCGCTCCAGTGTCACAAGGAGCAGTGAGGACACGCAACAGCGGTTTAATTCCAGCGTTTTAATAAAAGTGGTATAACTTGTGGCGCAGAAACTTGCCAGTGTAGACATATCCTTAGCTGTGATGCTATGATTATCTTTCCCAGACCTAAAGATAAGCTTTTGAGCTTCACAGAGCTTGTCTCTTTCACCATGAGAAGTTGGTCCAATAAGAGATATTACCTCACCCACCTTGTCTCTCTTAAAGAAAGTTGCAGTCATGCTCCCATCTTGAAATTTGAGTGAACGAAATTTAAAAAAAAAAAAAAAAAAAAAGCTACATTTTGAGGTAGAAATGGATTTCACAAGCTTATGTGTGAAAAGCTTTTGGGCCCTCAGAATTTCGTTAAGTTCTGAGGAGTCAAGTAGCATGAAACAAACTATCACAAAAATGTTGCGTAGAATTTTTCACCAGTTTTGCCCAGGCTTTATTTGTAAAGCATTTTAGGACTTTTATGGATGAAAGTAAATGTAAAGATGAATGTAAAGTGATTATCAAATGCGTTTAGCTTGCTGGGAGCCCAGAAAGTGAAGGCCAGTAAGTATGTCATGCTTCCCACCCTCAATTTGTTTATGAAGACATTCTGCCAGTAATGTAGGTCTTTGATTTCAAAGCAATGTCAGAACTCGTATTCTTCATTATAAACCATTCTGCTAGTTCTGGATTTTGAAGACAGTTAAGAAAAACTAGGTTATCTACAAGGGTCAACATTTTAAAGTGCTTTCAAATTTAGTTTGCATGTTTTTCAAGTGTACAGGGCAGACACTAGATCGGTAAACACTAGTATTATTCTGGCATCATCACTACCAAGTTCTTGACATTTCAGTGAGACCTGACTTTCTAAAGTTGTGTTTCCCAACCTGTTGTATAAGGTGTTCTGGGAAACCTTTTTTCCTTCCAGCAGACAAATCAATATATTCTTCTGCTATTAAAAAAAACAAAAAACAAACAAAAAAAAAAACACAGACACAATGTTCACAGAGGTGCTTCTGCAGGCAAGCATCCCTATTCAAGAAAACCCTTAAGCACAGCACCAGACTTTCCATACCACACATAACTCAAACATTCAGAATCAGATCTCATTACAAACACTATTCCCTTTCCAACACACCAGAATACATTCCTTTGACTTAAAGATGGCAGCTGGTAGAGCAAGAGTACTCACTGGATTTGCTGAAAGGCACAACTTTTTACAGTTGTTCCATGGCTACATCTGACCACTAGGTTGAACTCTCCCATGTGGCAGGTAGCTTGTACATAGTAGCTGCTTGCTTGGTCTCCCTTCATGCTTTCACACATCCTCAGGTATATGAGTACCTGAAGTGTCTTGGTCTCATTTGGCTAAGCCCTAGGAATTTCCTTAGTTTTGCAAAATTGAGTTATTTTGAGCAAGTACAAGAGCTAAATAAATAATTTTAAATTATTAAAAGAAAAATATGCACCAAAGTGGTCATCATCATATTTGACTATGAGTTTGAGCATTTAATGCAGACTGAGTTCATTATCCTTTTGACATTGGTATAAAAATACTGGTAATCTGATTTCACTGCAGATGGACAACAGTCGTTGATCTCACATTTGCCCAAAATGTAAAGTGATGATTATGTCTACAAGCTAAACAGAACCTCAGTCTTAATAATTTAATCATAAACAGAAGCCCAAAATTTGAAGTTACAGAACATTACCACAGAAGTTCTCAATTCTCTTTGGGATTTGCACATGAAAAATTTTAAACTAAAGAGAAAAATTATTATTAATAAGCAGTTAGGTCTCAGAGATTGAAATGATTAAACTTGCATTAATACTCATTTTGTTTACAAAAATCTGATGGACTTTTGATGCCTAGTGTTGAGTAGAAGACATATTTTTTATAAAAGAATCTACAAATACCTATATGTTGTTTTCCAGAGAATACAGTTTGTGAAAGCCAGACAAGGATGCAGAGGCTTTCACATTCTCAACACTATCTTTTCCAATTCTTACAAACAAGGGATTGGATTCTTGAAGCCTGTTTACTAAATGTTAATATACAAAATTATGATGAATCAAACAGCATAAAGCAGAACTATCCTCATTTGAAATGACAGCACAAATCAGAAATATCACAACAGGCCCTTATTTTTGCTCCTTTTAACAAATACTCATATTCATCTTGTACAAGTACAGTACCTTCAGACATTTCACTGTCAGCTCCCATTTTCCGCTTCCTGCATTCCCCCCTCTCCCTTCCTGATTCAAAACCATCCCTTTAACACATCATTCCTAATTAGATGATTAGTGCTTCGAAGGGCAGGAGATAAGTCATTTGCATAATTTAATCATAAAAAGAAGTTAAAGATACAGATTTTGCTGTTCGTTTGTACAATTATCTTCTCCGGCCTGGGGGCTGAGATATTAATGTGATTAAACAGTATTTCTGCAAACAGGCAACTATGTGTCCTCTATTAAAGCAGAGCTGGAGGCAAATGAAAAATTAATTTTAGAAGACAATCAATTTTATTCTACATGACTGTAATAAATAACAGCCCATCTGCAGACAAGTCATTAGGCCTTGGGAGGGTACATGTGTCACAAAGTCTAAATGACACACAAGGCTGAATTTTCCACCAAAACAGAATGAGTAATAAATGGTCCACCAGCTGTCATTTCAACCTAGACAGTCAATACATAGGATTTCCTAGAAAATCAGGTGTACATGTAAAGTACTGATCATACACCACCAGTTAAACCTGTACTTTGTGCATAAATCCAGGCAATTGCTGGTTTAACATGCATCATGCTTTCAAGTCCAGCTTGTGAATCGTATTTTCCATCCATATTAGCATGTACTACACTTATATTGGATAATTCCTTGGTTTTTGTGAGCACTAGTAGTGCTCTGAAAGGTAATGTTGTTGGGCAGTGTAGGAGGACAGGAATAAAATGGAGGAGTCACATAGGTTTAATTTTTTAATGACTAATCTTCCGAAAGCTGTGTCAACTTTCTGTACTTAATAAATACACTGAAATAAATTTTAGTGAAACAACTATAACAACTAAAACAATCATCAGTTTTAAAATATCTAGGAACTTCAACCAAGAGCCACCAGATTCAGATTTTCCAAACTATCCTTAGCAATAAACTTCCTTTAAAAAAAAAAAATTTAGTTCCCCATACAATGAGTGTTATATAGAACATGACAAATCTCATGTGTGTAGTGCATGTGCATGTTCTATATAAAAACACACATACTTGCCAGTTAGTAATTTTGAAGGCTCTCTTTTTTATAGTACATTTTCATGTGTACTCTTTTGTAACACATTCTCTCACATGTAGTCCTCTCCAGAGGATTATAATGGAAACCAAATAAAAT
The DNA here is from genome assembly GCF_011386835.1 of Chrysemys picta bellii. Classification (NCBI taxonomy): domain Eukaryota; kingdom Metazoa; phylum Chordata; order Testudines; family Emydidae; genus Chrysemys; species Chrysemys picta. The sequence continues at coordinate 74,985,454 of NC_088799.1, forward strand.
GGGAACATAGACAATACCATATCTCACTGAGATATCTAAATAGCCCATAGCCTTATATGTTAACAATTTACAATTTTTATATATATATCTATATCTATCTATAGATATATATACACACACACACACACATATATATTAACCATCCAATACAGGCAGTCTGCAAAAAATGTACTGCTTTATTTTCCCAAATACAAAAAAGGCCATATTTTATTTAGAAAAATTATTTAGGTGCACATTCATTTAAAGAGTAACTGTCAAGATTTAAAACATATATTTACAAAATTTCTTCAACTAGTTTATTAAAAACACTTTAAATTATTAACAAAAGATTTTTAAACATCTATATTAAGCTTTTACCATCTGCACTGTTAATTTGTTTTTTTCACTTCAGCTACCAGATAAAGTGAAACTATGCTGGTCGAGATATTCATAGTCAATTTCATATCTTGGTTCTCATGTACAACAGCAGTACAATGCTGATGTGTTTGGGTTACAAACCTAATAGGGGAATGTTTACATTGAAAATAAAACATTCCATTGAAATTGAGAAAATATTAATGAAGACATTTTGATTCACATAACATTTTGTGAAACCTCTTCATACCCAAAAGTACTTCACAGAATCCTTTTAAACTGGCTGGGAAATATCACTACACAAACTGAAACTAATTAATCAACCTCATGCAGTAGCTCAGGGCAGTGGTTGCTATTTGAGAGGCGCAAATAATTCATAGAAAATTAGTAACAACTCATAGTAAATTATTTGATAAATTTAACCTCTGTCACAAAATTCTCCATATACACATTACAGTGTTCTCAAATGCATTTGTTACTCAAAAATGTTCACCAAATAATTTCTAAAAATAATCATGTTGAGGTTGTGATTCACAACTCCCAGATCCTTCCCAGCATGGCTGCTGCCAAGCCCATTATCCCCCATTCTGTATTTGGGCAATTGGTTTTCCTTCCCTAAGTGTAGCACCTTACATTTGTCTTTGTTGAATTTCATTGTTGTTGTCTATTACCCAGTTCTCCAATTTATCAAGATCTGAATTTTAGCTGGAGCCTCAAAGTGTTTGCAACTCTTCCCCATCTGCAAATCTATGTCATCTGCAAATTTGATCAGTATGCTCTCTAGTCCTACATCCAGGTCATTAATAAAGATGTTAAACAACACCAGACCCAGAACAAATCCCTGTGGAACCCCACTCGAGACCTCCTTCCAATCTGACATCATTCCGTTAATAGTTACTCGTTGTTTGTGTTGTTTAACCAATTATGCATCCACTTAATGGTAGTTCCACCAAGTCCACATTTCTCCAGCTTACTTATCAGAATGTCATGTGGAACTTGACAAAAGCCTTGCAAAAATCCAGATATATTACATCTAGCACATTCCCCCATCCATCAAACCAGTAACCCTGCCAAAGAAGGAAATCAAGCTGGTTTGGCATGATTTGTTCTTAGTAAATCCATGCTGGCTGCTAGTGATCACCCCTTCATCCTCCAGGTGTTTTCAAATTGAATGTGTTATATATTGCTCTAGTACAGTGGTCCCCAACCTTTTTTGTCTGGCGGGCGCCAGACGACGAGCCACGGAGGACCGTGGCAGCGGACGAGCATCTGCCGAAATGGCGCCGACAAGCAGCAACGTCAATAGGCGTCGCCGTCGAAATGCTGCTGAGAAGCAGCGGCATCCAGAGGCATCGCTGTCGAAATGCCGCCAAAAAAAAATCGGCGGCATTTTGGTGGCGACGCCTCTGGATGATGATGCTTCTCAGCGGCATTTCGGCGGATACTCATCCGCCGGCCAGTACACAGGCGCACTTAGATGCCCTGGTGGGCGCCATGGCCCCCGCAGGCACCATGTTGGGGACCCCCTACTCTAGTAGCTTCCCAAGTATCGGAGTCAGGCTGACTGGTCTATAGTTCCCTGGCTCCTCCTTTTTAAAGATGGGCTGACCTCTCCTGTCACCCACAGGTGTTGGAACAATTTTTATAGTGGGTGTTGAGAGACACTGAATCAAAACTGTAAATCCTGTATATGATGGAAACCACTTCAAGCCAGGGGGTGCAGCAGCACCCCCAGAACTCCTAGTTTCAGCAATTATGCTGTCATCCATGAGCAGAGCCATCCCTTGGGTATGGCAAATTGGGGCGACCGCCTCAGTCCCCGTGCTTTGGGGGGCCCCGCAGGAGGCAGGCGGGGAGGTGAGGCAGAAGAGCAAGCAGGAGAGGAGGCTAACGGTGGGCAGGTGTGAGGAGGAGCCGACCTACCAGAACCTCCCCCTCCGTCCAGCGCCTCCTGCCTGCCAGCAGGCCCCGCCGATCAGCGCCTCCCCCTCCCTCTCAGCACCTACCACAGTTCAGATGTGTCGCGGCATCAGGAGGCGCTGGGGGGGATGGGAGAGGAGCAGAACTGGGTGGGGAAGAGGTGGGGCAAGGGCGGAAGAGGTGGGGTGGGACCTTAGGGGGAAATGGGTGGAATGGGGGCAGGGTCTGGGCAGAGACATCACCCCCTTGAAGATTAGAAACTCGGCGCCTATGTCCAGGGCCCTGCATTCCCCTAGAGATGGCCCTGTTCATGAATTTGCAAATATTATTGCCAGTGGCTCAGAGGTTTCTTCAGCTAATTCCTTCAGCACCCTAGGGTGAATGGCATCAAGCCCCGCTGACTTGAATTCATTCAAATTATTCAGAAGATCTTTGCTGTGTTCTTTACTTATCCTGATCTGCATCTCCTCCCCTTTATTGTCTATAGTAACTTTGCTAGTAACCTGATCACGTGTTATTTTTTGTGAGAAGACTGAAACAAAGCAGGCATTGAGCAGCTCTGCCTTCCTATCGTCTTCTATTACCAGCTCACCTTCTCCACTGAGCAGCGGGCCCACACCATCCCTGATCTTCCTTTTTTTGTCTGACATATTTGTAGAACCCCTTCTTGTTACCTCTAAATTTTCTTGCCAACTGTAACTCATTCTTTGCCTTGGTTTTCCTGATTTTGTCCATGCATGCTCACACTATTCCCATGTATACTTCCTTGGTGACATGCCCCTCCTTCCATTTCCTGTATGAATCCCTTTTGGTTTTTAGATGGCTAAAAAGCTCTTCTTATCTTTCCTCTGCATAGGAATACTTGAGGTTGAGCCTCTAATATTACATCTTTTAGGAACTGCCAGCATCCTTTGACTCCTTTTCTTCCTAATTTGTCTTTCCATGGGATCTTGCCTACTATTTTTCTGAGCTGGTTGAAATCTGCCTTTCTGAAGTCCAGCATCCTTGTTTTGCTGTTCTCATGTCCTTCTTTCCTTAGGATTTTGAATTCTATCAGATCATGATCACTTCCTCCCACATTCCCAACCACCTTCATGTTTCGCAACTAATTCATCCCTGTTGGTCAACACCAGATCCAAAATGGATGGACCTCCTAATTGCTTCCTCAAAGTTGTCCCCTATAAGGATTTGCAGGACATATGATGTTTTGCTGTAACAGTCTACCAACAGATATCAGGGTAGTTAAAATCCCCTATTAATACTAACTCATGTGTGTTAGCTAATCTTGTTACTTGCTTGTAGACTGCCTCATCCACTTCCTCTTCTTGATTTGGTGGTCTATAATAGACCCCCACCATAACATCGCTACTGTTCTTTTCCCTTTTTATTCTCACCAAGAGACTCTCAGTAGGTCTGTCGCTTTCTTCCTCTTGGATCTTGGAGCAAGTGTATACATTCTTGACATATAGCATGACGCTTCCTACTTTTTCCCCTTACCTATCCTTTCGGAACAAGCTATATCCCTCAATTCTGGTACTCCAATCATGGGAGTTATCCCACCAAGTCTCTATAATGTCAATTAAATCATAATTTTCTTCATATTCCATGACTTCCAGTTCATCCTTCTTGTTCCCCATACTCCTGGCATTCTTATACAGACACTGAAGATATTTTGCTGACTGCCCTTCTGCTTTTCTTCTTAAAAGGATGCTTTAAATCCTTTTTTCATCCATTTTATTCAATAATCACATCCCTTTCATAACAAGTACCTGCAGTGGACATCTGCCACAAGGAGGCACCAGCAATTTAGCCTGGCTGCCGCCTTCCTATTCCGTGCATACCAGATATTTACTGATTCCTTCCTTAAAGGAAGACAAAAAGATAACCGTTCCCCAGTTGGACATGTGTACCCCATCCTCCCTAAATAACTCAAGTGCCCAATAATACATGTTCAGATGAGGAATTACCAATCCCCTGTGATCACATATGAATTTAGCCCCTACTCACGCACCCCCTAGCCTTACCAGCCTGCAGAGGCTTTGTAGCTCCTCACTATACTCTCTGCTGCAACTTTTCAAATCAAATAATCATTACCCAGGATTTTGTCCCCAGAATCTGCCAGAAATCTCTCTCAACTCTGATCATCAAGTCGACACCCTTACGCACTCCTAAATTATTTCTGCTGGGTTTTTTGTTTATATTAGAGGTAAACAAATAGAACCATGTTTTCAGGCAACAAAGGTGAACAAAGGATGCACTTGTGCACGAAGAATCCCACATTTGCATGAGTAAAACAGGTATTTGCAAGTTAATGAGAACTTGTGCAAATGTGGGGGTTTGCATGTGCAAAGGGTACACATTCATTTTGGTGGGAGTACCCATTACACTCTTGTTTGAAAACATAGCCCATGTCTTGAGAAAAAACATTCTAACGGTATAAGAAAATAACAAATCTGCCACAGTTCAATAAAAGAAATTAAACAAACACACTCTGTTATCCTACTTTCTGATCTCGCCAGAACCTCACAATGGAATTATATTGCTGTATGCAGAGCTGTTTTTCTTTTTTTAAATTATGAAATAAAGATCTGCTGTGACCTTGTAGATGACACCAGGCTTGGTAGCAGATGGACAGTGAGCTTGGTGGCTTCTACAGTTAATCCAGCTCCATTCAATTTTCTTTCTCCAGGATTTGATATGGATGCTGCTGGTATCGTGACTGTCCACCAGTAAGCTGCATGCGGTCTTCTATAGCCCATCTTTCTCTCTTTAATGAATGTGGTGAGGAGGAGATTTGGCCAGTTCAAGGATGGCAGAAATTTGCCTCCTGACCACAGGGATTCACATGACATTCCATATCAATGGCTCGGATTTTAACCCTGCCATACTCCAGCACAGTTTCTAAACTCTGCCAGGGCTGTAGCCTTTTGCAGAGCTAACATTTAACACACACACATTCACATGCTCCACAACGTTGGTCTAGGAATAAAGTGTACAATGTATAGGAGATGGAGTGTCTACATCAGGGATCGGCAACATTTGGCACGCGGCTCGCCAGGGTAAACACCCTGGTGGACCGGACCCATTTGTTTACCTGCCACGTCCGCAGGTTTGGCCGATCGCGTCTCCCACTGGCCGTGGTTCGCCGTCCCAAGCCAATGGGGGCTGCGAGAAGCCGCGGCCAGCACATCCCTCAGCCTGCACCACTTCCCACGGCCCCCATTGGCCTGGGATGGCGAACCACGGCCAATCGGAGCAGCGATCAGCCAAATCTGCGGACATGGCAGGTAAAGAAACTGGCGCAGCCTGCCAGGGTGCTTACCCTGGCGAGCTGCGTGCCAAAGGTTGCTGATCTCTGGTCTACATACATTCTACAGAAAAGATGTATTTAAGGATTTATAAACTCTTCATGCCCTCCTGCAATATCTGCATCAGAGTACACCTGTACAAGGGTTCTGTCTTCTTTCCCAGACTCTACCTTTCTCTTGTGCTTTAGAACTTACAGAATTCTTAAAATCCATCCCCACAGCTCAATACTGTATTCTGAACTATGAAAACTCCATAAAGTCCTATACATTTCCTGACTAAGGGTAAGCTACAAAACACATGGCCCAAAGTTTTGACCAACTGCCAACCAAATTTGTAAAATCCACTGGATTTTATAGATACTAAAAACAAGAAATACATCTTTAAAATCATGCAAAATACTAACCAGACACAATGCTCAGTGAGGCTGAATGAATAAAATTTGTTCAGAGTTTCTATGTTAAGGAGTTTTGGAAATACACAGTTCCAAAAAAAAGTCAATATTTTTCAAAGATCAAAACACTTAGTTTTTAAACTCATTTATTCAGAATACCATGCCAGATTATTTTGGGGGAATTTCACATTATTTTCCCTGGAAAGACAGCAATTTTGAGAAATTTCAGCTGAAAAAAATACTGGTCTTATAACAGAAAATTTGGTAGAGAGAGAAAGGATGTTCTTGTGGTAAAGGCACTGACCTGAGATTCAAGAAATCTGAGTTCTTCTTCTTAACTCTTCTACAGACTTCCTGTATGATGAAGGCAAATCACTTATTAGCTGTGTGCCTCAGTTCCTCTCTGCAAAAGAGGGATAGTAATGCTTCCCTACCTAACATGAGGCTGAAAGGCAATAGTAATTCAATGTTTGTGAAGCTCTCAGATGCTACAAGTGCCACAGAAAACCAATACACTTTATCACAAAAAGCCTGCTGTTTCAGTAATATGCTCATCAGCTAGAGAAAGCACAATTCTCTATTTTTTAAAAATATATGTGCTTTTGATGTTAGGTTATTGTTCAAGGTTTTGTTCAGATTACATATTCTCTTGTTTTATAACTGCTACCATTTTTATTATAGCTATCTACTTGTACGTTCTGAAACAGAGAGAAAGGGGAATCAAGGAGGACGAAAAATTAAAAGCCTTTCTAATTTCTATTTTTCAACAGTGTTTCCAAGAACACGTGTGATCATAATTTCCTTAAGTTTGATGGGAACTACACACATGCATCCTAAGGAAAACATATTCCGAAGACAATAAAGCCACCTCCAAAGCTATGAAGTATGAAATATGTCCAAGAACTTTGCAAAACCCAATAGAGTTCATGTTTGCCTGCAGCAGGTCCTTTCTGATGGTATTTATTGTTAAAAAATCAAATCCAGTAGTCAAAGCCTGAGCCTGCAGCAGGGCAAAAGTAATGTGATTGGCATTTATCCACTACCAAATGCATAATATGCAAAATGCACTTACAGTATATGGATTCAATATACTATATTTACTTTTCTTAAAAGATTTTAATTTTCACAATGTTGAACACCTGTGTTATTACTACATTGAAGTAACTAACTCGTTCTAATGCGGGGATTTGGGCTGTCATAAAAAGATACAATAGACTTCTTTATGGTCAGAACAGAATGTGTTTTCTACACTCATTCCCCCTTGGAAACAAAACACACAATATTTCATCAACATATACGTCCTCAGAAATTTAGCATGTAATTTGGGGGGCAGAAGGAGTGCAAAGATATTTCTTCTCAATTTTAAATATTAGAAAGTTGGCTTGGCATATATTCATGACTTCACTATTGCCACATAATGTGATCATCCCAAACTCACGGCAATAAACTTTCCTACCACAATGTACCACCCTGTGTTGTCTAAGTATACTGGACTAAGCCTTCTATTTGCATTCATGGTAATAAGATAATTTTGATTAACTTAGTAATTAATAATGAAGTGTTTTGTTTTAGTTTCACTTTTCCTGGAAACTTGGTAAACAGAAAAAACACAACTAAAGTTCTGAGGATTGGTGTAATTAAGAAAAGGACATAGTGAGGATACATATATAGTCATTTTTAGACAAATCCACAGGATAGATATAATGAAAAATAAAGGTATGTGCCGAAAATTCTATTTTCATTACGTGCCCACACACAATATATGACATATCCTTAAATTATAGGCTTTTGCAGGGGTCCTGAAGTTAGTTTCTGGAGTATTCCTAGGAATCTCTCACACAATAATGGAGCTGTGAAGGTGGCTTTTATTTTATTTATTTATTTATTTATTTTGAGTATTCTAATTCTGTATGTACATATAAATCCCATTACAAAGGATTAACAAACCACATCCCCACTGATGCAAATTTCAATTCTATGTTAAACCCAATTTCTACCTAAATTTCTTTATAGGTTCAGATGTGTTATGTGATAGTATATGAAAACTTATCACAGAGGGACTTTGGCTGGGAGCAAAAATGACAAGGAACATTAACAATATTCACAAAATTAAGTAGAAAAAAAGCCAAAAGCACTGGATTTTTTTTTCCTGAGGAACTCAGTTGTTCTTGATATTGAGAAACACAGCCCCCTGTTTACAGTACACCTCTACCCCAATATAACGCGGTCCTCGGGAAACAAAAAATCTCACCGTGTTATAGGTGAGACCGCGTTATATCGAACTTGCTTTGGCCCTCCCTGTTCCTTGTTCCCTGACCGCCCTCTCCAGAGACCCCCGACCCTAATCACCCTGCTACCCAACCCCTCTGCTCCCTGTCCTCTGACTGCTCCGACCCCTATCCACACCCCCAACCCCCTGCAGGCACTCACCGGCAGCGGCGGGAAGCGGAGCAGCCCGGCCCCAGCCTGCTCCACTCCGCCACCTCCCAGCCACGGCGCTCTGCTTCCCACTGTCGATGAGTGCGGGGAGGTTGGGAAAAGGACGCCCCCCAACACTCACCTGCGGCGGGAAGCGGAGCGACGCGGCTGGGAGGTGGCAGAGTGGAGCTGGCTGGGGCCGGGCTGCTCCGCTTCCGCTGCTGACGGTGAGTATGGAGGTGATCCATTCCCACAAGCCCCCTCCCCCAAACGACACGGCTGGGGCCGGGGCGAGGGAAGCAGAGCGGGCTGCTCCTGGCCCCCCGCTAATCCCCAGGGCCACTCTGGGACTGCAGGGCCCCCAAAAGTGCCCCCCCACAGCTCCTCCCTCCCAGACCGGGGGTGGGGGGGAGAGCCCCTGCCCGCCCCGAGGCCCTCTGCCCCTTAGCCAACCCCTCGGGCCCGGCCTGGCCCGGCACCCTTAACACGCTGCTCAGAGCAGCGTTTCAGAACTTTACCGCCTTGTATGCGAACCCGCGTTATATCGGGTCGCGTTATATTGGGGTAGCGGTGTATTAAGTTTAGAAATGGGTCATTTCTCCAAGAGAAGGCAAAACGGGTCAACATAATCTTCTGACATGAAGAACGGAGCCATTTCTCCCACTTGGCATGGGATACTCTGAAGAGTTATCAATCTGATGAGCCAGTGAGATGTGGACTACTGAGTACAGCAATGAAAGGGAACATGCATTGATGATGCAAGTGATTATACACTTCAACTCATTCCAATCATAAATGTACTGACTGCACATATTTTTAAAAACTAAATAAACCTGAAATAGTTTACTTCTAAAAATATACTTTTTAATTCAAACAACCCTGAAGCCACTACTGCATTATTTCACTCTATTTTAAAACTGATATCTAAAAATAGCCGCCCCCCACCCCAGTACTAGTTATTATAGCTCTTTATTTCAAAAGGATAACAACACTGTATTACAGAAGATGATCCCAAATCTCTAGGGGTCTATTCTGATGTGCCACATATAACTTTTATTAGTATTGAGGATAATTAGACATGTATACTGAAGGGAAAGGGATCTCAAAATATTTAAGATTTTCACTGGGTTTGCTGCTGCAAAGTGTCATAGAAATGATTCAGATTAAGAAAGACAGCAAGTTATCTGAATTGCTGGATAAAGTTGTCAAAATTTGCATTATGCATCTGTATATGCTGTATATTATAAATATAAAACAAGACCATATTTTATGTCAGTATTTGGTGATGTGCAAACTACTCATACTTCAGTTAATAGTGTCACCAGAAACCTTCAATTAAATAAATTAATAATACAGCCTTAGGCTGCATTGGTAATATATCAGATGCATGATATTGTCAGATATCTCAAGTTGTATACAGTACATCGCAAGTATAATATTTTCAGATATCTTGAGTTTTATACATGAATAAACTGTAACAGCTGGATTAATAAAGAATAAAACAATCACAACATTGGCTGTGATGGTATTACCATACCTTTAAGAAAAGCAAAAAAGAGACTTCCTTCTAAATAACAACTAAATGCTCAGTGTCTAACATATTGCTGCAAGCTATAATGGTTATAACTGTTAATCCAATACACCTTTTATACAAACCCATAAACACATGAGTGGAAAAATAGCACAGATGTTCATCTCTAATGCAATTTCCATTCAATTTCCTAAGTGCGGTCCCTGTGTGCAAACTAGCTTAACGTTATGTTTAGCTTGCAAATTCTTTTAATAAATAATGAGTGCAATAAAACTGGTAGATCAATGGCAAGCTGAGAAATCATAAAAAAAGCCTTTTGTGTTCAGGTTGTTGCCGATTTCAAACTTTAATCCAGAGACCAATCAATATTACTTTTTCTTTTTAACCCATCACATAAATAGCAGATAGACTAAATGTAGCTTAAATGCTGCTACCAGATATCAGCTGCCAGAAACTTGATAAGATCATCAGACACAACTGAAACTGAACATTTTAGACCTTAACATACACACTACATTATAACAAGCAGACTTGTTTAAAAATCATTGTACGACAATAAAATTGGTGCTACTCTTTTGTTTTGGCTCTTTGTACTTTTGGGGGTGGGGGTGCAGTATTTATAACTGAATCAAGAAGGCTCTGACAATACACTAACAAGCAAAACAGGCTTAACAGGTCAAAATAATGTACAGCCACAGGAAATGTAATCTCCCTAAGATTGCTTGTGACAGTAAACTTTTTATATATATGAACACACATACATATAGAAAAAAAGGCAACCTACCTATGCCACCAAGGACGAGAGAAATGCATGTGAATATAAGTTTCATTAGGATTGGTATCTTGGAACATTTCAGGGCAGGCTACAAAGTGCGCTACTTAATAAGTATCAATGTTTCTAATTCACAGGTTGTAGAATGAGAGAAAAAATACCTATTACCAAGTCAATTTGGATAACCATGCTTTACCAATAGGGAATCAAGATCAAAAGTGCACTGCCCCAAGGGACAGTTCTAATATCAAGCAGGATAAATCTAAATCACTGAGAATCATTACATACTAGTGTACTTGTTGTACTTGGTAATTCATGTTTAATCGTAACATATAAAAATCTTGCCTTAATTTACACTGAAAGAAAAATGTCATAGTACTACAATATCTCTAATGTACTTTTCAAAACAATCTAAGGAATCTCAAATTGTGAATGTTATCATCATATAAATTGCCATTTGTACATTTGATTGTTTTTTCTTGTTGCTATTACAGTTTTTTATTATTTTTAGAGTACTCCAGATAAAGATATGTTAAAAATTGTGCTTTTTGTACTATCTCCGTTTACATAATAAGTTTTATTAAGCTGAAGAATAATCACACAAAGAACTCTGCCAAAAAAGGGAAGCGAGGGTGCCTGTCAGGATTCTATTGATTAGACAAATATTTTAGATTTAAAGGTGTACATCTTTGTTCATAACTTCAAATAATTTAAAAATTATACTAATGCAAGAATATGCAGAGCAAAGAATAAAGGTCCTGAGTTCTGTGGAAGAAAGATCAGGCCCAAAATTATTTATGGTACTTTCTGAGAAGAAACACATGTACATGCCAATTCTTTCCTTGATATGTAACAGACTTATCACTTGCAGAAAGGAAATCAAATGAAGGTTTTAGCATTAGGACCCAATTCTGAAAACAAAGGCTCATATACTAGCAATATCTATAAATAAGTTCTTACTCATCCCTTGTTCTGGCAAACTTGCACTGATCTCAATGCGAGGTTCACCTGAGCAAAATCCAAATATGGACTTTAAGACTAGGCCTCAACATCTTCTAATGTGGGCACTGACAAACTGTTCTGACATAATTAGAATTCCAATTTGTAAAATTTGTTCAACCAGGATTTAACACTGACAGAATTCCCTAGCAAAAGTATTCATACAATTGTTATAAAATATTTAAAAATAAACAATGATCTCTCATTCCAAAGCTATACAATAAGCAGTACAATTCCGATATAAGGATTTTTTGCTCTGGGCCTCAACTGTCCTGGAGTTCACTATCAGCTTACCATTTAAAAAGCGCACACGTACCCAAGAGCAGCCTATACAGAGTATAATTTCATGAAGTTAGAGCTGGTCACTTCTGACTTTGTAAGTTTAATGCTACACCACACATTGATATATTGGATAAATAAAGGTACATGTAACAATGTTAAAGTGTCAGGTTATTTGCATATACTGCATATTTCTATTACATACTGTTTCCTTTATCAAACTGGAACTGCTGTAGCAAGAATGCTAAGAAGGCAAACATAAATCTACATCTGTAACAGCTGATTTTTCCCACTTATCCTCAAAAGACTTAATGAAAGGAAAGTAACAAGTTTTTTAAATATATACAGTTGTACATGATTAGTCATTTATAAAAATAAAATGTTAACATAAAAGAGATGGAAATGATAAAGTTGACAGAGATTAGATTGATGCATCTCACAGGGTTCACAACAAATCACAAGATATTCATTTACCTATTAGAGAGAAAACAAGGAATGCCATTAAAAAATAACATAACAATACTATAATTGTGTTTAATGTAGTTGGGAAGATCAATTACAGTGTAATAACAAGGACCTTTTATGCTTTACATAAGCTTTTTTAGAATTTAAAATAGTCAGTGAAAGTCAGAATTCTCCAACCTATTTTATGATCTGTGATCCATGAGCTCTACTCCAAAATAGTGGATACCTGACTATGTGGATCACAAAAAAAAAAAACTGATCAACAACTTTTGTAATATTTTCAGCAATAAATGGTGAAGTAATAATGGAAGCACAAAAGACAAGCTGCTTCCTCTCCTGCATCAAACAAATGTTAAACCTAGATGCGTTAAATCCAAAAGAAATACATTACTGAGAATTAAAAAACTAACTCCATCCTCTAATCAATTTGGACACAATTATATTCTATTTATAGTGACACTTTCAATGTGTCCCAATCTTATATTATTAATTTTGGTCATTCTTGTTACAATGAAATATTAATATTGAGAAAATGGTCACACTATTAAAAAGCTATGCTACATTTAGATTTTAATATTGATTTCTAACATTTTACAATAATTAATCATTCAGGATGAATTTATAAATGTTTAACTTTGTATTACAGGGTGATCTGGAGATTAATATTTTCCCCAGATTAATCCTTTGATTAAGTTTATATCTTTGCCCTGTTCCAAAAAGACAATTTAGTTATTCTAACAGAACTGAAAAAAGGGGATACCGCCACTTTAAAAGCTTCAATCTCTTTGACATTGCTGGCAGTGTATGGGAACATTAATGCATCTGTCATGATAACAAGCTAAGAATAACATCTAGACATCAAACCGAGCAGAGAATCCATCTGAAGTGATTCATTCAGATCTGTCTCATTGATTTATTAAACACAGGGCAACATCTGCAGCCTCACAGAGCCGCCTGGCAAAATTAATGCAAGATCAATTCAAATGGAAAAAAGTGCAAAAGAGATAAATCAAAACACAATTTGCATGCAGTTCCACAATCAGGCTTATTGGGTGCAAATGCTCTATTTCTTTCCCAAAGCAAATGAGTTTAAATGTTGTTTTATCTTTTTAGAATTGTGTGATTTGAAGTGACAGTGAAGAGTTCTGCAGGTTGAGATGGTGAAAAGGGAAAAGGAAAAGAAATGCTTGCAAAGACCTTTTGAATATGCAACAAGAATATCATTAATACCTAATTGTTTTGCTTTTTTGTCTTTGCTCCAGAACACAGTATTTTCAATTTGAAGAAGTTACACTAGAAAATTTAAATAAATGTAGACAGGAAAACTATTAAATGTTCATCTTTTGGAAAAAGCCAATTATGCTACAGATGGAAAGCTCTACTGCTATCAGAAAAGTAAAGAATTTTGATTGTGGTTTCTTCATATTAGATTTGCCTATGAGAAGCATTTTTACAAAAGCCAAAGATTTTGAGATGAATAAAATAACTTCAGAAGGCCAAAGATGTTCATCTTAGTTATTTTTCGAAAGGTATCAGTAATTTCCTTTTAAAAATGGAAAAAAAATCTCTTTCTGCATCCCGACAACGTCCACTACACTAGCAAGAACCCTCAATAAAATGTTGTAAGTAAATCTCCCCGTCCACAAAAGAAAAAACAGAAAATTGATTATTTTAATTTTAATATAACATCACCTCCTAAACTAACAAGTTTTTGGCAAGTATGAATTAACACTAAATATTTACTTAGGCAAAGGCAAAGTAGTTTATGGAAGCGTAAGTGTACATTTAAAATCAATATACACATGGACGCTCTGTGCAGTGGCACATGACTGGATTGTTTTAATTATAATCTTGACATCATTCTTCTAATAAAAGACAGAGCATTGTTGACTATGGGGCTGCTTTTAATAGACAACATGACTAGACCCTCATTATGCCATGAAATAAAATGTCTGCATTTACTGCATAGATTCATTTCTGAAGTCTTTAATTGTTTGTGAACAAACCAAAGTAATACAAAATATTAGCTTAACAAAATAGTTTAAATTTGTCACAGAAAATAAGCCATGTGTTGCTCTGCAGTTCCCTTTACCTGAAAACACTTTCTCATGTGAAATATTTTACTATATGTTCACCAGATAATCCAGAGCAATACTACCACAACAGTCTACAGCATTCATCTAATACAAATGCCCAGAAGAATCTTATCAAAAATATTCTATTGGTTGGGTATGAATCATACATATGCAATTGTGATTTTAAGGGTCTATTATACATTGTTGTACAACTGTTCTTAATGTAGTTGTATATTAAGTTGTTATAACGCAACCACATTATATAGCTTTTGCTTTTAAATCTTAGAATAAACTTTATAATGCTACAATTAATTAATTGGTGGTCTGATTTGAGTAATCTTCCAAAATATCATAAATTATTTCTTAATTAGGCTTTGTAAAAAGATTCACTCATTCTTGAAGTTGCTACTTACAATGAACTAACTTATGAAAAAGTTTTATTTCATGGTTCCTAAAAATAAATTATAACGATGGATAATTAGACCTAAGGCTAAGAACATTGTTTATGGGGATGTGTGTACAACATTATATTTATACCACACAAAAAAACTCACTTTGGTGTTAAGGAGGAAAAATCCCCAACCAAAACTTTCACTTGTAGATGCATTTCTCTATAATTCTTAAGAGCTCTGTAGACAAGTTCAATTAAGAAAATATTGTGTCAGAGAGAAGGAGTGAGAAAAAAAGTTAAATATGTCCATTCTTTGATTAATCTACACTGCCGTGTTTTTCATTCTAATGCAAAAGCGCAAAATGCTAAGCTGGAAACAAGTTGTTGTTTGTTTTTAAAAAAATCAAACTAATATAGAAAGAGAAAAAAATCAACTATGAGATATCTAATTACTTTTCCAGCGATTCTCGAGCCCGCCTCAGCATTTGAACATGATTTTAAATACAATCTGCTATAAAATTGTTTTTATAACTCAGAGGATAAGGAAGGAATGTACAACATTTTGGAATTGCAAGATAAAATGCTTAAGTAATGTGGTAGAACAACACATCTTCAAAGATTTTATTCTAACTTTTCACTGATATCACAGTCTTTTCCTGATTTTACTTCCCAGGTATAGGAATACAACTATTTTACACTGTATGACAAAATGAACTTTAAAATGTATTATGTAATTCATAGAATGTGCACAGTAGTGTCCAGGATATGTTACATTTAGTAAGAGACAAGAGAATTCCATTACGTATGACAATTTATCTATTATCATCAGACATGAAGTATACTGGGCTGGTCAATAAATAATTTGATTGGCAAACTAAGTGTCAGGTTAAGCATTTCAAATTATCATGATACAATACAATTAATATTCCTAAGCTGCAGGCATTCAACTTTAAGATAATTCATTTGAAAAAAGTTTGTTTCTCATGTACTCATAATCGCTATTACGCACTACATGTGTAGATCTGAATGCAAAACATATTGATAGTAGTGAGTTTATTTCCAGATATTGGTACTTTCAAAAGAAGAAAAGAATACTGCGTATAAACAGCGAGATAGTCAGTGGTGACATTAAATGTGAAACTTATCTTCAAAAATATCTTGGTAGCCGTTATCCCTAAACAGATGAAGATAAATTTCATTTCCGTAATTAGGTAAAAGGGCCTTATACACATGGCACATAAGCTTTTTCCTGTATAATCTTTTAAACTGAGAGTTGCTTTTGCCCTTGGACAGGTATGTGCTTTATTTCAGTCCTGTTGGTCTCTCTCTCCAATGCCCTAGCCATATTTTTCTGACTGCATCTCTTGGCTCTTCTGGCTGCATCTTTCAAACCCTCCTACAGCATCTCTCAGCTCCTATTTTCTCATTTAGAGCTCCTCTGCCCTTGCCTCTCTTTGCATATCTTATCCCCTCTCCCAGCCATGTGATTTTGGTGAAGAACAAATTGAAATAAACACTTATTTCAATATTTTGTGCCATTTTTGGTCAATTTGCACATATCTTCATGTCATGTGTATAATGGGGCTGTATCATCCACGCAGTTGTGTGCAATTACTTATTTCCACTAATCAACTTGGTTGTTTTGTGTGCATTGCTCAAAAATGTGGTTCTGAGATCAACTTGCCAGTCAAATTTCAGAAACATGTTATTTTAATATTAGTTTGGGCACCAAAATTTTGTGAATATTTTGCAAAAAGCCAAAGATATTTTAAGTGCTAGGTATGCTAAGGGTACCTTATAGAATTTTGTTCCCATCTTTTTCAAATACAGTAGTCACAAACCTTGCTTATACATCAAAACTTTGATGTGGCAGTAGTTGTGATGTCACAGGGTAGTATGACTTGTTGAAATAAATGGGCAGCAGGAGAAACTGAAAGTGAGCAAGAAAAAGAATACAGTTCATGTGGACACAGGCAGGAATGGAATTAAAGTAGCTCTGAAATGTCATCTTTATCACTGAGAACAAAACATAACAGGAGGAGAAAAAAATTGCCATAAGAATCAGAAGTCTAAACCTGCTCTTACTTAAGCCAATGGCAATGGAAGCAGGATCAGACCCCAAATAAGTGCAATAAGACTTTTAATTTCATCGTGTACATGCATTTACTTAAAACATGAAACCATCATATAGCAGAGTCTAAGTGGTAAGAACTAACCACCTGATTTCTAATATAGAAAGTTAACTTTTCCCTGCTGTAAGTCATGGCAGGCCTAAACAATGTACTTGTAAACAGCATATGCAAAGATAACGTTTCTTGTTAAGATAGAAAGATGAGTCCGAGTTTTTTCCTCAGAAATTGCTGAATGTTTAACTATTAGATGTCATCTAGTGTTCGCTCTCTTATAATTTACCCTTTCTTACTATATATTTCTATTAAGCCCTGAGAGTTTTTTGTTTATGAGATCATTATCATTTCTAAAGCAAGAACTATGAGGTCACAAACAAGGATTCTGACCCCCCATGTATGAAGAACCCAGCAGGGATCTTCCATGAATACAATCAGCTTTGGGTTTAGTCATTTAAGCACAACAGGACAAGGGCTATAACAACAGTAAAACCTCTTTGATTAAATAATGTACCATTATTCCAGAGTTATACTAAGCAACAGTTTGTCTGTAAACTACCCATACTCCTCAGGCACACATAGCACATGTTCTTTGGCTATCGTTATTTCTTTTGCAAGACTTATGACTACTGTATCACAAGTTATGTTCACAACCCAGACACCTAGAGATCATAATTTCCAGTGAGAGAAAAAATATACAGCTAAGAACTTAAAGCAAAAAGTACTGAGTTCCTTTTTACATAGTCATTTGAAAGATTATCTAGATACTATATTTGCGAAAAAGTGAATAATTATTTCAATAATTAGCCAAGTTCATGCTTAGTGCAGTTACCTGGTACACAGATTTAATAAACCTTAGCAAGAAAGTTCAACAGTTTAAGAATTTTGTGTAATCACCTACACTAAATCACTCCTCTTTCTCTAGAACAGATTTCATACAATTTATTGCCTCCTTTACACCATCTAACTCTGCTATGGTCCCTTCTGGCAGCGAGCATCATAAACTGTATTGCATGCTCCCACTGCTTCTGTAGTTAGAGACAGTGATTTAAGGTGGCCATACCGTACGGTCCAGAAAACTTGTCTAACAGTTAGCCAAAGTGAAGGGAGCATCCTCTGAACACTGCCTCATTCGCAACCTGACTATTCGTGCCAACGTGGGGTTTCCGTTTCTAAAGCACTGCTTAGTTTTGGCGCATCCTGCATCTCGACCCTCCCTCAAAGAGACCATCACAGGGTAAGAGGCAGTTTGCACGTTATCAACAGACCGTCCGGTATAGTCGTGCAGCGGAGCCCCACAATTAGGGTGGACTTCTAGGCGCTCATCTTCCCTAACGCGGAACCTGCAGGGCTGTAGGCACCTTGCAAGGCGCGCTAGGAAGCGCTCAGAGGCCTGGAGGGGACGCAGCGGGCTCGGGAGAGCTCGGTAGCGGACTCTTTGCTCTGTTTACAGAGAAGAGCCTCCGGGCTGGCCTGGCACGAGCAGCTCGGGAGCACTCTCACCACCCACCCCAGGCTTGGGACTCCCGCGGAAACAAAGTTTTCCTGACGCGTGACTGTGCTCAGGGCTCCGGCTGCCTGAGGAGCGCAAGGTGCCTGGGCACCCACCCACCCGCACCCTGGAGGAGGCTGAGCACACGCCCTTGCCACCAGTGGGCAGCCAGTAAGGAGAGGCGCCGAGCCGGGCCGTGAGGAGTGACAGCGAAGTTTGCCGCTCACCTGGCGTTGGTGCAGTCGTTGTACAAAGTTTCGAAGTCTTTCCTGGTGATGAGCTTGCAGCGGTTCACGCCGGGCTGGATGGCGCCCAGCCCCCGCAGGATGCGGACCTGTTCCACCGTGCACACCACGGGCGATATATCCAGCCGCTTCAGCTTGGTGTAGACCGTGTGCAGCCCCCCCACCAGGTGCTTGAGGAAGAGATCAAAGACCTGCGGCAGGCAGATCAGCTCCTGCCCCTCCACCAGGAAAGAAGCCACCTTCACCCCGTGCAGATCAACCATCTTACACTCGTTGCTGCCACCCCCTCCGCCGCCTCCCGTGCCCGCACCGCCGCCGCTGGAGGCCAGGAAACTGTTGACCAGGCTGTTGGTGAGTCTGGGGGACTCGGAGGGGCTGGAGGAATAGAGGGGGTCTGCCCGGAACAAGCTCCCCGGGCCCCCCACGCTGCCGCTGCTGCTGCCGCTGCTGGAAGTTGCCGAGATGACGGGAGGCGCGGAGGAGACAGCCATGGTCACTCTCTGCGGCGGCTCAGCCCCGCGCTCCCTGCCACGCTCACTCTCCCCAACTGTTTGCAGTACGACCCAAAACAGAGTCTCCCACTCACTCGCTCGCTCGCGCACGCAGCAGCCGCTCGCTCAGAGCCCTCCCCACCTCCACCGGGGCGGGGGGGAAGAGTGACAGCCCCCTCCAGCCAATGCGCCTGGCCCTCAGCAAGCGTGGCCCCGGTTAGTGGCTGCTTGCAGAGGGGAGCTGGGGCTGCTGCCGCTGGAGGAGGAGGTGGCTGCTGGTGTTGCTGCTGCTCGGGAGGGGGAGTGGCGTGGAGCCCTGCCTCCACCTTTTGCCCGCCCCCGCCGCCTCCTCTGACCAAAGTGACCATCTGCCAGCCCGCCTCTTGCCTTCGGCCACCTGGGGCTGCAGCAGCCTTTTCACTTCTCGCCACCCTAGGGTTGTCACCTGTCCATGTTTGCCCAGGACCTGCTCTTCTATGCAGTTAGCAGTAGCTGTCCGGGGATGTCTGCCAGGGTGCTCAGTATACACTGCCAGCTGCCCAGTTCTGTGGGCTCAGGACCATCCTGCGTGCTCCGTTTGTTTGAGGTTTCTTTGTACCTCAGAGGCGGCAACCTTAGCACATGGGTGCATGTGTTCCCCCTCACACTTTCCTCCCCTTTCTCCTCTCCGAGTTTGTAGTGGGCTGACGGACCCCCTGCTTCCTCTGCCTGCCCACTAACCCCCCGCCCCTTGTGGTTCACTGCTCCCATCTAGCACAGACCCCTCCCCCTTGCAGTAAGCTGTCCCCCTTTTCTCACATGCCCCCTTTCCCTTTGTGGGTCATGTGGCCGTAGGGTGACCAGACGTCCCAATATTAGGAGCTTTGTCTTATATATACAATTATACCGTCACCCACCCACCCCCGGAAAAAAAAGTGTCCTGATTTTTCACACTTGCTATTTGGTCACCCTATGTGGCCCCTCCCATCTTACATGCCCCCTCTGTAATTCCCTCTCTCCCACATTTTGTTGCTAGGCAGGCCATTTGTCCGATTTTAAGCCGGACAGTCTTGTTTTTCTAAGGTTTGTCCCTGTCCAGCACTAATATAAAACCAGACATGGTTTAGACCAGTATCATTCTGGACACATGGAGGATGCCATTTTGCAGAGTGTACTGCTCTGCTCTCAGCAGCTTGACTTCACATGTACACCAGAGGGGGCGGGATGGGTGCTTTGCAAAATGGCGTCCTCCATGTGAGTACCCTGGCAGGGGCAGGGTCACACAGGTGGGGGCGGGCCACACTATTCCAGAAGTCCCATATTCTGTGGATGCATGAGTGGCCACCCTTTTTGTTGCCTACCTCCCTTGCCCTGCCCGCCCCTTCCCTTTACTGTTTGTTGCCTCCTGCCCCTGCCTCGTCTACCATCTCTCCTTGCTGTTTGTTGCTGCCTGCCTCCCTTCACCCGGCCCCACTTGTCTTGTGCACCTGCATATTCTTGTGCACCTGTGATTCCCCTCTTTTCGATACCCCATTCACTGCATTCTCACCCACACTTATATACACCCACCTAAACTCCCAGTGCAGCTGGAGTAACCTCCTACACTGCTTGTTGTAGTCCTCCCATCCTTTAGGTTTGCCTACACCCTCCACCTCCTCCCCCATGCAGCCTAGTGCAGAGGAGTGGCTAGCTTCCATTCTCTCTCCAACCACCCTTTCATTATTTACATGTCCCCATTTGGTGGCTGTTCCACCACCTGTCCTCAATGGTGGCCCTCAATCTGGGCAGAGACTGAGGGAAGGTTCCCTGGCCAACATTGTTGCCCCACCTCAGCTTTTCTGTCCCATCCGCCACCACAGCTATCACCAATACCTCTGCCAACATCACTGGTGTGGGAGCAGAAGGCACAGGAAGGGACTCTGTTGCCAAAAGCACCACCATCAATGAAGCCCCCTCAGTCAGCAAGAAGGGCAGGGCAACAAAAAGGGCAAGAGCCCAGCACAAAAGGTTCCTTCTGCAGCAGCGGCTGCTACTGCCACGGTCCACCACCCTCCTGCTGTCCCTTCCACCAGCTCTAGAGGCACCCAATCTTCAGCCCCCAGGCATATGCCCAGGTGGCTGCAGACCCACCTGCTGTGGCCCATCCAACCATTACTACTGCTACTGCTGCCACTGCTTCCTCCTTTTCCATTTACAGTAGTTGGGGAACCTTCCCCACCCTGACCAGGAGGCCAAGTGTCTACCACCTCCTGGTAGCCACTTCCCCCCACAGTGAAAACTATGTGCTGGTGTTGGCATGGGTGCAGGGCCGGTGCAAGGATATTTTGCCCTAGGTGAAACTTCCACCTTGCACCCCTCCCCCCAAATAAATCACATACATTATACACAATACACGGTCACAGAGTAACATGTTATAATTTAGAATTTATGTTTCCGCGCTTTAAGTTTAGCAAATTTAGAAACAAGTTCCTCCAAGTATCAGAGGGGAAGCTGTGTTAGTCTGGATCTGTAAAAAGCAACAGAGAGTCCTGTGGCACCTTTAAGACTAACAGATGTATTGAAGCATAAGCTTCCGTGGGTGAATGCCCACTTCGTCGGATGCATGTAATGGAAATTTCCAGGGGCAGGTATAAATATGCTGGCAAGAATCAGTCTGGAGATAACGAGGACCCTCACCCTCCCTGATTGAACTCACCTCGTTATCTCCAGACTGATTCTTGTCAGCATATTTATACCTGCCCCTGAAAATTTCCATTACATGCATCCGACAAAGTGGGCATTCACCCACGAAAGCTTATGCTCCAATACATCTGTTAGTCTTAAAGGTGCCACAGGACTCTCTGTTGCTTTTTAAAGTTCCTCCAAGTCAATGCTGTGAGCAATGTCATGTTCCAGGGCTGTCCAGAGGATTCAGGGGGTCTGGGGCAAAGCAATTTCGGGGGCCCCTTCCATAAAAAAAAGTTGCAATACTATAGTAACATGTATTTGGAAATGTAAAAAATAACTAGTGAAATACATTCAAAAATTAATTTGTAATAATTTGAAAATACACTAAATACATTATTTAAAAACATTAAAAGCTATAATGATAAGTATACATTTGCAATTACATAATGGGCTGTTGCTGGGTGATGGTGATGGTTGGTACCAATGGGCTGTCGCTGCCTGGGGGTGTTGCTGCTGTTGCCCAGGGCTGGGTGCGGAGCTGGGCTCTGGGTTCGGGGGTGCCCGGCTCACAGGGGCTGGGCCCGGAGCTGGGGGTCAGGCTGTGGGGAGGATGGGGTCAGGGGGGTTCCGGCTCAAAGGGGCTGGGCTCAGAGCTGGGAGTCAGGGCTGTGGGGGGGATGGGGTTGGGGAGGTGCCCGGCCCCGGACCCCTACCATGCTGCTTACCCCCTCTCCCAGGAGCCTGCGACATACTCATGGGGCAGGGGGAGCCTCCAACATACTTGTGGAGATCCCCTGCGGGGCCCGGGGCCTGGGGCAAATTGCCCCACTTGCCCCATCTTCCCCAGGCGGCCCTGAACTCAGATACCAGGCATGACAGAGGCTGGAGCAGGGAGAGGGGGGCACTGGGGCAGCTCAGCTCTGCAGGCTGCGGTCCTCTCCAGCTGCCCACGTACAAGGAGAGCAGGAGCAGGGACCAGCCAAGTACCAAGGGGCAGGAGCACAGGTGCCTGAGGCCGAGCTGTGGGGAAGCGCTTACCTTGCCCAAGGCACGGGCGTCAGGGTCCTCTTTCTTCCTCCGCTCCACCAGACCGCCACCCGAGGCTCTTTTCTTCTCCATGCCCCCCGCTGGGGCTGACCGTGGAGGCTGAGCCAGGAGGCAGCCGCCCCTTTCCTCCAGAAGCCCTGCTGTCGGGCCCGTCGCCGGGCTCCTGCCACGTGCGCTAAGCAGAGCTGTGGAGCTCTGCCCAGCCACCGGCGCCCCCGCCAGCAATAAGAAGAATCGCATGGGATGGAGCGGCCGCTGTGCTGTGAGGGAGAGGGAGTCTGAGCCGCCGGCAGGCAGCCCAGGGGTTCCCCTGTGTCAGCTCGCCGCCGGCAGCCCAGGGGTTCCCCTGGGTCAGCATGCCACCAGCAACCCCGGGGTTCCCCTGTGTCAGCGCACTGCCGGCAGCCCAGTGGTGGTGGTGGTAAAACACAGCAGAGATCCCAATCTCATCCCTTTCTCTCCCACTTCTAATGTTGCTGCTACCTCTGGACTTGTGAGTGTTCCTGTTGGCATATGCTGATGACATAGAATAATATGACTGGAAGGGACCTCAAGAGGTCATCTAGTCCAGTGTCCTGCACTCATGGCAGGACTAAGTATTATCTAGACCATCCCAGACAGCTGTTTGTCTAACCTGCTTTTAAAAATCTCCAGTGATGGAGATTCCACAACTTCCCTAGGCAATTTATTCCAGTGCTTAACTATCCTGACAGTTAGGAAGTTTTCCCTAATGTCCAACCTAAACCTCCCTTGCTGCTCCTCATGATCCAGGACCAGGGTACATGGCATGAGTGGAGGCAAGAGCTCTGGCCAAAGAACCTCCAAGCAGAAACTTCAAAGAGAAACTGCAGAGCTACAATTCATTTGCAAACTTAACACCATCAATTTGGGCTTGAATAGGGACTGGGAGTGGGAGTGGCTGGCAATTTTCCCTCTCCTGGTATTGACACCTCCTCATCAATTATTGGGAGTGGACCACATCCACCCTGACTGAATTGGCGTTCAACACTGGTTCTCCACTTGTAAGGTCACTCCCTTCTCTTCATGTGCCAATATATATTTATGCCTGTATCTGTAATTTTCACTCCATGCATCTGAAGAAGTGGGTTTTTACCCACGAAAGCTTATGCCCAAATAAATCTGTTATTCTTTAAGGTGCCACTGGACTCCTCGTTGTTCTTCTCCCAAGCAGAGGCGCTGACTTTCTAATGTGCCAGGGGGTGCTCGACCCTCCCCGGCTCTGCTCCAGGCCCTGCCCCCACGCCACCTCTGCCCCCAAGCCTCCACCCCCACTCTGCCTCTTCCCACCCCGGCTCTTCATCTTCCCATCCCTGCTTCACCCTGCCCCACACTCCACCTCTTCCCCCAAGCTCACACCTCCACCTCGCCTCTTCCTGCCCCATGCTCCATTCCACCCCCTCCCCCAAGCCACCCAGCTGTCGCTCCTCCCCCTCCCCCCAGCACCTCCTGCATGCCACTGAACAGCTGATCGCAGTGAGTGGGAGGCACTGGGGAGAGAGGGGTAGCTGGCTGCTGGTGGGTGCTCAGCACCCACTATTTTTCCCCATGGGTGCGCTAGGGCTGGAGCACCTATGGAGTCGGAGCCTAAGCTCCCAAGTACCAAGTAGTGGGACCTTTTTCTACCTACGGAGGACAGGGAGCCCCGGTAGGTCAGCATGCATCTCCACCTTAGTCCAACGGCCCACTGCAGATCTCAGTTGGCAGCTCCTCCATGGAATCATGAGCACGAATATGTATCCTGTCTTCCAACAGTGGCCAATACCAGGTGCTTCAGAGCGAATGAACAGAACAGGGCAATTATCAAGTGATCCATCCCCTGTCGGCCACTCCCAGCTTCTGGTTGAGCATGAGGTTGCATCCCTGACCATCTTGACTAATATCCATTGATGGACCTGTCTTCCATGAATTTATCTAATTCTTTTTTAAAATCAATTATAGTTTTGGTCTTCACAACATCTCCTAGCAATGAGTTCCACAGGTTGACTGTGCACTGTGTGAAGAAGTATTTCTTTTTGTTTGTTTTAAACCCTCTGCCTATTAATTTCATTGGTTAATCCCTGGTTCTTCTGTTATGAGAAGGAATAAATAACAGTTCCTTATTCACTTTCTCCACACATTTATGATTTTATTGACCTCTATCATATGCCCCCTTAGTTGTTTCTTTTCCAAGCTGAAAAGTCCCAGTCTTTTTAATCTCTCCTCATATGGAAGCTGTTCCATACCCTTTTCCAATTCTAATATATCTTTTTTGAGATGTGGCAACCAAACTGCACTCAGTATTCAAAGTTTGGGCATACCACGAATTTATATAGTGGCATTTTGATACTTACTGTCTTATTATCTATCCCTTTCCCCATGGTTCCTAAAATTCTGTTAGCTTTTTTGACTACTGCTGTACATTACACTGATGTTTTCAGAGAACTATCCACAGTGACTCCAAGCTCTCTTTCTTGAGTGGTAATAGCTAATTTAGATCCCATCATTTTGTATGTAGAGGGGTGGGATTACATTTTCCCATATGCATTACTTTGCATTTATCAACGCTGAATTTCATCTGCCATTTTGTCACCCAGTCACCCAGTTTTGGGAGATCCCCTTGGAATTCTTCGCAATCTGCTTTGAACTATCTTGAGTAATTTTGTATCATCTTGCGAACTTTGCCACCTTACTGTTTACCCCTTTTTTCCAGCTCATTTATGAATATGTTGAACAGCATTGGTCCCAGTACAGATTCCTGGGAGACACCACTATTTACCTCTCTCCATTGTGTAAACTAACCATTTATTCCTACTCTTTATTTCCTGTCTTTTAACTACCGTAGTTACTGATACATGAAAGGACCTTCCCTCTTATCCCATGACTGCTTACTTTGCTGAAGAGCCTTTGGGGAGTCATCTTGTGAAAGTCCAAGTACATGATATTCACTGGATCACCCTTGTCCACATGTTTGTTGACCCCCACAAAGAATTCTAATAGATTGGTGAGGCATGATTTCCCCTCACAAAAGCTGTGCTGACTTTTCCGCAAAAAATCATGTTCACCTATGTGTCTGATAATTCTGTTCTTTACTATAGTTTCAACCAATTTGCCTGGTACCGAAGTTAGGCTTACTGTCCTGTAACTGCCAGGATCGCCTCTGGTAAGACGGGGTCTTTGGCACACATCTGCATAGAGTGAGTCAGGCTGCAGCCCCTTTTCCAGCTTCTCCAGAACTTCCTGTTGACATTCTGGCTGCACTTTTCCCTGTGCTTCCTTGTATGTGCATATCCCATCCATGGCCCCACAAAGTCACGAGACCTCTTCATCAGCTGTCTCCTGATGCTCGCCAAGATGGCCATCCACAAGACCAGCAGGAGGAAGCTTGATGATGTGGGGGAGATGGTGCTCTGTGACTGTGGAGCCTGTTTCTGATCCCTTGTCACTTCACGCATCCAGCCAGAGTTCCTCTGGGTAATGTCCACTGGCTCTTTGGACTTCTTTGAGGACCAATAGATGTTGTCCAAGGTTCTCTGCTCAGTGTCCCTGTAGCGGGATGGTCATCCCGCTCCTGCCTGAAGGGAATAAAGCAGCCCTGGAGAGGGCTGCAGTGGGCAGGGGGGAGCCAGGCTGATTGGGAAAGCAGCCACAGCTGTGGTCAGCTTAATCAGGGCCCAGCTGGCCCTTATAAGAGGGCTGTGGGCCAGAAACAGACACACGCACACTCTCTCTAGCTTCCTTGAGAGAGAAGGACCTGGCTGTCTGGGAAGCTGAGGAGGGTACCTAGGGTGGAGCAGTGCTGGGGAAGGGCACCGGGAGCTGGGGAGCTCCAGCCTAGAAAAGCCCCAGTCTGCAGGCCAAGTTAAGGACCCACAAACGGGTACTGGGGCTGCAGAGAGGCAGCTCAGAGATAGGCAAAGGCAGCAGGTCCTAACCCCCTTGCTGATGATGAGTGGCCATTACAGACTGCAGTGTGCCCAGGGAAAGGGGCTGGGTGATGACTGGCAGTAACCACTGAAACAAGGTGGGGATAGGGGTTGTGGGTTCCCCTGGGAGGGGAGACCCAGAGTGAGAGGGGCCTGCGGTGGGCAGAACCCCTGGGCAAAGGGTACTTGGGTCCAGGAGGGACACGGGGCCAGCGGCAGGTGAGACACCAGCCTGCAGAGGGCACTCTGGGATGGAAGGAGCTAATTTCCTGGATGACCAGCAGGAGGTGCCACGCCGGTGAGTCATTGCCCCGCCACAGTCCCCATCTGGATCCCTGGTTGTAGCCCCATGATCTTCACTTCTGCCCGTTTCCTCATTTGTTGTCCCCCAAACTCAGTTGTGGTCATGCTCAGCAGTTCATCCCCCTTGGTTGAGGGGACGGGCCTTTAGTTTTGGGCCGGGATACTAGTACCCACAATAGGTTGGCTAGTGGAGCTGGGCGAGTGCATCCTTGGCCATAATATCTAAGTTTCAAGTGCTCTGCCTATGAACAGAAGTTGACATTAGAGCAGTCCAAAGAGAGAGAGAGGTGCGCGCACACAGGGATCCCAGCAAACAGCTCTCACACTAGTTAGTATGGAATTCGTTTATCCATACAGATGATCAGAAATGTCTACTGGACCTACTCTTCCCTCTGACTCAGGATAGTAAGGACTGTCGCTAAAAAACAGATGTTCTCTCACTCTTTTTGTGCTATGGTAAGAAAAATTGTGAAACTCTATTCACACATTTGCAGGGGAATCTCCCCATTCAGGAGCATTTCAGCAGCTCGTGATAACTTTAGCAAAATAAGTAACTGAAATCGGAAAAGGAACTGCGCAGTAGGCAGGGACGGCAGGGCCAAACTGGGAGCTAGACCTGAAGGGCAGCCCACTGTTAACAGTCTCCCACTTCTCCTTTCCCCACTGCCAACCTCCACCTCTTTATCCAAAAGGTGACTGTGGCACTTGCAATCATCTGACACTCTCTTGGGTCCTAAAAACATCTATGATCCTTCAAAAGGCAGAAAGAAATAGGAGATCTCCAAAAAGAAGGACAAGCCTTTCCATGGCTAAATAATAAACCAGGGTTTTCATTATGTTACTAGAGGAACAAACAATATGTAGTTTTTAATTTTTGTAAATAGACAGCTAAGATAATGACTGTTTACTGCAAATGATCTAGGCCTACTGCAGAGCAAAATCCTCCAGAAATTGGAGCTGCATTATATTAGCAGTGTGAGAGTGGACTGAGACAGAAGTGAAATTTTGTGATCATTAAGATGTTAAACAACTTAAATTCTCAGGAGACCTTCTATATAATTGGCCACTCTTTCCAGCAGCAACTGAGGCATCAACAGCACCTTAGACAGAAGGAGGACTAGCTGGTATCCTATTGACCCTCTATGCTTCCATGAGAATGGAGCACCCCCCAGAGATACTGGGTACCACATGTGGCCCCTGGCTTACTCACATGAGCTCACGGAAAGTAAAACTAATTGAGAATGACTCCTCCAGCAGCAACTGCACTGAAAGAAGGGAAAAGAAGAGGTCCAGCCAAGGGCTCCTGCCCACTCCACCTGGATCTGATCAGGTGGTGTGGCATCCTCCATAATACCAAGCTCCATGTGATCCCTGTCTCCCAGCTATGTGAACTCAAGGGAATGTGAAGCAGAAACCCATAGGGAAGTCCCAGCCTTAGAGGTCAGAGATAGTCCCCTAGCAGCAACCACAGCAGCAACAGCAAGGAAGTAGAAACCTGCACATGGGAAATATCACCTGACTGACTTTTTGAAGTTCAGAGGCTGAAAATTATTTTTAGTGTTCTAATGCACTGTTTGCTCTTGATCTCCTCCAACAGCAACCGCATTGTCTGTGTGTTTCCAGCCTGATTCTCCCTGTCCTCCATTAGTCATCGTCCTTCCCTCCTCTCTCTTTTCATCTCCACTTCATTGTCCCTCTTCCCCTTTGACATTCTCACTCCATTGATGCTGTTAACTCTCCCCTCCTGCCTTTCCCACTTATCCAAATCTATTCAGTTATATATTACAAAACTCACCACAAAAAACAAACATTTAAAAATAAAGTGAAACTAACATGGCATTTTCCAACATCCCCTTGATTACTCTCCTTATATGATGAATTCCTTTCTCCCACCCTTTGCCAGCCTTGACTATTTAGGCCCCAATCCAGCAAAGATTTATGCATATGCTTAACTTTACACACTGTGAGTAATCCCACTGAAAATTATGAGGCAATTAAAAATGTGCATAAGTCTTTCCAGAATCAGAAGCTTAGATTGGAAGTTCTTTGGGGCAGGGACTGTCACTTACTATGTATTTATGTACAATGCCTAATGCAATCGGGCCCCGTATTCAGCTGGGGCTAGGTACTATCATAATACAAATAATATGAAAAGTCCCTCAAACAGAAAATATATGTGGCTAATTTATTGGACATAATTGCTATTAGAAGATTTAATAAATCAGATTTAAAGGTTTCTCATTGTTTTTCTCCTTTATTCCCTTTAAAGACATTTTGCTTTGAGATTAATGAGATAATCAAATTCCACTCTCAGGATTTTTTTTTCTTTTTGACTTTAATGTCTTCCACAAGCTAAACATATTTCTAAATAAGGTTGAGTTTTTGCAAGGCCAGAGGAAGCCTTGCGCATCAACACCCTGCAAGTTGGAGTGGCATGAAGCAATATAAAATCATAAAGACTGTAGTAAAAACAGTACCCTTGAGAGGTGACTATCCATGGAGAAAAGAACTGCACTTAGACTAAGAAAATGCTCAAGGTTTGAGAATTAATACCATGCAGCAGCCCAGCTCAACTAAGCGTATAAGAGTCAACTATATCAGTAGATATTATTTCCTTGTAATTTTACCCAAGATAAGGCAAAGATGCTAAATCCAAAAAATCATACTGCAATATCTTGTGAGTTGTAAAATATCCTGCATTTGTCAGCTGGTTTGATTGACTGGGGTCCAAATGTGTAATATGAATGTGTACAAACTATTAACTCTCCGTATACAGTAATAATTAGTCTTTTACAATGATTATTTTTAATCCAATATTCAATATTTTTGGCCATTTCAGCCCTGAGGGCAAAATATTCCATTTTTCTTGACATTAACAGCCAGTGAAATGTTGGTGCCGTTTTAATTACATATAAAAATTGACCGCCAGTTGCTGGATTGCAAAACATCAAGGAAAGGGGCTTGCTTGTGTTTTTTTGTGGTATGTAGCCTGCTGAAGTAAAAGCAGGGACAAGTTCTTCACAAATGCCAGAGGAGAGAGAGCAGAGCCCTGGTCAGTTTCAAGCCCCAGTAGAGAGGGCTAATCCACAGCTCTCTGTAAATTACCTATTACCAGTAGTCATTATTGTGACCACTGGCTCATCCTATAGAGAAGATGCTGGCTGACACAAATTAACAAGGAGGGGGTAATGATGAAAGCATTAGCAGCCTTTTAAAGAAAACAGTAGGGAATTTTCATTAACAATAATAATACCTAGTTCTTATATGCCACTTTTCACAAATAGATCTCAAAGTGCATTACAAAAGAGGTAAGAATCATTATCCTCATTATAAACACGGGAAACTGAGGCATGGGGCAGTGAAGTGACTTGCCCAAGGTCACAGAGAAAAAGAACTCTTTTTTGATAAATGACTGGAAAATTCAGTAGTGACGTATGTGGTGCAGTTAACTGTGTTTCAATTTGCCAGTGGCCAAGTGGGGGGCAAGACACTAATGCAGTGACTCAAGAAAAGTTGTAATGTAGGAGATTAAAATAATGCAAGATTAATTCTATGAATAACATTCTATAAACTCTATCATGATACAGCATGTCTGAGGTCAGTAGTATACAGGAATAAAAGTTCATATCAGTTTAGTGAAGGACATAAGTACACATGGGATGAAGTTCACATCAAATATGTGAGTAATGAACATAACACTAGATTTGTGAGCGATGAGGTACATGTGGGCACAGAATGAAGAATGAAGGCATAGTTGAAAATTGCATATCCTACTCAATTTCAGCTATCTGAGACACCACTTTTTCTCCATTCTTTCCAACCTGACAAGCGCTTAGTGCAATGCTGATGTTCTCCTTTCTGACATTAACAAAAGTCCATGGAAGTCAGTGGAAATATTCCCACTTACTTGACAAGGCTTTGGGTCAGGCCCTTAGTAAATGAGCTGTTTATATAACTAATTTTATGAAAACAAGCTGGGACAGGAAGGGAAAAAAATAATTATGAAATATTTTTTCCAAAATTAGTCTAAAATGTAGTTCCTTAATTTGTATTAGAACATGTAACTCTGATTATATTAACAAATGTAGGCCACTGGTGTGTGAGAAACAAGATACTGAAATTGTCATTTTTACTGCCCACATTTTGTAGTGCACTAATACTGGAGGTTTGAATTCAATTTATTTTTGATGTTTCAGGAATTTTTATTGAAGCGTGGATTAAAATTTTTCACCTAAACAGCAAGATTTTTTTTTAAAACGATGAAACTAAACGTCTGAGTATCAATAGAAAAATGATCCCTTCTCTTGTGTAATTAAATGCATTGTATTAATGTGTGCATAATGCAAAATCAATAAATAATGAATTACCACTGATTGTAATTGAATGTTTTCATAATTTTATTGTCAGCCATGATAAATAATCAGTACATTTATACTGCATTAAATTAATTAGTGTGTCATTTCTATTACATACATCAGCAATGAAGTAATGCAGTGACATCTGTTTCTAATGTTTTAAAGATGTGGTATCCCTTATTAACTAAAAGAAAGAGTTATTAGAGATGTTTCCAGTGATTGTCAGTTATACTGGGGTATTCAAGGGGATCTAATAAAGGAATTTGCCCTCCTAGAAAGTGCTGCATTTTAACCCAATAATGGTTGTGAATAACAATGGTTAGAGTCAATTTGCTTCTTTGGATATTTAAAGAAAAGAGTGGAATTTTCTTCTCTATAAAAAGAGTAGAAAATTCCACTAAGAGTGGGCCCTGACACCTTCTTTTTAGCTAAATTCCATCAATATAATCAGGGAAGATTCAGTAGAACACAAAATAGTTGACACTTTGAAATATGAGTCTACCATCTATATCTGTTTTTTTTTGCCTCAGGCCCCAGTGATCTGTAGATGGACACAAGGGCCTGCCCCGCATGAAACTCATTGGAGGATCAGGGCTTTGGCAGTCAGATGGTTATGTAAAAAGAAAACAATGTCATTTTGATGTACTAGGAATATTTTACAAAACCCCAAACTTAGACAGAAGAAAGCTTTATATTTGAGTCTGGCTACAGTACATTTCTTACTGAGGGCACCATCCTGCAACCACTTAAGTAATGTATAATTTAGTTTAAATGAGTGGTATGTTGACTTCAATGAAACTTCTCATGTGAGTTAAGTTATGCTGTGTAGAAGTATTTGCTGGATCAGGCCCTTAAACTTTAAAAGTAAGCGGTATTCATAATGCTCAGCACAGTGCTGTGTAATTCCTCATGCTGAAGTGTATTTGTTACCATGCATCAATATGCACTACCCATTGAAGTCAGTTTGTGTATAGCTTCTGAAAGAACAGCGACACAGGATCTGACATTCTTAAGACAAGCATTTCTGAACCTCTGGTTGGTGCTCTCCATCTTGCCTTAAAATTACATGATTTGTGACATCGCCAATTGGAGGTTCTGATGTTATACATTGTAATCTAGTGTATATACTATTTGAATTCTTAATTTGTTAACTCAGTCAAATGTATTTTAAAATTAAACATTTTATTATTCATAAAAGTATTTCCCCCTTCTTAAAACAGTATTCAAGCAAAATCAAAACAGTTTTACAATCTTTTATATTAGGTTTTCTTAGTTCCAGACAAATTACCTCACCTGTCAATAGGAGGTTCCAAAAGTCCATTTTTAATTAAAAATAATTGAGCAAAATTCTGGAGTTCTTTCTCAAGCAAACTGACCTCTGTATGCTGTACTCCTTATTGAAGTCAATAGGAAGACTTCAATCAGAATTTTCCCTGAACAAGACCTTCAGGATTTGGACATTCACCATAAGAACTTTATTAAAAAAAAATGACCCAAAGCCATTATCTACAAAGGCCCTATCTGCTCTTCATGGTAATTAAAGTTTTTATGGGACTTATAAGAGCAGAGTTTTGCCCTTCTGCATTTAGCCAAAATTTCCTCTCTCAGGTGATGTGAAATGTGTTGTGCCTCAACTGGCTGTCATCCTCCACCCCAGAGGTATCTGCGCATCAGTTCTATAAGAAAATTTGTATAGAACTTTAATATACTTCACAATGAAAAGTGTTGCATAAATACAAGTGATATTATTGTTAATTAAATGAACCATCATCCCTAAAGAACCAACTCAGAATCTATCACATTAAACATATGATTCCCTACTTTAATCTTTGGCCCAATTTTGCATTCCATTGGGGATCTTCAGTGGCAAAAATTGCAAAGTCAGGATCCTATTAAAATAATCAATAAGGATGAAATAATTACGATATAATCTTTCTTGAACCCATTTTTCTTAGTAGAGATAGGCTAGTGGTACATTTAAATCTCTACACTGTGAAGTTATGTATATCTACTCACATTTTTAAATACAGAAAAGTTAATATCCAAGAGCAGAGTGGGAGAAAGTACATTATAAACTGAACTCCCCCTCTCTCTGCCAGGCAGCCAAATATAGCAAAAGTTTCTCCTGCACTGTCTGTTGCAGTATCTCTAGCGCTGACCTGAAGGCACCACCATCTAGTGGGATGAGAAGGTATTTCATTTTTCTTCTTTGTAGATTTTGGCATTTTTGAAACAGACTTTAAACTCTATTTAGAGCAACAACAAAAAAGTAATCTTTTGTTAACTTATATTTATATCAGAAGATACAAAAATATCTTCTGTAGACCCTTCATAAATTTTCATATCCTGTGTTGAGTGCAAAGTATTTTATGACAACAAAATATAAGCGATGTGGTAAGTTTCCATAAGAAGAAACTGATTAATGAGAAAAAGTTCTACATATCCAGATTCCAGTATAAATTTAATGAATATATCAAATTTAACATTTCATTGAATCTATTTTTGTGAAATATAAATTGTCAAAATAATTAATATTTTAGGAGTGGTAAACTTGAGATCAGTTTTAAAACCGATATATATCTACAATATCAGTGATACATATTTGTAGAACTATATATAGCCATTAAACATACAATATTTTAACCATACTCAAACCATTAAGTCACATCAAATGCAAACTTCAAAGTTCTGAATGGAAGAATACATTTTTCCTTAGGCTTTAAAAGTGTCCATTTACTGTACTTTGACTATATTGATATATTGGATTGAGTTACATGATTATATTTCTTTTTTACTGACTTACCAATTATTGTCAAGGATAGCAATTATTTTTGTGTTGTTTAAAGAGTATGCATGCATATGCAGCTGTTATCCTAAGATGCCTCCTTGCATATTCAGCTCCACTGATTTTGTCTAAGCATTGCACATGCATTGTGACAATTGATTTACATCATTCATAGATACATAAAGATAGTCGTGCATTGACACTAGAATAAATGTTAAAATTTTGTCAAAATATTTGACAATTCCTCCCATAAATATCTAATTAAATTTAGTATGGCTAATAAAGATAACAAATAATTAAGAGTTAGATGTTCAATAATGTTGAAAATATTTTGAAATATTTATCAACCTACATGATGGTAATTTTGCCAATGACTTCTGTGGGAGCTGGACCAGACACCAGTGTTAAGTACTACTATCCTCAACTCATGTACAGAAATTCCACTGATATAATTTGGCATCAATGGGTATTCCGTATTTTAGATCAATGCCAGGATATGCCTGTTAGAATTATATTGTATATCTTCTAAGAGCCATATTGCTACATTAAGACATTCAAAACTCCATACTGAAAATCAATATGGAGCACTGCATAAAAATTAATGTCAGTAGATGGTCCTAAGAGTCTCAAGTGGTGCCTGCTATTTTGCCCTTCTGATGTCTAAAATACATGGCTAAAAAGCTGCACATTGGAGACATAGCCCAATGTGCAGTTTAACATGTTTACACAGGTTTACAGGAAGATACCTATTTGCACTTCAGAAGGGCCCATATGTTTTGCCTCTTGAGAAGAACAGAGAAATTCAAAGACTGCCATGGAGGACTAGCCAGGAAGTGAATACTGGTGATCTGCAGGACTTTGAGCTCCCAGACTTGTAGAATCATAGAATCATAGAATATCAGAGTTGGAAGGGACCTCAAGAGATCATCTAGTCCAACCCCCTGCTCAAAGCAGGACCAATTCCCAGCTAAATCATCCCAGCCAGGGCTTTGTCAAGCCGGGCCTTAAAAACCTCCAAGGAAGGAGACTCCACCACCTCCCTAGGTAACGCATTCCAGTGTTTCACCACCCTCCTAGTGAAATAATTTTTCCTGATATCCAACCTGGACCTCCCCCACTGCAACTTGAGACCATTGCTCCTTGTTCTGTCATCTGCCACCACTGAGAACAGCCGAGCTCCATCCTCTTTGGAACCCCCCTTCAGGTAGTTGAAGGCTGCTATCAAATCCCCCCTCATTCTTCTCTTCTGGAGACTAAACAATCCCAGTTCCCTCAGCCTCTCCTCATAAGTCATGTGCTCCAGACCCCTAATCATTTTTGTTGCCTTCCGCTGGACTCTTTCCAATTTTTCCACATCCTTCTTGTAGTGTGGGGCCCAAAACTGGACACAGTATTCCAGATAAGGCCTCACCAATGTCGAATAAAGGGGAACGATCACGTTCCTCGATCTACTGGCAATGCCCCTACTTATACAGCCCAAAATGCCGTTAGCCTTCTTGGCAACAAGAGCACACTGTTGACTCATATCCAGCTTCTCGTCCACTGTGACCTCTAGGTCCTTTTCTGCAGAACCGCTACCTAGCCATTCGGTCCCTAGTCTGTAGCAGTGCATGGGATTCTTCCGTCCTAAGTGCAGGACTCTGCACTTGTCCTTGTTGAACCTCATCAGGGTTTTTTCGGCCCAATCCTCTAATTTGTCTAGGTCCCTCTGTATCCGATCCCTACCTTCTAGTGTATCTACCACGCCTCCTAGTTTAGTGTCATCTGCAAACTTGCTGAGAGTGCAGTCCACACCATCCTCCAGATCATTAATAAAGATATTAAACAAAACCGGCCCCAGGACCGACCCTTGCGGCACTCCGCTTGAAACCAGCTGCCAACTAGACATGGAGTCATTGATCACTAACCATTGAGCCAGACGATCTAGCCAGCTTTCTATCCACCTTACAGTCCATTCATCCAGCCCATACTTCTTTAACTTGGTGGCAAGAATACTGTGGGAGACCGTATCAAAAGCTTTGCTAAAGTCAAGGAATAACACATCCACTGCTTTCCCCTCATCCACAGAGCCAGTTATCTCATCATAGAAGGCAATTAGGTTAGTCAGGCACGACTTCCCCTTCGTGAATCCATGCTGACTGTTCCTGATCACTTTCCTCTCCTCTAAATGTTTCATAATTGATTCCTTGAGGACCTGCTCCATGATTTTTCCAGGGACTGAGGTGAGGCTGACTGGCCTGTAGTTCCCCGGATCCTCCTTCTTCCCTTTTTTAAAGATGGGCACTACATTAGCCTTTTTCCAGTCATCTGGGACCTCCCCCGATCGCCATGAGTTTTCAAAAATAATGGCTAATGGCTCTGCAATCTCACCCGCCAACTCCTTTAGCACCCTCAGATGCAGCGCATCCGGCCCCATGGACTTGTGCACGTTCAGTTTTTCTAAATAGTCCCGAACCACTTCTTTCCCCACAGAGAGCTGGTCACCTTCTCCCCATGCTGTACTGCCCAGTGCAGCAATCTGGGAGCTGACCTTGTGCGTGAAGACAGAGGCAAAAAAATCATTGAGTACATTAGCTTTTTCCATATCCTCGGTCACTAGGTTGCCTCCCTCATTCAGTAAGGAGCCCACACTTTCCTTGATTTTCTTCTTGTTGCTAACATACCTGAAGAAACCCTTCTTGTTACTCTTAACATCTCTTGCTAACTGCAACTCCAAGTGTGATTTGGCCTTCCTGATTTCACTCCTGCACGCCTGAGCAATATTTTTATACTCCTCCCTGGTCATTTGTCCAATCTTCCACTTCTTGTAAGCTTCTTTTTTGCGTTTAAGATCAGCAAGGATTTCACTGTTTAGCCAAGCTGGTCGCCTGCCATATTTACTATTCTTTCTACACATCGGGATGGTTTGTTCCTGCAACCTCAATAAGGATTCTTTAAAATACAGCCAGCTCTCCTGGACCCCTTTGCCCTTCATGTTATTCTCCCAGGGGATCCTGCCCATCTGTTCCCTGAGGGAGTCAAAGTCTGCTTTTCTGAAGTCCAGGGTCCGTATTCTGCTGCTCTCCTTTCTTCCTTGTGTCAGGATCCTGAACTCGACCATCTCATGGTCACTGCCTCCCAGGTTCCCATCCACTTTTGCTTCCCCTACTAGTTCTTCCCTGTTTGTGAGTAGCAGGTCAAGAAAAGCTCTGCCCCTAGTTGGTTCCTCCAGCACTTGCACCAGGAAATTGTCCCCTACACTTTCCAAAAATTTCCTGGATTGCCTGTGCACCGCTGTATTGCTCTCCCAGCAGATATCAGGGTGATTAAAGTCTCCCATGAGAACCAGGGCCTGCGATCTAGCAACTTCTGCTAGTTGCCAGAAGAAAGCCTCGTCCACCTCATCCCCCTGGTCTGGTGCTCTATAGCAGACTCCAACCACGACATCACCCTTGTTGCTCACACTTCTCAACTTTATCCAGAGACTCTCAGGTTTTTCTGCAGTTTCATACCGGAGCTCTGAGCAGTCATACTCCTCTCTTACATACAACGCAACTCCCCCACCTTTTCTGCCCTGACTGTCCTTCCTGAACAGTTTATATCCATCCATGACAGTACTCCAGTCATGTGAGTTATCCCACCAAGTCTCTGTTATTCCAATCACATCATAGTTCCCTGACTGTGCCAGGACTTCCAGTTCTCCCTGCTTGTTTCCCAGGCTTCTTGCATTTTTTCCCAGGCTTCTTGCATTCAACTATGCAAAGGGCTTCTTCATCAGTGCTCCCACCTATCCCTTCAACAACCTGAGATGCATGGGTAGTTTGAAAGCTGTATTCCATTGTCTGCTGGCTCCTGGTTGTGCACTATAACAGCTCTGAAGAGTAATGATAGAAAATGCAGTTGGACTTAATTCTGTGTTAAGCAACATTAACTAGATATTTATGTGCACCAGTTCTTGACAGGGAGTGGAGAGAAAAGCATGCCACTTAAGGGTTCATTCTCACTCACACCACTTTTACACAGGTGTAACTCCATTGAGCCTGATGCCAGTGTAAATCAGGACTAAGTCAACTGAAGCCAATGGAGTTACACAAGTATAAAGAGAGATCAGATCAAACCCTTACTGTAACTTCTGTTGCTGATCCCCCCCACACACAATTTTGGTCTGGACAGTTAATCTCAATGACTTTTTAAAAACAGAGTCAAAAACAGCTCCACTGAAAAGGAACAGCATTATGCATTCCTTCTCTTTTACTCCATACCAAGATTAATGTGAAGAACACACTACACACAGGTCATTTTTCTATATCCTATAAAGACATGCAATGCCTGATTCTGATCTTATAGTGGTTTTACATTAATGTAACTGCACTGACTTCTGTGAAATTACTCTTGATTTACACTCATGTAAGTGAGATCAGTATCAGGCCCAGAGTTAGAAGCACAGGTGAAAGCAATTGTAATACATGACTATTGTTGAAATTATTTCTTTCCTTCAGTTTGTCTCTGTAAAAATTATCATTAACCATCTATGATGTGGAGATCCTTCTGTACTGTGTGATGTGGCCATGGATATGCTATAGGATGCAAATATTTTTGTAGAAATACCTCAAGGTGATGTAAAGATATTTCTCAGCAATACACAAGGCTTGGCTTAAAAGTGACGTGAAAAAATAGGGTGCATAAAGATCATGTTACTCAGGTTTTATTAGGAATTTCCATTAACATATAAAGACTTTTACTAAAAAAGGGAAATACTTCAACAAAAAGAGACCTAGGTACCCAAATGACAGAAAGTATTAACCCTTTCTTTCTAAATTAAAAATAAATCTTGAGATTCCTGGAGTACTTTACTTGTAAGGACTCTTTTTAATTCATATAGCCAAGGATTGTTAGTGGGGAGGGAAGAGGGAAATAAAAAAGCTGTGAGAAATTCTGAGGCTATAGTGATTGCATTTTTCAGCCTCAAATGCAAGCGTTCTGAGTTGATATTTTTCTAAATCAAGTGGTTAGATGTCTAAAGATAAAGGGACCAGATTCTCCAGTTTCCGTACTGTAACTAGTCAATACCACTACTTTAAAATTGTATTAACTGAGAAAATAATTTGGCTATAATGGGCCACATTATAGCTAGTCCTTATGTGGCCATGAAATGGAGAAGGAAGGAGTAAGAAGTCTCCACACTTTCTAAGCCTATCTCAGGGTGGCCCAGAAGCACAGCCCTGGGCTTGGGGAAGCAGAGGGGGTGCTATCATTTGTGGGAACAATGTGCTGAAAAGGGGGCAGGGAGTGATAATGATTAGGAGGAGCGATGGCTCTATCTCTCACTGGCAATAGTATACTGCAGCCCTTAAAAGATATCTCATCATTTTATATCTTGTAGTTTTTGAATTCAGCCCAGTTCATAGTTTCATTTAGGCCATTGGATTTAAAGAACTTTTTCAGAAAATGTAAATGTGAGCTATAATTTTAAATACACATAGATGTTTAAGCTGGGAAGTCCCTTATATTTTAGATATTGTTTAATTTTCAGTCAAATAACAAAAAATATGAGAAAGAAAAACAATTAGGAGTTAAACTTTAAAACAATGTTAATTTTACCCTAACGTAGTATAGCAAGAGCAAGCTTCAACATTAATATTCTGGGCTAGTAGTTTACTAATTACAGTTAATTAAAAAAGAAATCTGCATTACCAAATTTAGTCTAAATGGAAAAAATAAGGCTTGCTTCAGCCAGAGTGTAAACAACAAAGGTAAATATTCCATTACGCAAAGTATAAAGGCAAAAGTTAAACCTTCCTATAACTCATCAGGCTCCCGTACATAGGTGGAGAGCTCCCTGCAACTCTCCCATTTCCCTCTCCTGATCTTTCCCTCTTGC
Source organism: Chrysemys picta bellii (assembly GCF_011386835.1). Lineage (NCBI taxonomy): Eukaryota > Metazoa > Chordata > Testudines > Emydidae > Chrysemys > Chrysemys picta. The sequence continues at coordinate 75,025,631 of NC_088799.1, forward strand.
CAATTTAGATCACTTTTCCTCTGCAGAATCAGCTGTAGACATGTGAGCAGCATTCCCCTTCAGGAACCTTTGCTGTTTAATAACTAGGTTATCTGTGGGACTGCAGGCAGCAGTTGTCCTCTGCAGTCACAATAATGGCTGAGGGAATCCCTGATAGCCTGGAGCAGCAGTAACCCCTGGGTTACCCAGTCCTTCTGCAAGGTCCCTCTACCTTTCATAGTACACATCCATCAACAGAAGACAAATTAACGTAAATTAAAAAAATCATATTTCCAGTCAAGATTGAGAAAATAAACATGCAGCTGTGGAATTTAAGGCTGCCAAATTACTATTCTATATCTCCTACTCAAGGGAACGTGTGCGCTCTTGAAATTAATCTCCTCCATACTGTCATATATATGAGGATTACATTCAAAAGTTCCCCCCCCCCCTGCTGACGATAGCCCACCTTAACTGATTACTCTCATTATAGTTGGTATGGAAACACCCATTTTTTCATGTTCTCTGTGTGTGTGTATATATATATCTATATCTATATATCTATACAGATATAGATATAGATATATCTTCCTACTGTATTTTCCACTGCATGCATCCGATGAAGTGGGTTTTAGCCCACGAAAGCTTATGCTTAAATAAATTTGTTAGTCTCTAAGGTGCCACAAGTATTCCTCATTCTTTTTGCTGATACAGACTAACACGGCTACCACTCTGAATTCAATCCCATTGTCTTTCTTTAACTATCTTGCTATTTATTCCTGCAAACACTTATGCATATGCTTGACTTTATGCTTCTGAGGAAAGTTAAGAATGTTCATAAGTGTTTGCAGGACTGAGGCCTAAACTTGAAAGAATAAATAAATGACTAGAGCTGATTCTCAATTGCACTGCCCCTTGTGTAGTCCTTCACAGAAGTGCAAAGTGGATGTAAAATGCTACTCTTCTGATTTATACAAGTGTAAAGGTCTACATATATGCAAGGTGGTGGAGAATCAGGCCCAAATCTTTTGCTTTGCAATAGGGATTTATTGTGATTTCTAATTTGAAAGAACTCATTCTCATTTATTTTGAAACACCCTATATGAATTAACATTAAAGACCAGTTTATGAGACGCCTAAGACCTGATTTTCAGAGATGGTGAGCATCCATGACTCCAATTAACTTCATTAAGTTTGTTAAGGAGCTGCAGCTGCATGTTGGTGTGATGTTTTACTTATAGATAGTGTGTTCTTTCCATAACAACTTCAAAGTTTTTAGGGAAATAGAATATTGGTTTTAAATCATTATGGAAGAGTCATCAATGAAAGTAACATTTTTATTAATGACCTTGCAATAAAAAGTGGCATAGGTGGTGCATGAGTCTTCCATTTGGGGAGGCTAACAAGTGAGAACCAGAAGCTCCCTAGAAGTGTGAGGAGCTCCACCGGCACCTAGAGCATGGCACCATCCCCCCTCAGCCTCTACCCTCTCCTCCCCCAAGACCCTGCCCATCCTCCACTCACTCTTCTCTGCCTCTTCCCCTGAGCCGCCCCTGCCTGCCGCTTGCTCCTCTTTGCCCCCTCCCCCAAGGTCTCCCCACCCACTGCTCACTCCTCTCCAACCCCTTCCCAGAATGGGTGGGGGCAGAGGGCCAAGGGGCCATTGAGAGGAGTGATGATGGGCAGGGAGACCTCAGAGGAAGAGGTGGAGCGAGGACGGGACCTTGGGGAAGAGGGAGAGTGAGGGTGGGGCCGTGGTCCAAGCACCAGTGGCCCCTCCCACTTCTATGGAGCTGCACTTCCTGGTGCTCCAAAGGTGGTGGTGAGTCAGTGCGCTTCCAGAGGATTAGGTAAACCATGCCACATCCACAGAATTCCCCCCTGTATGGCCAGACTTTTTTCTAGCCTTCCCGGCTTCTTATATGCGCCACCCATGGGAGTGGGTTAATAAAATTTGTGGACGATACGAAGTTGGGAGGTATTGCCAATACAGAGGAGAACCAGAATATCATACAAGAAGATCTTGATGATCTTGAAAACTGGAGTAATAGAAATGGAATTAAATTTAATAGTGCAAAGTGCAAGGTCATGCACTTAGGGACTAACAGGAATGTTTGCTAGAAGCTAGGGACTTATCAGTTGGAAGTGACAGAGGAGAAAAAAGGCCTAGGTGTATTAGTTGATCACAAGATGACTATGAACCGCCAATGTGATGCAGCCATGAAAAAAAGCTAAATGCAGTCCTAGGATGCATCAGGCGAGACATGGAAGTGTTAGTACCATTATACAAGGCAGTGCTGAGACTGAGTGCAATTCTGGTCTCCCATGTTTAAGAAAGATGAATTCAAACCGGAACAGGTACAGAGAAGGGTTTCTAGGATGATCAGAGGAATGAAAAACCTACCTTAAGAGAGGAGACTCAAAGAGTTTGGCTTGTTAAGCCTAACCAAAAGAAGGATGAAGGGAGATATGATTGCGCTCTATAAATACATCAGAGGTATAAATACCAGGGAGGGAGAGGAGTTATTTAAGTTAAGTGACAATGTTAATATAAGAACAAATGGATATAAACTGACCATCAATAAGTTTAGGCTTGAAATTAGACAAAGGTTTCTAACCATCAGAGGAGTGACATTCTGGAACAGCCAATCTAGGGTAGTAGTGGAGGCAAAAAACCTAACTGGCTTCAAGACTGAGCTTGATAAGTTTATGGAGGGTATAGTATGATGAGAGGGCTTACAATGGCATGTTGCTGATCTGCTACTTCTAGTAGCAAATATCTCCAACGGCCAGTGACGGGACTACATGGGGAGGGCTCTGGGTAACTACAGAGAATTCTTTCCCAGGTGTCTGGTTGCTGGGTCTTGTCCACATGCTCAGGATCTAATTGACCACCATATTTGGGGTCAGGAAGGAATTGTCCCCTGGCTCAGATTGGCAGACACCCTAGGGGTTTTTCACCTTCCTCTGCAGCATGTGGCATGGGTCACTTGCAGGTTTAAGTTAGTGTAAATGGTGGATTCTCTGTAACTTGAAGTCTTTAAATCATGATTTGAGGACTTCAGGAACTCAGCCAGAAGTTAGGGTCTATTACAGGAGTGGGTGGGTGAGTGTGGCCTGCAATGTGCAGGAGGTCAAACTAGATGATCATGATGGTCACTCCTGGTCTAAAAGTCTATAAATACAAAATACTCTAAGTTATAAATACAAAATAGAACAAAATTTGTGTTTATGTTTATTGTTGGTGATATAAGATCTATGATGTCTGTAACTATCCATTTCCATACTTTACTAGGCTTGGATTTTGTAAGCTGTGAGAAGTAAGTACATTTGCACTTAGCAACCTCAACTAATTTCTATACAAAATTTTTAGGTTTGATTCAATATATTCATGATGAAGTAATAGCCCAATATTCTAATAGCACAAGACACTTAATACAAGACAGTTTTCTAATAGGTCCCTTACTGCTACTGCATACTAGACCAAGGATTAAATATTGACTCCATAAATATAGTTATCCCAACATTTTCAAAAATGGCCACTGATTTTGGGTGCCTCCATTTTTACATGCCTAAACTGCTGGGTATATTGGGCCTGTTTCACAAGTCCTGATTTCCTGCAACTCTAATTAAAATAGGAGATGATACTTAATTCTGCCTTAACCTGAATGAAGCAAAGCCTATATTGGTCCTGCTACTGATCCGTATAAGACTTGAGTCATTGTTAAAAGCATCTTTCTGTTTTGTCACAAAGACTGGGCTCAGGGTGGAAACCTACTATTCTGAACCTCTTTATGGAGTGCATATGGAGGTGCTGTCACTTAATATCAGTTTTCTCCATATAAGATGGTTATTTTTTACTGACAAAAATGCAAAAAAAAAATACTCTATATGAAACATCTCTTCTTGACTTTATTTTATTTGCAAAGGACTTTTTTTCTTCTAAATGCCTGTATGCTGAAATAACTTCCATGACAATAGCTTCCATGAAAAGTTCAGAGGCTGAAGAAAGCAAATAAAAAAATCGAAGCACTGGAGCACAAAACAGAAAAGAATTACAGTGACATGTGAAATATGTTAAAATTCTTCTTTGAATCAGTCATTTAGACATACAAAGATAATGATGATGATTACGATGACAATAATTATAATCAGCTAAAATTTAAATTCATCCATTTTCTTCTATACAAATACAAATTATATTTCTTTTGTCTAATCTGAATGTGACCATTTTAAGCAGTTATTCTTGCAAACCTTCCTCTAATAATCTGCTTCAACACTAAGAACTATACAGCTATTCTTTCAAAGTGAAAGCCCCTTCTTGGCTTTTAACTTATGTGAAAGAGTGGATATATCAACTAAGTGGTGTTAATGTTTGTACTTCCATCTTTAAAAATGTGAAACACTCTGGCCCCCACCTTCCCCTCTGTTTCCATAAGTGAAGAGGATTGCCTGTGCCTGCTAATATAGGCTGAGTGGGTGCAAAAGTGGCTCCTAACAGCGTATTTCTATCATTCTCTTTTATGGGGACTCTGTGTGGCTCCCTAAATAAGATGGAAGGGTTTAAAGGGACCGTAGGTCTCTGCCAATTTCACTCTCTCTAAATATAGACCTAACAGAGTCTGCAGTAATTTGTGCTGGAAATCCTGCTCTGGTTGGGGCAAGGGGTGGTGCTAGAGGCAACCAAATTTGGGGGAATAGTTAGCAGAATAACTCCTGAAGGAAAAGACACAGTTGGGGACCACTGAGAGGCTGTATGAAACTGAGGATATGTTGCATTTAGGATGTCAAAACTCCACCGTCTTCTAGGGGAGGGCAAACTCCAAATAAATTCCAAACCCCACACCCCACTCCAATAGAAGAATTACAAGAAGATGTTATGCGTGTAAGGGAACGTTTGGCCCTGAATTAGTGCTATATATTACAATTCAGCATACACCTGAAGTCCTAACTCAAGCAAAATGGGAATTTTATATACGGTCTACAGCTTTGACCCATTATTGTTTATTTACTTTATTCATTATCATTCTATCTGTGCAGGGCCGGCTCCAACTTTTTTGCCACCCCAAGCGGTGGAAAAAAAATAAATAAATAAAGCCGCGATCGGCGGCACTTTGGTGGGAGCTCTACCGCACCGCTTCATTCTTTGGCAGGAATTCGGTGGCCAGTCCTTCCCTCCGAGAGGGACTGAGGGACCCACCGCTGAATTGTCGCCAAAGACCTGGACATGCAGCCCCTTTCCATTGGCCGCCCTAAGCACTTGCTTCCTGCGCTGGTGCCTGAAGCCAGCCCTGTATCTGTGGAATATAGACTAGAGAACACCATGGTATTATGGCAATGGTGCATTTGAATTGAGATTTCAAATTCTGTAATTTTTCAATTGTGCCTATCTCACAACACAGATTAAACTACAAACTTTTACAAAAAAATATAATGCATTTTAAAATAACCAATAATTCCAATGCATAAATTGCTTATGGCACTGGCATTCCCTTTCTAACCAGATAAAATGCAACAAAAGTTTAATAAACTACAATGTACACGTCTCAATTTTCTGCATGAGAGAGAAGATGACACTATAAATGAGGTGTATTGTACTGGTATTGCTTGGATTAATGAAAAATAGATGGTAGGTCTACTCAAGCTGGAGCTTCTAATAATGTCCATTTCATTTCCTCAAAAGTCACCACTCCACATAATTTGGTGTCAGTTCACAATTTCTGAAAGTTGAAATAAGAGCACACTCAGGTCTACATGTGTCAAGCTGAAGATAATTTCCTTCAACCTTCTACAAAAAGTAGAATGATTCCTTTTTTAAAAAAGAATGAAATACCATTGCTACTCTGGCCCTAAAATCCTAAAGGCAACTCCTCTAAACCATGCACAAAACGCTGCTATTTTATTTTCATCTTTAAGGTGCAATGTTGTAAAGGAAACACTTAATGATGAGTAGATTTTCCTTGTAAGGCTTCAGTGAATTTATTTGTTGAAAACAAGAGGTAGAATGGACATGTCCCTGTTCCCTGCAAACAAGGCAAGATGACAACAGAGGCTTATGTCTTCCTTTTTGGCTGTGGCCCCATTGATACCACCAATCTTCCCAAAGTCACCTTCTGTCTGGTGACAAACCCATTTATATATGTCCTTTTTGCTCAAAGGCAAAACACAATAGGAGTTACTGCCAGCTCCCCTGCAGGCCATGTCTACACTAGGAAACTTTAAAAAGAAATTCTCATTGTGCTAGCTGTAAAGTCCAGACTCAATCTCTCCCTTCACCACAGACATCTGATGAGAGCATTAAAAGACAATGCATTCAGACTGAGGCAGCTTTAACTCACACATCCAGTTTGTCAAAGCTTTAAAAAAAAAAAGGAAATAATATTTTTAACTTGCTCTAGTGCTAGCTTTTCTCTGTTTTCTACTTTTGCTGCTTCTAATTTAGACATTAGACTTTATACCAGTGTTAGCTTCTTGAAAGTACTCCGAGATTGTTTAACCTGTAAATTGGGTTCTCATCATTATTCATTCTTACCTTGCAGGTGTCTGTTGCTGATGGTTTCATGTGTGAGTCCCTGGTGAGTTTAAGATAAGTGTGTCTTCACAAGGATCTGAGCTTGCAAGAACTCATTTCATCTGATGCCTTTATAGCCTTTTGTTTATGGTTTCTCTTCTGAAGTCCAGGTTAAAATACTGCATATGAGAGACATCAATTCACTCAGCTTTATGGATCACCTTAAACCCTTTTAATTATATGATGATATTTATGATGAGATTCCTAAAGGAGCTTTCTCAGTTTCAACAACTTTAAAGATTAACAAATTTTCTTTTTCCAGCTTACTTTCCTTTTCAGCCATGCATAATGCAGGATAGTTGTCGTTGTAATAAAATACTTCAGATTCTTATATTTACTCATTTTCTTTAGATGAAAGATGCAGTCTTCTAATCTGAGTATATCTGTGTGCTTGCTGTGCCATATTATCCATTTTCTGAACAAAGCACACCTTTTTGCAATATTTATATAGATACATAATTTTAAGTACACAGATGCAATCAAATACTGTAAAGTGTCTTATATCATGTGTAAAACAATAAACATTTGAAACCTTATTTTAATTCATTTTTATCCATTAGTCAGAAAAGACCATGATACACTATTTGCTGTTTGTTTTTAAAGACATGATAGCACTGAAAGTCTATTCCCATTTAAGTCACTGGCAAAAATTCTATTGACTTTAATGGTGCAGGACTAGGCCTTAGTGGCTAAAGAATCACTACTGGTGAGCTGATAAGAAGTTGGAAACAGGAGAATATGGAGAAATCCAATGAATAAAAATACCATTAACAGATAGATCTGTCCTTGCTCTTGTTGGCCTAAATGAGAGCAGGATCAAGCCAACTGTATTGTGTAATATATTTTTCTCACTCCTTGCATATATATTTATATACAAATATTAATGTTTAAGCAGTTTTAGATATTTTCCCTTTTTTTTTTCCAGATGGCATAAAGCAATTTTGTCTCTTTGAAAAACATATATAAAGTGAAGCAGATGCACTGAGCATGTGGAAATGAGAAAAAAATTGCCTAAGAAATAATAAACACATGTATTCTCTTAGATCTTGATTGTTCATAATGTTTTGGAGTACTGTTTTCAACTACAGCATTAAAGATAACTACAAGAAAATATCTGAATCCCAGCAGATGGACAGCATCAGAGAGGAAGAATGGACTTGTGGTTAAGACACGGGTGGTCAAGAAGAGCTGAGCCCTATTTCTGATTCTACTTCCTATTTCTGGGGCAACTCATTTATACCTGCCAGTGCCTCCGTTTCCTCACCTGTAAAATGGAGTAATAATATCAAACTACATAGAAGATTTGGAAGATTAAATTGATTCATGGATCACTTTGAGATTTTCAAATGGAAATAATATAGAAGGGTAACTATTATTATAATTATAAAACAACAGTATCACAATTACATTTCCTGAAATGTTAACATGATCTGAAGCAATTTTTGTATGAAATTTAGCAAAATATATATTACATGATTTGAACAAAAATGCTGTATATTCTGCATGGTATTGACAGCTAAAGTAAATTAGACCAAATGATCCCTTGTGTGCATTCTAACAAAAGATCATTGGTGAGATGTAAACTGGAAGGACTTCTTAATCAAATTACTGTAGCATTATTATTACATCATTGTCCTTTCCAAGACAACACTCTAACAGCATAGCATGACTAAATATAAACTAGGTGGCTTGTGCTATGAGGATCTTCTACAGCAGAGAATTTAGGAGAATGGGGCTGACTTGTCTTCCCCACCTCCCCAACCTTCCCAGGATCTGAGATCTCTGATTTATTTTCTGTTTAGAATCATCTTTAGTTAAGTTTTGGTCGGTCTGCAAAACATGTTGTCAGTCAACTTCACTCCATATGTTACCAGTTTTTCTCCACAATGATCACACTGCTGTGCAGAAGGCCAGCCTGAGGATTTTGAAGAGGACTACGGCGATGATTCTTTGGGATACTCCACAAATTTTACTGACTTTTTCTACATTAGGCATCTGTGTGAGGGAAATCCTCAATTTAGTATAAATCATTTATACCATACCCTTCAGAGTGGTGTATCTAAGTGCCCACTGCACTATCTATGTTATGTTTTCACTCACACAGTAATCAAGCAAAGAGACACTTTACATATAGAGATGCAATACACAAAAAACAGGATCATAAAATTTGAGCTCCATAGCCATACACAGTGCCTATGTTCCTACTGCATAGATGCACTACAAACACCCTCCCTTGCTTCCCCAGCTGACACCAAATGCAATTTTTTGACAGTTTCAGTGGAAAGTATAGAACTGACTGGATCTCGAGATAGGGTCAACACTAAGAGTGATCCGTCAAGTTTAAGATATACTGCCCTACCAATATGATCTTGGTTTAACTATTGCCACGCTCTACTTGTTCTATGGATGGAGGACTTCACTGTACAGAACAGGCACAGCTTGATTAGAAATATTTCCAACACTCCCACAATGCTCTACCCTTGAATTTCAACTCTTACCTCTGTGGGTGAGACATAGCAGAGTTCATTATATATAAGTGGAAAATCTACATTTTTGTGAAATTCTGTTTAATGGGGCAGGTATACTTTGTTTTAAAAAATGCCCTGTAAATGTTTTTCTTTTAATTAATTGACAAATGTTTTCTACTTTACTTCTTTACTGCATATTATAAAGTAGCTAATATTTAAATAATAGTGTTAAGAAAGTGTTCATGTTCTGTAGTTCAAAAACAATGTAATCATACATTAAATGTACCTGACCAATATAGATTCCATTTTCTGAAACCTACAAACTGTTTCTGCTAAACTCCATGGCAGAGTAAATAAAACACAAAAATACAGCTTCTTGCCCACACATTTCAGAGGGGGAATTTTAGGTGTGAAAGAAATGCAGGTTAAGGATCAGAATGAGAAGAACAACATGGCACTTTGTTTTACACATATTTCTCTTTTCAAAACTCTATATAATATTATTGTATGAAAACTGTAAGAATACCATTCTGCCACTTTTGCTTCAAGTACAAGTGGAACTCCTTACACTTTAGGGATTATGCAGCTTTTCTATGCCCTAAATAAATTTGTTATTTCCTTGGATTATTTTTGCATAATTTTCAGACAAAAATGGAGATGTAACTTCTTACATGAACTACAGAGTCCAGATGTCTTGAAAAAGGCACACCTTTTTCCTAGAGCTTGAGGACACTAGTCTGAAAGTCTCCTATTACTCAATAACAGCAGCGTCAAGTAATACTGCAAATGAAACAAGGAAGTAAATGAGTACTTAAATATCATTAAACACTCACATCCCTGCCCAATTTTACATACTTTTTGTAGTTCTATACTTCCCAGAAAATTACATTTTCTGTTGGTTGTTTGCCACTGCTGAAAGAAATGTCATTAAAAATCATGGTTTCCTGGTGCTGTAAAAATAAATAAGGGGACTGGTAGGACACAAAAGCCCATATTCTACTCTCGGTTACCCCAGTGTAAGTCTGGAATAACTTCAGTGATTACTCCCAAATTACACAGGTGTAACTGAGAGGAGAATTGGCCCAAAATTGAGATGTGCCATTTTTTGTGCATTGACGAAAAACATCATGACACACAAGGGTTACAAAGGAATGATTAAAAAATAAGTGGCAATTTACAGTTAGGAGTCAGTTCAAGATACAGATTATGTAAGCAAGATACAAACTGAAGAAATATGAGATATGGAGATAAAGCATACAAGATATGGGGATCAGTGTGGGATGGGGGGCGGGGACTAGTATAAGTAAGGTCCTATCAGTGCCGGCTCCAGGCACCAGCTGAGCAAGCAGGTGCTTGGGGCAGCCAAGGGGAAGGGGCGTCACGTCGGGCTCTTTGGCGGCAATTCGGCGGAGGGTCCCTTTCCCTTTCCCTGTCCCTCTCGGAGGGAAGGACCTGCCGCCGAATTGCCGCTGAAGAAGAAAGTGGCGCGGTGGAGCTGCCACCGATTGCAATCGCGGCTTTTTTTTTTCCACCGCTTGGGGCGGCAAAAACCCTGGAGCCGGCCCTGGGCCCTACCAAATTTATGGCAATGAAAAATGTGTCTACGGACCATGACATCTCGTGTCCCCCCATGAAACTGGGTCTTTTGTGTGCTTTTACCCTATACTATACAGATTTCATGGGGGAGACCAGTATTTCTCAAATTAGGAGTTCTGACCCAAATGGGAGTTGCTGGAAGGTCACAAGGTTATTTTAGGGGGGTTGCAGTATTGTCACCCTTACTTCTGCACTGCCTTCAGAGCTGGAGAGCCGGAGAGTGTCAGCTGTTGGCTGGGTGCCCGGTTCTGAAGGCAGTGCCCTGCCAGCAGCAGCACAGAAGTAAGGTAGCAATACCATACCTTGCCACCCTTGCTTCTGTGTTGCTGCCTTCAGAGCTGGGTGGCCAGAGAGTGGCGGCTGCTGACTAAGGGCCCAGCTCTGCAGGCAGCAGCGCCGAAGTAAGGGTGGCAATATCATATCATGCCATCTTTACTTCTGCGCTGCTGGTGGTGGTGGTAGCTCTGCCTTCAGAGCTGGGCTCCCAGCCAGCAGCCACCGCTCGCCAGGTGCCCAGCTCTTCCTCTCAGTGATTGATTAGTTTAGTCCTCCAGCCAAACCAAAAAACTCCGGACAGGTTAAACACTAGCCCAATGCAACAAGAATCCAAACCAAAAATCTTCCACCAGTTTTTTCTGGGCCACAGCCACAACCATGCCTTGAGGGTCTGTGGAAACTTTTTCCCTTGGTGCATCCCGAACTAGGTCTTCACCCCTGGGTTGGAGGGATGCCGCTCTGTTCTTACGGGGGGGTCAGCACACAACCTAAATATAGCACTATTGAATCATAATGGAACTTATGTCCTCCCCTCTTCTACCACAGGTTCTAGCCCTCAGGACCTAAACAATGGAACAGCGGTCTCCTCCAACCTCACCCATTCCCACTTTCCCTCCCAGGGCTAATTCCTATACTTGTGTAATCGTTGCCACCTTGTGGGCAGGGCTGGCTCTAGGCACCAGCAAAACAAGCAGTTGCTTGGGGCAGCAAATTTGCAGGGGCACAAGAATCTAGCATGGGAGCTGAGAACCAACAGAGCAACAGAGGGTCCTGTGGCACCTTTAAGACTAACAGAAGTATTGGGAGCATAAGCTTTCATGGGTAAGAACCTCACTTCTTCACCCATGAAAGCTTATGCTCCCAATACTTCTGTTAGTCTTAAAGGTGCCACAGGACCCTCTGTTGCTTTTTACAGATTCAGACTAACACTGCTACCCCTCTGATACAACAGGAGGCCCTGGGAGCTGTAGTTCCTTGGTTAGCTCCCTGCCTATAGCGCCAGCCCTGGAGCAGGGAAAGAACTACATTTCCCAGCATTCCCTCGGCCACAATTAACAGGAAAGGGAGGAGGAAGGAGTGTGGAACTGAAACCTCATGCTGCAGCTTGCTGTGAATGGTAGGGACCAAGCCAGCTCTAGGTTTTTTGCTGCCCCCCACCCCAGCCCTGGCTCTAGGGTGACCAGATCAGAGAGGCGAAATATCGGGACGCGCGGGGGGGGGGGGCGGGGGGGGAAGGGGGCGGAGCCAAAAAATAAAAAAGCCGGTAGGGAGAAAAAAAAAAAAAAAAAAGCACGAACAAGCGGAAAGCGCCTAGGCTGGTGCCGGTAAACAGCGGCCCCCGGGTCCCGGGATGCAACAACCCCTGCCCGGAGCCCGATGCCGCGGAGATGGGCACGGACAGGGGGAGCACCCCCGCCAAGTCCCTGCGCGGAGACCGTCCTGGGCTGGCCGCGGGCGCGCCAGCGTGTGGCAGCCCCTTCCCTGGCAGGCTTCAGCTCCCCGCGGGCCCGGGAGTGCAGCCCGACCGGCCCTTCCAGCTGCTACTCCGCCTCTCCCTCGCCGCGTGTCAGGCAGAGGCATCTGCCTGGCACCCAGCGCCAACTACACCCCTCCGGGGCCGGAGCGCACGTGGCGGAGGTGAAGCCCCGAGGAACCAGAGTCCCCACGCGGACAGCTGCTGCCCCCCCACCCATGGGCGCGTAGGGAGCCGGTTCCCCAGGCTGGACCCGGGGCTGCCCCCCTGCAGGTACCCCCCACCCTCCTGCCTGCGATTGGGCCAGGCCGGACTCATCCCGCTGTCCCCGGGCCTCCTCCCTCCAGCGCTTGCCTGGGAGGGAGGAGGAATGCGGCGTGCTTCGGTAGGGGGCGGGGATTTGGGGAGGGATCCAATGGGGCAGTTGAGGGGGTGGGGCCAGGCCGAGGATTTGGGGAGCTATCCAATGGGGGAAGGAGGGGGCGGAGTTGGGGCGAGGGAGGGGGCGCGAGCCAGAGCGGAGGGCAAAAATTGCTTGTTTGTCCCGCGTCCCGACCAAACATTGGTCGGGACGCGGGACAAACGAGCAAATATCGGGACAGTCCCGACAAAATCGGGACGTCTGGTCACCCTACCTGGCTCCCCCCACACCCCCATGTTGCTCCAGCCCTGGAATCTCCTCTGCTGCCCCAGATCTGGCCCCCACCTGCACCCCCCTGCTGCCCCAGTCCTGGGCTCTCCCCCCACCCACATCTCCTGCCACCTCAGCCCTGGGCTCTTCTCCCCCCACACACCTGCACCCCCTGCTGCCCCAGCTCTGGCCCCCATCTGCACCTCCTGCCGCCCCAGCCCTGGGCTCTCCCCCAAAGAAAGAATTGGGTGCACTAAATGGACAGTGCACATCTCTATCTGAAGCCTAGCAAGGGAGGTACGTGGATCCCACTAGAATTTAAAATGAAAAGTAAGGGAGGGGAGGCTCTGGACCTGGGCAGCTTTAGATACAGTACCAGGCATGCAGGAGGATTTACACTTCTGAGCCATGGAAGCAGAAACTGACTTTTCCTTTCCAGATTTAGCTAATATTCAGAAAGGGAATCCAGCACCTGCCTTCCAGATTTGAACACCTCAAAATTCAGGAGTGCTCAAGCTCAATTTGGGCAGCTGTTACTTAATTTCTCCCAAATCAAATATACTGATCCACTGTAACTTGCTGTAGAAAAAGTAGAATAAATTGAGCAAAAAGTGCTTCCCAGTGGTTATTAGGACTGGAATTGCTATTTTCAACAGCCATTGCTTTTTTTTTTTTTTTTAGTTTTAGTTTTGGTTTTATTTGTTTAAAAGGAAGACAGTGATATTGCATTGGCAAATTCCCCATAGAAACAAAGAATGGAACAAAAGAATAATAAAGGCACCTCAACTTTTTCCTCATTTATGTAGGATAGTCTTATAATATGCATCCAGATATCCTTCAATCACACAAGCTGAAAATTGTTCCACTTTACTGCAGTTCTGTAACCATATGGGAGCCAATCTTGTATGTGTTATGTGCACATCCAAAATTCCTGCTGAATGACCCGCCCTGGGAGCACGTTACCAGTGACCCAGGGCTGGGGTGGCAGGAGGGTGCAGTTGGGGGCGGGGAGAGAGAGAGCCCAGGGCTGGGGTGGAGGGGGGACAGCCAAAAATGTTTTTGCTTGGGGCAGCAAAAAACCTAGAGCCGGCCCTGCTCGCGGGGTCTCTGGTATGCAGTGGTCACCACCCTTTGTCCTGGAACAGTCCCTGGTAGTGTGTTCTCTGTACCACTAATCAGGCAAGTGCGATGGGCACTTCAGGCTAAGGCTCTAGCTCCTGGTGGGTAACAAATAGCACTCTGTCAGCTGGCTAAAACCACTACACTTCTCCCAGACCCCCCTGCCTCTGTGACCCACTCCCCCCGTGCCATGCCATTCTACTGACATAGAATTTGCCCCTCCCCATTCTGGCTGAGCAACCACCTTCCAGTCAGGAGTGAGACTAGCAACAGATTCACCCTTAGCAATTCATCACAATTGTGTGCTGTTCAGCAGAACTATTGCTATTAAGCAGCTTGTTTGCCTGCCACCTGCCTATTAGGCCTCCTCTCCAAACTTCCTCCACAGAGCTTCCCAGAAGTTCCCCATTGTCCTTTTTCCACAGCTGCTCTGGTTCCTTTACTGGAGAACCCTGAAGCTCTCTTCAAGACTCCCCCTGGCTCTTCCACAGCTCCTTCCAGGTGCTGAGCCCTTATGCAAGGAAAGGGGTGGCTGGGGTTGTAGTAAGGATGCTGAATAACGTAAGCCTTCTTTTGGAATAGAAAACACTAAAGGTAATCTTCCCCTGTGACTGAGTTCCCCTGTTCGTGTTAGGATGGAATCTCTCACTCAACCATTTTTTGCTGGCCACTTGTTGTGGGAAAATAAAAACCCTCAGTTTTAAATTCAATAATGTTGCTGCCAGAGGCAGATTAAGATTTTTTGGGGCCCAGGGCACAAAGAAGATTTGGGCCCTCACATCCTCCCTTCCCCTGGGGCCCTACCCCCTGTTCTCCTTATTCCCTCTGAGGTCCTTCCCCCTGGCCAGGCTGGAAGCCAGAGCCAGGCCATGGTAAGAGCTATCCCGCGAGCCCAATGGCTTCTGCCAGGGCTAGGGCGGGGGGGAGGGGGGGAGCACCCAGCCTTGGGACTTCAGCCCTGTGGCTTCTGCCGGGGCTTGGGGCGAGAGTGCCCAGACTTGGGGCTTCAACTCAGGGGCGCTGGAACAGGGAGTGGGGGCCAAGAGGCCATGGCTCCATCATTTTTAAAAATGGGAGGGCTTCTGCATCCCCATGGCTTCTGCCAGGGCTTGGGGCTCCCAGGCTTGGGGCTTCTGCCGGGTATCAGGTCATCCATTTTTCCAGGGGCCCACAAATGGGCCACTGGTTGTGACCTCCTCTTGAACCAAACATACTGTGCATTGTCTTCTCTCTTGCTGTGCCTAAGCCCTGGTCTACACTATGAGTTTAGGTCGAATTTAGCAGCGTTAGATCGATTTAACCCTGCACCCGTCCACACGACAAAGCCATTTTTGTTGACTTAAAGGGCTCTTAAAATTGATTTCTGTACTCCTCCCCGACGAGGGGATTAGCACTGAAATCGACCCTGCTGGGTCGAATTTGGGGTAGTGTGGAAGCAATTTGATGGTATTGGCCTCCGGGAGCTATCCCAGAGTGCTCCATTGTGACCACTCTGGACAGCACTCTCAACTCAGATGCACTGGCCAGGTAGACAGGAAAAGCCCTGGGAACTTTTGAATTTCATTTCCTGTTTGGCCAGTGTGGGGAGCTGATCAGCACAGGTGACCATGCAGTGCTCATCAGCACAGGTGACCATAGAGTCCCAAAATCACAAAAGAGCTCCAGCATGGACCGAATGGGAGGTACTGGATCTGATCGCTGTATGGGGAGATGAATCCATGCTATCAGAACTCCATTCCAAAAGACGAAATGCAGGAATATTTGAAAAAATCTCCAAGGGCATGAAGGACAGAGGCTATAACAGGGACCCGCAGCAGTGCCACGTGAAACTTAAGGAGCTCAGGCAAGCCTACCAAAGAACCAGAGACAAACAGCCGCTTCGTGTCAGAGCCTGGACATGCCGCTTCTATGATGAGCTGCATGCAATTATAGAGGGTGCCCCTACAACTACCCCACCCCTGTGCGTGGACTCCGTCAATGGATTCTCACGCAACAGGAATGCAGATTTTGGGGACAAGGAAGATGAGGATGAGGAGGACGTTGAAGATAGCGCAGAGCAAGGAAGCGGAGAAACTGTTTTCCCCGACAGCCAGGAACTGTTTATCACCCTGGAGCCAGTACCCTCCCAACCCACCGAAGGTGGGTTCCCGGACCTTGAAGGCGGAGAAGGGACCTCTGGTGAGTGTACCTTTGTAAATATAATACATGGTTTAAAAGCAAGCGTGTTTAATGATTAATTTGCCCTGAAGACTTGGGATGCATTGGCGGCCAGTACCGCTACTGGAAAAGTCTGTTAACATGAATGGGGATGGAGCGGAAATCCTCCAGGGACATCTCAGTGAAGCTCTCCTGGATGTTCTCCCAGGGTCACCTGGTTGAAATAGGGGAATTTTATTAAGGGGACCATTCCTGCTGGGCTGTTTGCCTGTGGCTGAACAGAAATCATCCCCGCTGTTAGCCACACGGTGGGGGGGAGGGGTGAAGTGATCATCCCAGAGAATTGGGTGTGTGTGGGGGGGGATGTTAGTTGGGTTTGTGCTGCATGTTAACCCGAAAATTTCAGCCCCTCCTTTTAAATGGCCAACCCATTTTAAATGGCCAACCCAATGGGTGTTTGGTATGGGAAATGAGGGTGCTGCTGTTTGAAACCATCCCCACATGTTATGAAGATTAAAGAAACCAAAAGACTGTGGCTTACCATGTCTGCCTGCAAACCGAATTCTGTTGTCCACCATCCCTTCGTGTGTGATCTCTCACACCAAATCAGCAGGCCCTCAATATAAGAGGCAAAATGCGACCTTGTAAAGAAATCACATATGCTATGTAATGTTAACAGCTTGGTTCACCATGAAAGAATCTACCCATTGTTCTCTAAAATGTGTCTTTTTAAATACTACTCTTCCTTTTTTTCCTCCCGCAGCTACAAATGTTTCAACGCTCTCCGTATCATCTCCGTCCCAGAGGCTAGCGAAGATTAGAAGGCAAAAAAACCGCACTCGCGACTAAATATTCTCGGAGCTCATGCAGTCCTCCCACACTGAAAGAGCCCAGCAGAATGCCTGGAGGCAGACACTGTCAGAGTGCAGGAAAGCACAAAATGAACGTGAGGACAGGTGGCGGGAGCAAGAGGAGAGATGGCGGGATCAAGATGATTGGTGGCATCAGCGTGATGAGAGGAGGCAGGAAGCAATGCTTAGGCTACTGGAGGATCAAACTGATATTCTCCGGCGTATTGTTAAGGTGCAGGAAAGGCAGCAGGAGCACAGACCGCCACTGCACCTCCTGTGTAACCAGCCACCCTCCTCCCCAAGTTCCATAGCCTCCTCACCCTGTCACCCAAGAACGCGGTGGGGGGGCCTCCGGCCACCCAACCACCCCAGCCCAGACGACTGCCCAAGCACCCAGACGACTGCCCCACCACAGTTAGGGAATCCCATTGCAGCAAAGCCATCCACTAGGACCTGCACATTTCCCAAAGTCAGCTTGATAGCAGCAGCTCAGTGATCGCATTGGCTATTTGGATCACAGCAGCCCCCACAGTAGATTTGCCCACTCCAAATTGATTCCCGACTGACCGGTAGCTGTCTGGCGTTGCAAGCTTGCAGAGGGCTATCGCCACTCGATTGTGAACTGTGAGGGCTGCTCTCATCTTGGTATTCTTGCACTTCAGGGCAGGGGAAAGCAAGTCACAAAGTTCCATGAAAATGCCCTTACGCATGTGAAAGTTTCGCAGCCTCTGGGAATCATCCCAGATCTGCAACACTATGCGGTCCCACCAGTCTGTGCTTGTTTCCCGGGCCCAGAATCGGCGTTCCACGGCATGAACCTGCCCCATTAGCACCATGATGTCCAAATTGCCAGGGCCCATGCTTTGAGAGAACTCTGAGTCCATGTCCTCATCACTCTCGTCACTGTGCTGCCGTCGTCTCCTCGCCTGCTATTGAAGTTTCCGGTTCTGCATATACTGCAGGATAATGCGCGTGGTGTTTACCGTGCTCATAACTGCCGCGGTGATCTGAATGGGCTCCATGCTTGCTGTAGTATGGTGTCTGCGCGGAAAAAAGGCACAAAACGATTGTCTGCCGTTGCTCTCACGGAGGGAGGGGCGACTGACAACATGGCTTACAGGGTTGGCTTACAGGGAATTAAAATCAACAAAGGGGGCAGGTTTTCATCAAGGAGAAACACACACAACTGTCACACTGAAGCCTAGCCAGTCATGAAACTGGTTTTCAAAGCCTCTGTGATGCGCAGCGCGCCTTGCTGTGCTCTTCTAATCTAATCGCAAACAGCCTAGTCAGCAAACAGCACCAGCGAGCTTTTAAACGTCCAAAGGCACATTCTACTACCATTCTGCACTTGTTCAGCCTATAGTTGAACTGCTCTTTACTACTGTCCAGGCTTCATGAGCCATGGAAGCAAGGGGTAGACTGGGGTAGGTGCGACCACGCGGTGATGCTGGCTGGGAGAGCAGCCTGAGGCAGAAGCCTCCAGCTGGCATGATATTCCAGGTAGGACTGAATCTCCATTAGACAAAACTTAAAGAAGAGAATGCCCTGGAGTCATTCCCATTTTTGTCCAGGTGCCCCCGACCGACCTCACCGAGATCGGCCAGGAGCATCTATGTCTGCCCAGGCGCCCCCGACCGACCTCACCGAGGTCGGCCAGGAGCACCACAAGACAACGACGACGGTTAACAGTCGTATTGCATCGTCTGCTGCTGGCAAGGCAAGGCAAGGAGATACTGCTGTGTAGCAATGCAGTACTGTGTCTGCCAGCAGCACCCTGGAGACGTATGGTGACATTGAGCTGAGCAGGCTCCATGCTTGCCATGGTATGCCATCTGCATAGGTAACCCAGGAAAAAAGGCGAGAAATGATTGTTTGCCGTTGCTTTCACGGAGGGAAGGAGGGAGCGGGACTTGATGACATGTACCCAGAACCACCTGTGACAATGTTTTTGTCCCATCAGGCATTGGGAGCTCAACCCGGAATTCCAATGGGCAGCGGAGACTGCAGGACTGTGGGATAGCTACCCACAGTGCAACACTCCTAAAGTCGACACTAGCCTCGGTACTGTGGACGCACTCCGCCAACTTAATGCGCTAGTAGAGACACACACAATCGACTGTATCAAATCGATTTCTAAAAAATCAACTTCTATTAAATCGACCTAATTTCATAGTGTAGACATACCCTAAGTCAAAAAGCATCTATAACAAAACAGCATAGCAACAGACTAATATCTTGGGTTTATCAGTGGATCATTGAGTGAAGAAAAAGGATTTCAACACTTTTGCTGCCATCATGTTAGAGGGTTGCTGGCTTCTCTTTTAAAGAAACAAACATTATTTGTTGAGGGCATGTTATACTTTGGTTGTTTTGCACTTGAGACTCTCCCTCCAAGACAGTGCTTCACAAACTGTGAGCCAGCTAGAGGTTCATAGGGGAGCCACAAGTCTGGGGAACATTTTTAATCAGTATGCCCATTTTTATCTTTTTTTTTAATTAAAAGACTAGTAAACTAGGCTTAAACATCACCTGCATCTTATCTATGTGTCTGTGTCTTCTGCTGGTGCTGCTGCCTGGGCTGGGAGCCTCTCTGGGTATGTCTACACTGTAATAAGACATGTATGCCTATCCCATGTCAGCTGACTTGGGTTCATGGGGCTTGGCTATAAAATTGCAGGGAGCCATTCGGGTTCTGTGCCTTTGTGCTTTCTGTTCCTGCAGGGAGCCTTCAGTTGAGAGAGTTCCTGTTGGGGGAAGCATTCATCAGGAAATCTCTCTATTGAAAGGTCCCTGCTGGAGTGGAGAGAACAGAGAGTTTCCCAGTACCAGCAGCACCAGCACTTGTGGATAGAAGAAGGGGAGGAGGGGTCCTGAGGGAGAGACAAGTGTGTCTAATCTTTATAATAGAATGATTTTCACCTACATGTAGAAAATGTTTGGCTGAAGAAGGATGACGATTTTAATAAAGTTAAACAGAAAAGAAAGAAAAGTAGACAATATGATGATAGTTACTTTATATTTGGATTTTCATGTCTCGATATCACTGAGGAAAGTCCACAGCCACAATGTGTCATTTGTTTTCAGGTGTCAGTGAGTGAAAGTATGAGGCCAGGGAAACTACAGAGACATTTAGAAACTATACACCTGACCTGGAATTCATAAACAAGAGTGTGATTATGTTTCCTTTGGAAACAAGAAGAATTAAAGTGGCAGAATGAAGTCATGTCTAAAGAAACAACTCTTCCTCAAAAAGCCTTAGAACCATCTTATATTGTAGCCATGCGAACTGAAAAATGCAAACAAGTGCACACAGTTTGAAAGACGCTTCAACTTCCAGTAGCAATAGACATCTGTGGAATTATGACTGGGGAACAAGCAGTCACGGCACTGAAAACCATTCTCTATGTCAAATAATACCATCTGTTGATGCATTTATGACCTTGCAGAAAATGTACAGGACTAGTTGATAAAACAAGTTAAGAATAATCAATATTTTGCACTGCATCTCGATGAATCCACAGATATAGCCTACATGGCTCCAATTCTGCAGTATGTGAGATTTATCAAAGCAGGTATAATAGCTCATTTTTTTTTTTTGCAGTGAAATTCCAACCCAAATAACAAGTGAGTAAATACTCAAGATCCTCAATAGATTTATTGTGGGTGAGATCTTAACTTGGTTAGGTGTATAAGACTGTGTGCTGATGGAGCAGTAGCCATGACCAGAAAGCACAGTGAAGTTGCAGCATGAATAAAGGAAATGGCAGCAATTTGGACATTCTGCATGATTCATCACCAAGCTTTGGCATCTAAGAATTTGCAACCTGAAGTACACAAGACCCTCAACATTGTTACTAAAATTGTTAATTTTAGAAAATCCTGGATAGTGAACAAATTGTTTTAGTATGCTGTGCTGAGATGTGCTCTGACAACACTCAGCTTCTGTTTCACAGTGAAATCAGGTGGTTGTCATGTGGGAAAATATTACAACACGTCTTTGAATTTTCCTCCTTGGGAAAATAGATCTTGAAGGTTACATGTTTAATGTGGACTTCTTGACTATGTTAGCTTATCTGGTGGGCATATATGGCAAATTGAATGCACTAAATCCAACACTTGAAGATAGGAATACAAATATACTAGATATGAAAGAGAAAATTAGGGGAGTCATAAAGAAGCTTTGTCTTTTGAGATGCCACATGAAAAGGGAGATATTGAGATATACTATCAGACTTTTTAAAAGAACAGAGTGAAAGGGATCAAAATGCTACTAAAGACCAAATAATAACTCATTTGTCTGGATTTGTATTCCCATTATGATGGATATTTTCCTGGAGTTTAACATGATTCTCCAGATACCTATTGGATTCTAAACCCATTCTTGATAACAGTTAACACCACTCCAACCGTAAGTATGGCTCAACAAAATCTCATAGAATTGTCAAGTGATCACCATGCTGAAGACCAGGTTTTCATATCTAAAATACCAGGAATTCTAGATTTATGTTAAAGAAGAGTACAAAGAACTCAGTGATGAAGCTATGAAAATGCTGCTTCCATTCACTTCAAGTTATCTCTAGGTCTGGGTTTTTAGCAATGATTTCTGTGAAAACTAAGCACAGAAATATTTAAACTTGGAAAATGACTTACATCTGCGGCTTATCAGAAATTCAGCCAAACACTGTGCAACTATGCAGTTTGAAACAGGCCCATTTTTCTCACTAAAATCTTAGGCAGTGTCCGGACACACTAAAAAATCCATAATTTCAAATGATAGTTTTAAAAAGCCAGAGCAGATCAGATTAAATTATATACCATATATACTCATTCATAAACCAATTTTTTTTAGTAAAAAAGGGAAGCACCAGAGAAGGGGGTCGGCTTATGAACGGGTATAGAGAGGGAGAGGTGGGACACAGCCCCTCCCCCCAACAGAGGGAGCAAGGAGAGGCAGCACAGCCAGCAGAGCCAGAAGGGAAGAGGCAGAGCCAGAGTCTCTCAGCTTCTGGCCATGCTGCTCTCCCCCCAGCCTCCGAAGGAGCTGCAGCCCTGCCACTTGGCCCCGCCCCCCAGAGCAGGCGGTGGCTGCGCTGCCCGGCCCAGCCTGCTGGAACATGCTGCGACCGCGCCGCCCGGTCTGGCCTGCTGGAACAGGCTGCGGCCACGCTGCTCGGCCTTTGGGAGCAGCTCCAGCCAGGCCTGAGACATCCTCCCCTGGCCCTCCTCAGATAAGGTGGGAAGGGATGGGATGGGGAGAGTATGGGGGGTCCCAGGCTAGGGGTGGGGTCATGTGGGGGGTGCTCACAGGTGCTCCCCTGACCGCCAGCTTCTCCCCCCAAAAAAATTTCCCCACCAGTTGCTGTCCCAGCCTGACAGGGTAAGCAGCTGGCGCTCCAGGATACTTTGTTTACTTTGGTTTACCTCCGTGCCTGCGAACGCTCGAGGTAAACAAACCATCTCAGCCCACCAGCGGCTTATCCTGATGGCCCAGAAGCCAAAGTTTGCCGACCCCTGAATTATAGAGTCGGCTTATGAACAGGTCATAAACATTTTCCATTTTTACTTATCCATCTTGGGGGGGTCGGCTTATAAACGAACCAGCTTATGATTGAGTATAATTATGATCAGTAATTAAACAAACAGTATTTGATTAAGATTGCAAAACTCCAAACTCTAGTGTCCCTCTTGAGTCTAGTGTCCTGAACTCTTTAATCTACTGTCCTGAGTCAGTTAAAAAAAGTGGTATTTGGTTATCGGGAGCCACTAAGTTTGAAAGTATCTGTAAGAGCCACATTACTAAAAAGTTTGGGAACTACAGGTCTAAGAAATAAGAAATGTTTTTCTTGATAACTGTAAGAAAATCAAATTATAGCTCATTGCATATCTGCTCACCGCTAGCTAGATCACAATTTGATTTATATGGTTCCCATCACAGAACTTCCTCACATCTTTTATGGTTCAACTGCCATAAAGCCTGATCCTAATTAAGAAAATCGAAAGAATTTTTGGACAGCTTTCATGGAGAGGGTATTTCTGGCTTGTTGATTACTGCAGAGCAAGAGGTTACTCTGCTGCACATTCTCATATATGGTATGCAGTGCTTGAATTATGGGGGGAAAAATAGGGGGCCCTTAATGAATGTGGACAGTCCCAGAGGCAGCGTTGAGCAAAGTACCAGGGTATCCACTGGCCAGCTCCTGAGCTGGCATCCTCTGCGCTGCTGTCTTCTTCCTTCTGCACTTACCCTTTGCCTTGTGCCCTACATCCTCTCCTACCCCTAACTGCCCCTCCTCCCTTACCTATTACCCCATGCCTTCTGCCCCTGCCTCTGCCCTTACCCCTAAGGGTCTCCATATCCCTTACCTGTTACCCCATGCCTTCTACCCCTTTCTCCTCCCCTACCTCTAACTGCCCCCCTTATCCCTTGCCTGTTAACTCTCTCCTTTTGCCCTGGCCTTCTGGACTCATAATCGCCCCTCCTGCCCTATCCCTAACTCCCCCATCTCCCCTATTTGTTACCCCGCAACATGCCTTCTGCCTCTGCTTCCTCCCCAACTCATAATTCTCCCTTCAGGACCTTCCCCTGGAGTGCACACAGTCCTTCTGCCCACCCTTACACCCATCAGACTTCTGCCTCCACCTCTAACCTGCCTCTCTGCTCCCCCAACACCACCTAGCTCCTCTGCTCCACGGGAAGGGGAAGCACCCAGCCTTGGAATGTCAGCCCTGCGGCTTCTGCTGGGGCTTGGAAAGAGAGTGCCCAGGCTCAGGGCTTCAGCTCAGGGGTACTGGGACAGGGGGCGGGGGCCAAGAGGCCATGGCGCCATCACTTTTAAAAATGGGAGGGTTCAGGTCATCCACTTTTCCGGGGGCCCGCAAATTGGCTTAGTCAAAGAAGTCTTTGTTTTTTCCATAAGCTGCAGCAAGGTCTTTCAACTTTAGACAATATTTGCACAGTTCTAGTTCTAGCTGTGGCTACTATCATACATATACTTTCTAATGAAAACAGCAGTGATGCAGATTAAAAATGAGGAAGGCAAGAGAGTGTCTTTTGTTGATTTGTAAATGTGCCTGAGTGTGAACAGCTGTGATCCATTGCATGTGATGCAAATGTTTCCCTGCAGTAAAAGGAGAGATGGCATTTGCTGTGTTATACAGACCATTTTAACCTTCCATTGTATGGTGTCTTTGGTAGGGATTCAATCAACTTGTACAGTGAACTGATGTCATCTAAACAGATGGACATAAGTGTAGGCAATCAAGAGACCATGTGTGTGACCAATGATTTTTGGATGATAACACTTAAAAAGCTGTCTGGCCTAAAGCTTGTGAAAGTATTGAAAAGTTCACGTGGGAAATAAACCAGTTCAGAGCTGGATGAACTTTCAGAATGGGCATGTAGCTTTCAAAGCTTTATGAGTTATAGGCCATCTTGAGTGAAGTGTGTTGCTGCACAGACTAGAGGGAAGAATTAAAATAAAGTCTATTTGCAGAAGACCCAGTGGCAAAGTTTTGTGTTATTAGGTCAGTAAGGTGTGAAGATCAGTTCCATTCCTTTTGCATTCATCTGCACAGGAAGGAATGGAATATTTAGTATCAATAAAATCTTTTTATATTAAAGAAAGATTTATGGTGGAAAGCCTGTATAACAATGGATCATCCAGTTTCATCAATCATTGTGAATACAGTGAAAAAAACAAACAATTAGCATAAATTATGAAAAGTATATTAGAGTTTTAAAATTCTCACTATCTTAATAATTAAGATAAGAGTAACTCAGGTAAGGTGATTTGTTTTTAATATATGACTTTTCACCTGACAGTATCTCTTTGTTCTTTTTCTTTTGTTTTTCCTTCTTTTTAATAATTTGTGTTTTACTGGGCTATTTACAGGTTAGCATATGGATAAATATAGATATGTAAAATGCAGGAAGTTATGCTGGTTTTAGTTGTGTTATTATGTTCAGATACAAATTAAGGTGCAATTGGTGCACTTTTGTTCTGCATAAAACAAAGAAATTAGTGTAAAATTATTATACACAGACATATAGGGCCTTGTCCAATGTCCATCAAAATAAATGGAAATCTTTCCACTGACTTCACAGGGCTTTAGATCAGGCCAATGGTGCAATATTGTTCTATCATGAGCAGTCGGTATACAATTTTTGTACATAGCATGTTACAAATAGCTCAGTAGCTGAACATCATTGTTGTTCAAATCAGTCTTTGCTACTCTCTAATCTGAGCTGTGATGTTCCAGATCTCATATTTTTTATTATAAATCATAACATGATGATGCATTTGCTTGCTGCTATTATTAACATTCTAAATAAATATATTTGATTTGCAAATGTTAGTATGTGACTGAGTTTCTCCCAGAACAAAATATACCGTTTTTTTAATCAAAAAATGAGTTAATCTCTGATCTTTCACTTACAGTAGACCAAATTGTCTCGATCTGTGGGAAGTTTCAGAAAACGTGTATGTGAATACCCTACTTGTCCATGTATGCTAAAGCTGAAACTACGTCTTGTTGAATTCATTTTGATGGTGATCCCTGAGTTTCAAAATAAATGACTGATTATTTTTCATTGGCATTCTCTCCATGAAGGTGAGGAGATAGGGGTGCGGAATTTTGGAGGACATATGTATGCTTCTCTTTTATATGCTATGACTTGTCTATATCTGGGCTATTCAGAACTGCACAGAGAATGGCCATCTGCCCTTTACATTTGTCTTTCTTTTTCTGGGTCTTTGCAATTTGTTATAGGTCTTGGACATGAGTGCTGTATGTTGGCCAGTCCATGCTGGTGTGGGGGTAATATCAAAGCTGGGGTATTTATAAAAAATGGAAGTTATTATTATTTATTATTAAAATGGCAAAACAAACAAACAAACAAACTTTACCCTCCAAGAGGCACATAATGCAGTTTTAGTGGGAAGCCCTCAAGCTCCCGTTACAATAGGCAGAAATTATCAACCCTTCCCAGGTGTGAGTAGGCTCTAATATGTCTGAAAATTCCTTAAAGCTAAACAAAAAGACCCACAGCATTTTTCATTTCTTGGCTGCATATACCGGTAGTGCTAGGTCCTGAGATGCTGTAAATGGAGCTATGCTGACTTACACAAGCTACGGATCTGACTTATAAATTTTAATGTTAAAAGTATTTCCAGACTTGCTGTCCCACTCATATAAATTGAAAAAATATGCATTAAAAATAATTTATATTGGTATGCATTGTCTTTTCAACCCCCAGTCAGGATTAGGAACCCATTTTGGTAGGCATTGTACAGAGTCAAGACATTTCTAATTCATTCAGTGATCTTCAGTGGCTTGCAGTCATGTCATTCTGTGCTGTAATTATATCAGATTTCACAATTTTTGCTGTTGTACTATCATTCACAAATTAAGTAGGGTGAGTTTAGGTCAAAAATTGGATGAGAGACTTTTAATCAACCCAAATACTGCAGGATATGGTGTTGGTGATTCTGGAGACCTTGCTTGCTAAGTTGCTATATGATCCTGGTTATAAACATCAGATAACTACTGAGTACCAGGAATGAGAACAACAGTATCAAGGAAAGGAGGTCGTACTCAACACCATTACTGAAATGCTGGCTCTTCAGTGACACTTTTTTTGGGAGGTGAGGGGGGGCAATAGGTACATATAACTAAAGATTTTGTTGTTACTCTGCATGTAACTACAGTTACTGGTGAATGTCCTTCCATCACCAATTTCTGCCCTAATGATTTTTTACCTTTAGTGTCTTTTAAAGAAAAATGATTTTGAACTGGAGAGATCTGTCTTGCATTCAGAGAGGCTTCTGTTACACACTTTTCTTCTCTTTCTGTAAACTATCACCTCTATTGAATTTTAATTCTTTTTCCCACTCCTCTTTTCCACTATGGTCTCTTAGAGGAATAAAACATTGGCACAGAATGATTTTCTGGACTGTTAATTTTAGAAAATATGCAATGCCATCATAGTTCTAGAAAACTAAAGCAGGGCCTCTTATGTCCATTATGAAAAGTTTACTTTCTGTAATATCTAAAATTAATCTCCCCCACATCTCTGAGACACCAATTTCCCATTTTTTAAAAATGCAGCTTTTATTTTATAACACCTTATAGTTATCATTTACAGTTTCTCAGTGGTTTTCTTTTAAACATTAAGGACTACACTGTGACATAAACTACTGCTAAGCTTTGGGTGTGGTGCAAAGTCCCTCCCCCTCCCCTGTGCACACCTACAGCAGGAGTTCTGGAAGCCACTGCCTCTTGGAACTCCAAGGAAACCAGTCACTATACTAGCCTCAAAGAGGTTACAGTGTATTCTCCCCTCCATATCCTGTCAGATTTTCTGGTCTACTGCAGATTGATCAATGCTATAGTTTGCCTTTTCCCATCCCTCTGTACCCACTTTGCATAGGGTAGCATTGATTATGGCACTAATTCTGCAGAATCCTTTACACATTGACTCATATGTGATCAGGGCTGGTGATCGCACCCTAGGCGAAACTTCCACCTTCCGCCCTCCCCCCTCCCCGAGCCCTACAGCAGCTCCCCCCCTCCGCCCTGAGGCGCCCCCCCTGCGGCAGCTCTCCACCCCCCCCCGACCCGAGGAGCCATGCGGCAGCTCCCCACCCCAGCTCACCTCTGCTCCACCCCCTCCCCGAGCCCTGCGGCAGCTTCCCACCCCCTTCTGCCCTGAGGCGCCCCCCATGGCAGCTCCCCCCCCGCCTGGGGAGCCGTGCGGCAGCTCCCCACCCCAGCTCACCTCTGCTCCGCCTCCTCCCCAAGCCCTGCGGCAGCTCCCCCCCCCCGCCCTGAGGCGCCCCGTGGCAGCTCCCCCGCCCCGCCCGGGGAGCCATGTGGCAGCTCCCCGCCCCAGCTCACCTCTGCTCCGCCTCCTCCCCGAGCACGCCGTCGCTGCTCCACTTCTCCCGCCTCCCAGGCTTGCGGCGCCAATCAGCTGTTTGGCACCGTAAGCCTGGGAGGGAGAGAAGCAGAGTGGGGCAGCGTGCTCAGGGGAGGAGGGGGAGCAGAGGTGAGCTGGGGTGGGGAGTTCCCCTGCATGCTGCCCTCCCCCTTACTTGCTGCAGGTGGCCCTCCCGGCGCCCTCCCACCCCAGCTCCCTCTGCCTAAATGCCGGTGGCGACTGGGGCGGCCGAAGATCCAGCTGCTGTGGTCGCAGCTGAAGAAAATGCCCCCCAAATCCTAGTGTCCTAGGCGACCACCTAGGTCGCCTAATTGGTTGCACCGGCACTGTATGTGATTAATAGAAAGGATGGAGGAAAGAGATTCCTTGCCCTGCATGCTCACATAGGGACGACTGAACACAATCTAGCTCTGTTCTGAGATTTTCCCATCTCCCTAAAAAATCCCATAATTTATCTCATACCTGAATAGTGTAAAGTGCTATTTTTAATTGGTGAATGTGAGCCTTAATAAGAGAATGGAACATGAATCACCTATCCTCTTCTTAAAAAATATGTTTCATCCATTGATTTCTTAGTGCTAAGCCTAGTGCATTAGAGTTTACTTTTCTTAAAAAATACAGGTCAAAGCTCTACACTGGTGATGCAGCTTTGCAGTTGATATGTTTAAGCCACTCTTTTGCTTTAAAAATAAGGATTTTAACTTAATTCTTGACTATTTCGCCTTTCATGGTTTCAAGGTTTCTTTGTTCTCTCAGTCAAATAAAAGAGAACTTAATGGGGAAATCACTTCCATCATTGATTTATCTCAGTCTGTGATAGGAAATTTAAATTTTTTTCCATATCTGCTTCTTTCTTTTTAAGAAAAAGTTAATTATGTCTTTAAGAGCATTACTGCAATTATTTGCATCTTTTTTTTTTCTTCTTCTTCTTCTTTTGGAAGGGTAACTATTTTTGCGTTGAATGATTCATCTGGGATATTTCTGAGACCTTTTCAATGTGTAACAGAATTTTTTAAAGAAGTTCTTTGAGGATTTTGTCTAAAAATACTTTTGATTTTGGCTTCAAAGTTTTCATAATTTGTAGGATTCTTTTTAAGAATTCTTTTTTAAGTATTTAGAATGTGGTATGGTATCACAGTTAATGTGTAATTAACTGAGTCATAGGAGACATCATAGTAATTTCCCATCTGTCACAAAAGAGGTTGATTTTCCCCTTCAGCTGTTTTTTTAAACCTATCAGTAAATAGGGAAATATTGACTTTTAGCCGATCAACTAAACTTTCTAGAATGACAATTCTTAAGTAAATAAAATATTTTTTAATCAATGCAGGAATGCATGTAGTGGATAGAAGCGCCTCTGACTTTGACCAATGACCAGAAAGGCTTTTTGCCAAGACATGAAGTCAATGGGATTACTCACATGCATAAAACTTAACGTGGTCAAATTGTTTGCTGGATTAGGGCACAAGAGTCTTTATGACAGTCATCAGGTGCAGGCGAACTAGAGGCAAGAAAGATGGGATAGTAGTTAGTGCTCTAACCTTAAGCCTGGGATCTTGGGAGATCCAGGTACAATTATTTTTACCACCACAGACTTCCTTTGTGACCTTGGGCAAGTCACTTAAGTCCCGGTCCATGAAAGTAAATGGCAAGACTCCCATTACCTTCAATGGGAGCTGGATCAGTCCTTCTGTGCCTCAGTTCCTCAACTCTCAGCCCTGGTCTGCACTACGAGTTTAGGTCTAATTTAGCAGAGTTAGGTCGATTTAACCCTGCACCTGTCCACATGACCAAGCCTGTTTTGTCAACTTAAAGGGCTCTTAAAATCGATTTCTGTACTCCTCCACGGTGAGGGGTTTAGCGCTAAAATCGACCTTGCTGGGTTGAATTTGGGGTAGTGTGGACGCAATTCGACGGTATTGGCCTCCGGGAGCTATCCCTGAGTGCTCCATTGTGACCGCTCTGGACAGCACTCTCAACTCAGATGCACTGGCCAGGTAGACAGGAAAAGCCCCGGGAACTTTTGAATTTCATTTCCTGTTTGGCCAGCGTGGTGAGCTGATCAGCACAGGTGACCATGCAGAGGTCATCAGCACAGGTGATCATGGAGCCCCAGAATCGCCAAAGAGCTCCAGCATGGACCGAACAGGAGGTACTGGATCTGACTGCTGTATGGGGAGAAGAATCCATCCAGGCAGAACTCCATTACAAAAGACGAAATACCAATATATTTGCCAAAATCTCCAAGGGCATGATGGACAGAGGGTACAACAGGGACACACACCAGTGCCGCGTGAAAGTTAAGGAGCTGAGGCAAGCCTACCAAAAAACAAAGGATGCAAACGGTCGATCCGGATCAGATCCCCATACATGCCGCTTCTATGATGAGCTGCATGCAATTCTATTACCACTATCCCCCACTGTCCGTGGACACCTGCAAGGCGGGAGTCTCACACAACAGGGATGAGGATTTTGTGGATGAGGAAGATGATGAGGAGGAGGAGGTTGAGGATAGGGCACAGCAGGCAAGCGGAGAATCCCATCTCCTCAGCAACCAGGAACTGTTCATCACCCTGGAGCCAATACCCTCCCAACCCTCCCAAAGCAGGCTCCCGGACCTTGAAGCCAGAGAAGGCACCTCTGGTGAGTGTACTTTTGTAAATATAATACAGGGTTTAAAAGCAGGCATGTTTAATGATTAATTTGCCCCTGAAGACTTGGGATGCATTCGTGGCCAGTATAGCTACTGGAAAAGTCTGTTAACGTGTCTGGGGATGGAGCAGAAATCTTCCAGGGACATCTCCATGAAGCTCTCCTGGAGCTACTCTAAAAGCCTTTGCAGAAGGTTTCTGGGGAGGGCAGCCTTATTCCATCCTCCGTGGTAGGACACTTTACTACGTCAAGCCAGTAGCAAGTAGTCTGGAATCATTGCAGAACAAAACATTGCAGCAAATGGGTCCGGGCTTTGGTGGCATTCAAGCAACATCCGTTCTTTATCTCTCTGTGTTAGCCTCAGGAGAGTGATATAATTCATGGTCATCTCGTTGAAATACAGAAAATTTGTTTAAGGGGACATTCAGAGGTGCCCTGCTGGGCTGCTGGGCTGTTTGCCTTTGGCTGAAAAGAAATCATCCCCGCTGTTAGCCACACAGTGGGGGGAGGCCCGTTCATGCTGAGCTGTTCACGTTTGGCTGACAGGGATCTTCCCTGATACTAGCCACGTAGGTGGTGGGGGGAAGTAGGGGGGTCTGAAGTGATCATCCCAGAGAATTGGGTGTGGGGGGGGTTAGATTGTGCTGCACATTCACCCTAAAACCGCAGCCCCTCCTTTTAAATGGCCAACCCAATGGGCTTTGCTTGGTATGGGAAAGGAGGGCGCTGCTGTTTGAAACCGTTCCCATATGTTATGAAGGTTGAAGAAGCCAAAACCCTTTGCCTAACCATGGCTGCCTGCAAGCCGAATTCTGTTGCCCAGCCGAGCGTGTGTGATGTCTCACACCAAACCGGCAGGCACTCAATATAAGAGGCAAAATGCGACCTTGTACCAAAAGCACATGTGCTATGTAATTGATTCAGTGTGAAATAGTCTTCCCTTTGTTCTCTAAAATGTATTTTTTAAATACTACTCTCCCTTTTTTTCCTCCCGCAGCTACAAATGTTTCTACGCTCCCCCTATCATCTCTGTCCCAGAGGCTAGCGCCGACGACATGTTCTCAGAGCTCATGCAGTCCTCCCATACTGAAAGAGCTCAGCAGAATGTGTGGAGGCAAACAATGGCAGAGTCCAGGAAAGCGTTAAATGAACGGAATGAGAGGAGGGAGGAGCACAATGAGAGGAGGCAGGATGCAATGCTGAGGCTAATGGGGGAGCAAACTGACATGCTCAGGCATCTGATGGAGCTGCAGGAAAGGCAGCAGGAGCACAGACCGCCGCTGCAGCCCCTGTATAACCGCCTGCCCTCCTCCCCAAGTTCCATATCCTCCTCACCCAGATGCCCAAGAACGTGGGGGGGAGAGGCTACGGGCACCCAGTCACTCCACCCCATAAGATTGCCCAAGCAACAGAAGGCTGGCATTCAATAAGTTTTGAAGTGCAGTGTGGCCTCGTCCTTCCCTCCTCCCCTCATCCACCACCCCACCTGGTGCTTCCCTCCTCACCCACCCCTCCCGGGCTACCTGGCGAGTTTTCCCCCTATTTGTGTGATGAATGAATAAAGAATACATGATTTTGAAACAATAATGACTTTATTGCCTCTGAAAGCGGTGATTGAAGGCGGGAGGTCAGTTGGCTTACAGGGAAGTAGAGTCAACCAAGGGGCGGGTTTTCATCAAGGAGAAACAAACAGAACTGTCACACCGTAGCCTGGCCAGTCATGAAACTGGTTTTTACTTCTCTGATGCGCAGGGCACCCAGCATTCATGCTGGGCACCATACCAGGGTGCTCTTCTAATCACCCTGGTGTCTGACTGCACATAATCAGCTGCCAGGCAATTTGCCCCAACCTCCCACCCCACCATAAACGTCTCCCCCTTACTGTCACAGATATTGTGGAGCACACAGCAAGCAGCAATAACAATGGGAATATTGGTTTCGCTGAGGTTTAACCTAGTTAGTAAACTGTGCCGGCGAGCTTTTAAACGTCCAAATGCACATTCTGCCACCATTCTGCACTTGCTCAGCCTATAGTTGAACTGCTCCTTACTACTGTCCAGTCTGCCTGTGTATAGCTTCATGAGCCATGGAATTAAGGGGTAGGTTGGGTCCCCAAGGATAACTATAGGCATTTCAACATCCCCAACGATAATTTTCTGGTCTGGGAAGTAAGTTCCTTCCTGCAGCTGTTGAAACAGACCAGAGTTCCTGAAGATGCGAGCGTCATGCACCTTTTCCGGCCATCCCACGTTGATGTTGATGAAACGTCCCTTGTGATCCACCAGTGCTTGCAGCACCATTGAAAAGTACCCCTTGCGGTTTACGTACTGGCTACCAAGGTGGTCCGGTCCCAAGATAGGGATATGCATTCCGTCTATCGCCCCACCACGGTTAGAGAACCCCGTTGCAGCAAAGCCATCCACTATGACCTGCACATTTCCCAGAGTCACTACCCTTGATAGCAGCAGCATTGGCTACTTGGATCACAGCAGCTCCCAAGTAGATTTGCCCACTCCAAATTGATTCCCGACTGACTGGTAGCTGTCTGGCGTTGCAAGCTTCCAGAGGACTATTACCACTTACTTCTCAACTGTGAGGGCTGCTCTCATCTTGGTATTCTTGCGCTTCACGGCAGGGGAAAGCAAGTCACAAAGTTCCATGAAAATGCCCTTACGTATGTGAAAGTTCCGCAGCCACTGGGAATCATCCCAGACCTGCAACACTATGCGGTCCCACCAGTCTGTGCTTGTTTCCCCGTCCCAGAATCGACGTTGCATGGCATGAACCTGCCCCATTAGCACCATGATGTCCAAATTGCCAGGGCCCATGATTTGAGAGAAGTCTGTGTCCATGTCCTCATCACTATTGTGATCACACTGTCGTCGCCTCCTCGCCTGCTTTTGCAGGTTCTGCACATACTGCAAGATAATGCGCGAGGTGTTTACAATTCTCATAACAGCAGTGGTGAGCTGAGCGGGCTCCATGCTTGCCGTGGTATGGTGTCTGCAGGAGAACAGGAGAGCAGAGTTGCAGTGGAAGTGGTGGATGGTGACAGATGCCACGAGAATAGATACTTATACAGAACGACGAGAGATCCTGCGAGCTGGATTCATGGCACCAGGAGAGCAGGAGAGCAGAGTTGCAGTGGAAGCGGTGGAGGACGACGGTTAGCACCGTGCACATTTCCCGAAGACGAACACACGTAGCCGGGAGCCCCTGACAGCCAACATGGAGAAATTCGCTATCGAGACAAGAGCAGGAGAGCAGAGTTGCAGCAGAAGCAGTATATGACAACTGTTAGCAGTCCTACTTCACTGTCTGCTGACAGCAGCACCCAGGACACAACAGCGGCAGTGTTGGTGAGCTGAGCTGAGCTGGCTGCATGCTTGCCGTGGTATGGCGTCTGCATGGGAAAAAAGGCGTGAAATGATTGTCTGCCATTGCTTTCACGGAGGGAGGGTCGACTAACGACATGTACCCCAAACAATGTTTTTGTCCCATCAGGCATTGGGAGCTTAACCCAGAATTCCAATGGGGAGCAGAGACTGCGGGAACTGTGGGATAGCTACCCACAGTGCACTGCTCCGTAAGTCGATGCTAGCCACGGTAGTGAGGACGCACTCCGCCAACTTAATGCGCTTAGTGTGGACATGCGCAATCGACTGTATAAAATCGATTTCTAAAAATCAACTTCTATAAAATCGACCTAATTTCGTAGTGTAGATATACCCTAAGATGGGGCATAACAGTACCTCCAAGGAGAGTTGTAAGGATAAAACACATTAAAGATTGGGAGGCTACATTAAGGAAAGTTTCCAAATGGAAAGGGGGTATTCAAATCCTTTTTGACTATAGTTAACGTAAAAGGATTTAAAAAGCAAAATTTATGGATATGACTTCTGTGGTTCTAGGCTTGTGACTTAAACGTTTTGCTTCAGTTTTTTCCATTTGTGAAATGGAGACAAAAATACTTAATTATTTCACAGACCTGTTGCAAGGATAAGTATATGTTTGTAAAGTGGTTTGACAAAGATTAAGAACTAAGTATAACTATTTTACACTACTGTGAAAGGCAGATTTTTAAAGTCAAAAGTTAAATTCTGTAAATACATGAAAAAGCTCAAATATCAGGCATAAAGGAAAAAACATATTTTGCTGAAAGTTAACAAAAATATGGAAAATAATTGGTAAAAATGGAAGACTAATAACATCAGAAGACTAAACATGAAATCGTAACATCAGATTTGCATGTCTTTCTGAACTTTTATTATTTTAATGATGCGGTTTGAATCATTTGTTAAAATGCTGTGCTGGGTTATGTATTAGTTCAAACCTTGTTGATAAAAAAACAAAACAAAGAAAACAAATTAATTTATTGAATGTAAATAGGTACAGTTTTTACCTTTAATCTTGTCAATGTGCATTCTTGAATGTGTTTAGGCAATTCTAATTGACTGGGTCCTAGTTCAATATAATATAGGGAAATTCTGCAATGAGGCCACTGAATGTGCAATTTAATTATGCTGGTGTGCACTTCTATTTTTTTCTAATGCAGAGGATCTATTGGTAAAATGAATGCCCATTTTGTGGTCTGTTATGCAGAAAATGTTTAATCCAGTGTTTGATTTACTCTGTTAAATCTTCTTTATTGAATGCGGTTATTCATCCGTGCAGAATTGGGTATGCTGCTTTCTGTTACTATGACATTGCAATTAAATAGCTAAAGAGAAAAACATGGTAAGACATTTTCTAAAGGTCCATGACATTCCCATAAAATTATTCATATTTATATATTGTTTTTCTCTTTTATTTGTTTTTACGTTGCCAATACTAAAACTGAACAGTACAGAGAAATATTTTTTCATTGCAGAGCTTGACAAATCCAGCAGTTAAGGATCCTAGATGAACATTTTGTCAAATAAACTAGTACTAAGAAGAATTTCTGGTCCAGTGGATAATGACTGTCATCATGAAATAGGATTGTACTGATTGCCATCTTAATGAATGAAGCTAGCAGGAGCTCAGAGAACCAAACAACAGCATTTTGTGATGGGATAAATAGTTGGGCACTTTGGATACAGGAAGACATTGATAGGGAAATCACTCTACCCCTGTGCACTTTTAGAGTGGTATTAAATCATAAAACATATTCTCAAGTTTAAATACTTGAAATAACGTTTTCATGCACACTTCCTTTTCTTAGCAAGAAAAGGGTCTGAGAGGAGAATTTATAATCTCTTTCTGTCACATTTCATCAAATATTACATTATAGATTATAACATTCTCAATGATATGATGGTATTTCTTCCTCATCTCAAAACATTTAGGACAGGGATGATCAACATTGTGAAGTATTTGGGGCTGAACAGTTGCTGTTGAGAGTGAAAAACAAAGAAAAGAGCCTTTGTTAATAGGATAGGGCTACAGGGACTGCAGGATAGGAAAACTGTAAACAAGTTTTTGCAAAACAGCTGCTAGGATAATTATAAGGCACATAAGATTTGGTCTTACTACTTTTATATCATTAGAATCCATCATTGTTTGTTTAGCCTTAAATATTATAACTATTAATTTTCTTCATCTGTTATTTGTTTCTTAGCCTATTGAGAAGCCCCGATGTCTGAACACATTTTATATTTGTCTTTAATGTTGTTTGAAGTTTTCCACTGTGTTTCCTAAGTTTTCTGGCGTGTGTCCTATTAACAAGGATTCCGTTGTGTATGAATTTTACCATGTCTGGTGGAACTTTAGGACTGAGGTGGTCTCTGGTTTGCATTAGTTGTTTTCTACTATTTTTTCCATTCTTTTTCTGTGTAAGCAAGGGACTTGTAATAAGGTGTTAACAGGCTACTGGTTGGTTTATTATTACTTACGAGTTAAGGTGTTAAGACTTGAATATATTCACACACACATTCAAATAACATTAAGAATTTAGTTTAAACATTCACAAGGCAATAAATGCAGAGTAAAAAATGAAACTCTGTCTAAATGTTATCCTTTTGTACTTCGGGTAGGTATTCCTAGCTCTTTGTAATCTTGCTTAAATTACTAAGGCTGGGGTTTTCAAAATTGCTCATCTTTCATTTAGGCACCATAATAAATACTAGATTTTCAAAAGAGTCCAGCAAATTTGATGCCAATCTCTTTTGAAAATCTTGCCAAAAGTGTTACAATAGGATTTGCTGGATGTTGAGCTCTTTTGAAAATCTGGTTCCAATTATGGGTGCTGAGAATTTGAATATCTGGCCCTGAGGCCAAGTTCCACAAAGTTACTTGGGCGCTTAAGACTCGGGTTTAGGTGCCTAAGTCCCATTCTCCACT
This sequence comes from Chrysemys picta bellii, assembly GCF_011386835.1. Taxonomy (NCBI): domain Eukaryota; kingdom Metazoa; phylum Chordata; order Testudines; family Emydidae; genus Chrysemys; species Chrysemys picta. Next base: position 75,062,668 of record NC_088799.1, read on the forward strand.
GTGATCCACAAAACTGCTGCTGAATGCTTTAGGTGCCTAACCTCCAGAGAGAGAGAGAGAGAGACTCTGTAGTCCAGGTGTTGGGTGTGTCTAAGTCCAGTACCCCTACTCCAATCTCTCTCTCTTTATTTATGCACAGTAGAACAGATTCAACAGCAGTGGTTGAGAGAATATCCCATAGTTCAGTGGTTAGAGCCTGCTCCTGAGAAATGGGAGACCCCTGTTTAAATTCTTTCTCCCGCTCTGGTAGAGAGAGAGGAATTGAACCTGGGTCACCCACATCCCAGGCAAGTGCGCTAACCACTGGGCTAAAAGTAATAAGGTGGCTGCCACCATAACTACCTGTTAGTTCGCCAGACATTTTGTATGGTGCGACTCAGGCACCTAACTCATTCCTGTAGGAAGTGGCTTAGATGCCTAAGCTGCCTGACTTCAGGCACTGGGTTCCTATTTGTGCATCACTCAGGAAAGATAGGTGCCTCTTTGCAGCCCAGACTTAGGGTATGTCTACACTACGAAATTAGGTTGAATTTATAGAAGCTGGTTTTATAGATATGGGTTTTATACAGTCGATTGTGTGTGTCCCCACATAAAATGCTCTAAGTTCATTAAGTCGGCGGACCGCATCCACAGTACCGAGGCTAGCGTCGACTTCTGGAGCGTTGCACTGTGGATAGCCATCCCACAGTTCCCGCAGTCTCCGCCGCCCATTGGAATTCTGGGTTGAGATCCCAATGCCTGATGATGCAAAAACAGTGTCACGGGGGATTCTGGGTACATGTTGTCAGGCCCCTCCCCATCCATCAGAGCAACGGCAGACAATAGATTCGTGCCTTTTTACCGGGGTTACCTGTGCAGACAACATACCACGGCAAGCATGGAGCCCGCTCAGCTCAGCTCAGCTCAGCGTCACCATATGTCATCTGGGTGCCGGCAGACGTGGTACTGTATTGCTACACAGCGGCAGCTAATTGCCTTTTGGCAGTAGACGGTGCAGTATGACTGGTAGCCGTCATAGGCTATCTGGGTGCTGGCAGACGTGGAGCTGCATTGCTACACAGCAGCAGCTCCTTATCTTTTGGCAGTGGATGGTGTATTACGATTGATATCCGTAATCGTCATGTTCCTCAGTGAGTTCAATCAGAGGCACCCGGGAAAGTTCTTCAGCAAATTCCTCTAAGAAATACTGAACCAAATTTTCCACTCTGGGCATCTGATTCTTGACGATGATGGCTATCAGTCGTAGTACATCATTTTCTGCCAAGCACCCAGAAGATGCCAATGGCTATCAGTCATGCTGCACCGTCTGCTGCCAGCTTAAGATGTAAAAAATAGATGGACCAGATTTGTTCTGTATTCATTTGCTTCCCCCTCCCTCCGTGAAATCAACGGCCTGCTAAACCCAGGGTTTTGATTCAATCTTTGGGGGGGCCATTCTGTGTGACAGTTGTTTGTGTTTCTCCCTGATGCACAGCCACCTTTGTTGATTTTAATTCCCTGTACCTGTATGCCATGTCGTCAGTCGCCCCTCCCTCCCTCCGTCAGACACTAGTTTCGCGCCTTTTTTCAGACCAGACGCCATAGCACTGGGATCATGGAGCCCACTCAGATCACTGCGGCAATTATGAGCACTATGAACACCACGTGCATTGTCCTGGAGTATATGCAGAGCCAGGACATGCCAAAGCAAAACCAGGACCAGCTGAGGAGGCGATTGCAGCGCGGCGACGAGAGTGATGAGGAAATTGACATGGACATAGACTTCTCACAAAGTACAGGCTCCAGCAATGTGTAAATCATGGTGTTACTGGGGCAGGTTCATGGCGTGGAACGCCGATTCTGGGTCCAGGAAACAAGCACAGACTGGTGGGACCGCATCGTGCTGCAGGTGTGGGACGATTCCCAGTGGCTACGAAACTTTCGCATGCGTAAGGGCACTTTCATGGAACTTTGTGACTTGCTTTCTGATGCCCTGAAGCGCCAGAATACCAGGATGAGAGCAGCCTTCACAGTTGAGAAGTGAGTGGCAATAGCCCTGTGGAAGCTTGCAATGCCAGACAGCTACCAGTCAGTCGGGAATCAATTTGGAGTGGGCAAATCTACTGTGGGGGCTGCTGTGATCCAAGTTGCCAGGGCAATCAAAGACCTGCTGATATCAAGGGTGGTGACTCTGGGAAACGTGCAGGTCATAGTGGATGGCTTTGCTGCAATGGGATTCCCAAACTGTGGTGGGGCGATAGGCGGAACCCATATCCCTATCTTGTCACCGGAGCACCAAGCCACCGAGTACATAAACCGCAAGAGATACTTTTCAATGCTGCTGCAAGCCCTGGTGGATCACAAGGGATGTTTCACCAACATCAACGTGGGATGGCCGGGAAAGGTACATGATGCTCGCATCTTCAGGAACTCTGGTCTGTTTCGAAAGCTGGAGGAAGGGACTTTCTTCCCGGACCAGAAAATAACCGTTGGGGATGTTGAAATGCCTATCGTGATCCTTGGGGACCCAGCCTACCCCTTAATGCCACACACTGCAGTTTAAAACTTTAACTCTTATTGAAGGCCAGCCTTCTGATGCTCAGGCAATCATCTGGGGTGGAGTTACTGGGTGGCCGGAGGCCCCCCCACCGTGTTCTTGTGCGTCTGGGTGAGGAGGCAATGAGACTTGGGGAGGAGGGCTGTTGGTTACACAGGGGGCTGTAACCGTGGTCTCTGCTCTTGCTGCCTTTCCTGCAGCTCAATGATACGCTGGAGCATATCAGTTTGATGCTCCAGAAGCCGGAGCATCGACTCTTGCCTTCTGTCTGCAAGCTGACACCACCTATCATCTTCAGCCAGCCACTTGCTCTCTTCAGCCCGCGATTCAGCCCGCCACTTCTCCTCTCGTTCATATTGTGCTTTTTTGCACTCTGACATTGACTGCCTCCACGCATTCTGCTGTGCTCTTTCAGCGTGGAAGGACATCTGGAGCTCCCTGAACATATCATCCCGAGTCCGCCGTTTTCTCCTTCTAATCTTCGCTAGCCTCTGCGAAGGAGAAACATTTGCAGCTGGTGGAGGAGAAGGGAGAGGTGGTTAAAAAAGACACATTTTAGAGAACAATGGGTACACTCTTTCAGGTTAAGTTTTGCTGTTCACATTACACAGCACATGTGCTTTCGTTACAAGGTCGCATTTTTCCTCTTATATTGAGGGCGTGCCGGTTTGGTGTGAGAGATCACTCATGCAGTGCCAGGCAACAGAATTCAGCTTGCAGGCAGCCATGGTAAGCCACAGTCTTTTGGCTTTTTTAACCTTCATAACATGTGGGAATGGTTTCAAACAGCAGCGCCCTCATTTCCCATACCAAACACCCATTGGGTTGGCCATTTAAAATGGGTTTGCAATGTAAAAGAAGGGGCTGGGGTTTCCGGGTTAAGATGCAGCACAAACCCAACTACCCCCCTCCCCACACACCCAATTCTCTGGGATGATCACTTCACCCCTCCCCCCCACCACGTGGCTAACAGCTGGGAACATTTCTGTTCAGCCGAGCAGGAACGGGCACCTCTGAATGTCCCCTTAATAAAATCACCCAATTTCAACCAGGTGACCGTGAATGAGATCACTCTCCTGAGGATAACAAAGAGAGATAAGGAATGGATGTTCTCTGCATGCCAGCAAACACCGGGACCATACGCTGCCATGCTTTGTTATGCAATGATTCCAGACTACGTGCTACTGGCCTGGCGTGGTAAAGTGTCCTAACATGGCGGACGGGATAAGGCAGCCCTCCCCAGAAACCTTTTGCAAAGGCTTTGGGAGTACATGAAGGAGAGCTTTCTGGAGATGTCCCTGGAGGATTTCCGCTCCATCCCCATACACGTTAACAGACTTTTCCAGTAGCTGTACTGGCCGCGATTGCCAGGGCAAATTAATCATTAATCATTAAACACGCTTGCTTTTAAACCATGTGTAATATTTACAAAGGTACACTCTCCAGAGATCCCTTGTGTGCCCTCAGGGTCTGGGAGCACGCCTTGGGTGAGTTCGGGGGTTACTGGTTCCAGGTCCAGGGTGATAAACATATCCTGGCTGTTGGGGAAACCGGTTTCTCTGCTTCCTTGCTGTGAGCTCTCTTCATTGTCTTCATCATCATCTTCCTCGTACCCCGAACCCACTTCCCTGTTGCGTGTTTCTCCATTGACGGAGTCAAAGCACACTGTTGGGTAGTGGTGGCTGCACCCCCTAGCATTGCATGCAGCTCTACGTAGAAGTAGCATGTTTGCGGCTCTGCCCTGGACCTTCTGTTTGCTTCTCTGGCTTTGTGGTAGGCTTGCCTTAGCTCCTTAATTTTCACACGGCACTGCTGTGCGTCCCTGTTATGGCCTCTGTCCTTCATGGCCTTTGAGACCTTTTCTAATATTTTGCCATTTCGTTTACTGCTACGGAGTTCAGCTCGCACTGATTCGTCTCCCCATATGGTGATCAGATCCCGTACCTCCTGTTCGGTCCATGATGGAGCTCTTTTGCGATCCTGGGACTCCATCATGGTTACCTGTGCTGATGAGCTCTGCGTGGTCACCTGTGCTCTCCACGCTGGGCAAACAGGAAATGAAATTCAAAAGTTCGCAGGGCTTTTCCTGTCTACCTGGTCAGTGCATCTGAGTTGAGAGTGCTGTCCAGAGTGGTCACAGTGAAGCACTGTGGGATAGCTCCCGGAGGCCAATAATGTCGAATTCCATCCACACTACCCCAAATCCGACCCGCCAAGGCCGATTTTAGTGCTAATCCCCTCGTCGGAGATGGAGTAAAGAAACTGGTTTAAAGGGCCCTTTAAGTCGAAAAAAAGGGCTTCGTCGTGTGGACGTGTCCAGGCTTAATTCGATGTAACGCTGCTAAAGTCGACCTAAACTCGTAGTGTAGACCAGGCCTTAGCTGCCTATTTCTGAGAGAGGGGCGGGGCTTAGCACACACCCCTGTTATCTGCATCTCCTATTGGCTAGCTTAGGTGGCTCGCCGCCTAGCATACTGGCTTTTGTGGATTACATTCTTAGCTGCCCATCTCTTCCAGTTCATTGTATAGGCTCCTTGCCTGATTTGTGGATCATTCACAGTGTTGTTCCTGTGATTTTCCAAGACACACAAAAATTAGGCACTCAGCATGGCAACTCCTAAGTCTCTTTGGGGATCCCACCCTTAATCACTATAGCTGTATCTACTTAAGGTTTTTGTTTATATCTCCTGTCATTCCTTGTGCATCATCCTGAAGTAGCAACAGTGGGACCCTTGTAGTACACTGGCCCCCTTTTCTATTGTTTCACCACTCTTTTACCTAGATCTCCCTGGAAAAGAAGGGAGGAAATCAAATGTGTGCTAAGAGTCTGCTAATATTTTCAGGGACGAGATGATGACAGAAAGAAAGGAGTAAATGCTAGCTGAAGGGGTTAAGGAAACTAAGAAGGGAGTTTTAAATATGACAGAGAACAAAGTAATACCAGTACTGGAAGTAAAGTTTGCTTGTTAATAAATGTGGAAAGGAATTAAATTAATTATTAAAAAATGGTTGAGAGTCTAAGCTCCCTTTTAAAATCTATCTTCAACAAGCAAAATAAATGAAATAAGTGTGAACAATTAAAATTAAGGTAGACTTTATGAAATATATTTTGTCATTAATAAAATAATGAAATAAACATAATGAGAAAAATCATTAAATATTGCAAGATATGTTGAGTAAGAGTATCATAATTTAGCCCTAAACTTTATAGTATAAGAAATGGAGCATTAGTTTTAAAGAACACCTCTCACCAAACAAATTTGACAACTTTTTTGACAGAATTTCTAAATTAGACGATAAGGTTAAGTTGTACCAAAGAAATAGCATATTTGTAATTTAACTAAGCATTCAGCAGAGTGGTCCATGAAATCTTATTCTCGGCATTAAATAAAATCAGCTGGATATGAACACTGTCACATCAATTTGAAACTGGCCAAAGGATCATAAACAAATGTATCAAATTATGATATATGATAAATGCAAAGTATTAAACTAGAGAGAGGTGAGTTGGAAAGAATTGAATGATATTCTGCTAGTCAAATTGTATTAACAGAATATATAATTCAGTGAATTGTTACCTTTTTTTAAGCATTCACAAATTGTAGGCCTGGCTTGACATAAATAACTTGACATAAGTAACTTGCCAATTTCATAGTGGGCATGATTGGGAAAGTGAAAGGAAGGTTAAGTTGTCGTACCAGGCAGTCTTCTGGGGTCAAGATGGCTAGCTAAGATCAGCAGAAACATCCTGGTATTAGGAAACAAACCTAAATGTAAATTAGAGGTCAGATTATGCATGAACAGCACATGGATAGAGCACACTGTACAGAGATAAGTTCCTACAAAATAACCAAGCCATGCCAAAACATATGATGCAATGTACAATAAGTGTAAGGTGGTGTGTAAATGTATATAAAGGAAGAGGTTTTCTGTGTAACTGGATTTGTGATATGCCCTGTACCTGATCAACTCAGCGTGGCTTTGCTGTATGCCAACTAAAGATATCTGGGTGATGAAATCTGGAGTCAAACTGAGTTTTTGGGAAGTCGAGTGGAAAGAGTTCTCAGAGGGAATCCCAACACAGACTTGGTATCAAAAACAAACAAACATCAGTGTATAGAGTTTTTTGTGAATTATCCGGTGCTGTTATTTAATACTCAAACTTCAGAATTGGTCACCCAAGTATTTTAATGTGTAAAATACATTAATTGTACTTAGAATATGTGTTTGCAAATAAGTACATGAATTTTATGTTGAATTTGTGTATATTATTGATTCATACTGACCATTTTCAAAAGTTCACAAATGTATGAATGCTAAAGGGCTTGAGTACACGCAATCTGATCTGAAGCCATAGCATTCAAAAATAGTCATTATTTTTCCATTATTGAACTAGCTCTAGGGATCATTGATTTGTCCAATTTATTTAGTATCTTCGTAGGTGATCTAGAGAAGGGATTAAACAGCACACTAATGACATTTGCGATTGATACTAAATTAGGAGGAGATGCAAAACCAGTAAGGAAAAAGAAATAATACAAATGGACCTAAAGAGACTGGATACAACATAGGAAGAAAATAACAAAATGAGATACATCTTGGAAAAATAATCCAAAACACATAAAGAGGGCGAAAGCTAGAAATCAGTAATGCTGAAAGAGAGTCTCTATAGGAGTGACACTGGACAACAAATTAGGCCTCAAATAAAATTACATACAAGATGGTAGCAAAAAAGGCTGATGCAGTTTTGGGCTGCATATGCATAAGTATAAAATCATGAAGTGAGGAAGTAAGGGTTTCCCTCCGTAATACTGCATTCAGTTCTGGGCATCTCATTACCAGAAAGATATTGCCATCTTGGAGAAAATTCACAGAATAACAATTGTATGGAGCTAGAGGAAATCTGTGTCCCTGGCTAAGCCATGTGAAAGAATGGAAGAATGATGATAATCAACAAATATTTAAGATATTGAAGTAGCATATAACTAAATGTAATGGGATGATTTAAATGCAGGCAGAATATTCCATGGGATAGATAGTACTGTCTGTAACTGTATGACTTGGGTGGTTTCCAGAGTCACTGTAGATCAGGAGCCACAGAGGGGAATGTAGGGTGGACAGAGGAGACCAGCTATTTTCAGGGATAGAATTGTATAGGTTTTTACTTCCCACTGTAGATTAATTGTTTTTCTTTCCCCCAAAAGGACAAACAGTTGAGGGAAGTGTCTGAGTGAAAGCAGCAATGAGGGGACGGTTAGATTATGGATAGAGCAGCAACATAAGAGCCACACAGACCCTCGCATTTTGGTGACAGTCTCTGAAAGACGCGGGCAGCAATACGCTCGTCTTCCGGATTCTGAGGCGTGCAGGGCTGGACCCAGCAGGGGCAGGTCTCCGGTTTCGAATGGCGCTGATGCTGGGGGGCCCCTACCCCCTATAGCCATGCTATAGACCTGTCAGGAATCAGGATACAGTAGGTGCAGGAGGAGCATGAGGCTGACCATGCCCTAAGTGCTCCGGGCACACAGCAGACAGTCAGAGCTCTGCCTCCGCTGTCCTGCTCTGTCCAGCAGCTGCATATCCGCCAGCCAAGACCCGATCGTTGAATCGCCAGCGTCCCTTTAAAGGACTCGTCCCTCCGCGAGAACTACACTCCCCATAATGCAAGGCGCACCAAGCAGTAGTGGCGGCCGCAGCAGCTTCCGCCAGCCGCCCGCCTTGAATTGCAGGTTTATTTCCGCCAGCGTAGGTCATATGATCGCTCCCCTCCCAAGATGGCGGACAATTTGCCCTCGGAGTTTGATGTGGTGGTGATAGGAACCGGTATGAGAGGCGCACCCTCGGGTCGGATCTGGGCTTTGGCTTGCAGCGCTCTGGGGCGCGGGGGCAGAGCGGTGTGGGCGGGGCAGTAAAGGTGGGGGCTAGGCGGGGGGTCTCAAGGGCTGTGTGGAGCTATAGGGACGAGGTGGTGCTTGGAGGCTCGGGGGACTGAGGTCGGTGGCAGGAGACAGCTGTGCAGGCACGGTCGGAGGAGTTCAGGCTAAGGAGAAGGGAGGACTGGTTGCCAGGTCTGTACTTGTGGGGTGGGAATCAGAGCAACGAGGCTGAAGTAGGGGAGTTGAGCAGGTGGCTGGGGGGGGGGAATGATGGAGTTAGGTGAGACTTATACAGTATAGTGCTGGGACCAAGGACAGGTGCTGCTACTAGGGAACAGAGATCAAGGGAATGAGGCTGTGGACATGTTGCTGAGGTAAGAATGGGACTGGGACTTTAACAAGGAGGTGGATAAGGAAATGGACTATGAATCTGAGGTGTGGGTTGGGGCCCAGGACTGGGAATCAAAGGGCATGAATGGTGCCTCGGAAGAGGGGAGCTGAAGTGTAGGTGCCAGAACCAGGTATTCCTCTAGTATCTATAGCCTTTTTAGACGCTCATACACCTGTGACCAGACTTATACGAAGCCGTTTTCCTCCTGGTTGAGTTAAAATATTACCCTTAAGCCTTTAAAGCTTTTAAAAATTAAATCTTAGGTGACAGGATCTTCTTAGTTAGGTGGTAGATATTGACAATCTCTCTAAATTTCACTCACATAAACAATAGTTGATGTTTTACTTTGGGGCAATTTAAGGTGGTTTTTAAATATCTGATTGAAACACAGCAAAATATTTACCAGGAAAACAAGCGGTTAAAATTTTCTCCTTTTGTATTCATTTTGAAGGGGATTTTCTGCCCAAATAACTGAGAGCAGGTGTGCTTAAATATTTGCTGTTTCATGGAACTCCATGGTGATATTGGCCTAGCTGAAACAGCTCTTATTATAGAAAATCTTAAACTATTGTGGTGATTCCTGTATTTTGTACAAAACTAAGATCATTCCCATCCCATATATCCTCTTTACTTAAGATTCACCAGCTTTTGAGCCCAATCCTGTAATCAAATCTGGCTGGGTGGATCCAAGCACCCTTGTGGAGCTTCACAGAGTCTGCTCTGACCCAAGCTCTTCAATCAGAACCCTCTAGCTCTGTAATTTTTCTCTATTTTGAAGTAAGCAATCATGTTTGTTGTTTTTTATTGGGGAGAAGTGATTTAAATCAGAGACATTGAAATCACTGATTTTTTTTTTAAACCGTGATTTAAATCAGCCAAAAGGAAACTTTGATTTAAGTCAGCTTTAATAAAGTTTTACATTTGTACTTAATTATTTTCCTAATGAAAAGTTGACTCTCCTGGGTCGGTAACATGTTGCTTTGCAGTTAAATATAGCCTTTATACTAAACTTGGTGCCTCTTTTTGCTAAAACAGGAGGATACACTATATCTGTGCATATTTATTTAACCAAGTATATAGCTTGACTTACATCTATTCACATATTTTTTACATTTCTTATTATGTTAATGATCTTTTCTTATTTACTAGAATAATTTTTGACTTGCAATTTGTGTCATGTTCTTTGGATGGAAATTCAAATTCAATTAACAGCATAAAACATCATTTAAAAATAAACTAATTTAAATGCTCTGGATAGGTTAAAAAAAGTTTTATCAAAATATATTTTGTGTATTAAAACTGTTTATCTAAACTATTTAACTTAGTTAGTGAATTGAACCGAGAGAGACCAGAAACTGTGCCCTTCAGGATTTTAGAACTAGAAGATCTGATCCTCTCACATCTAGTTTTTATTCATAGCTTGGAAGAGAACAAGCTCTCCTCCTTTTTCAACTTCCAGTGGTTTCTTAACTTTAAATGAATTAGTGATTGACCTGAACTAGTTGAATAAACTGACATGAAGAAAATATTTTCTGCACCCGCAGAAGAGGCTATTGCTATCCAAAGCTGGTTTAGTACTTTAACAAATTCTGGTTCAAAGTGCTTAGCTAGTGACTTCCACTAGTTCAGGATTTCACTTTCTTTAAAACTTTGCAGCAAACACATACTCCTTAGTATTATTTTTATTTAATTTATATATGGTCTATTAAAATAATTTAAATTTAGGCCTTAGCATAGGCTGTTCATTTCCAATTTAATTTTAATGGGGCTTATTTTTTAAAAATAAGCTTATATTTAATTTAAATAAAAAAATCAGATTTTAAAAAAAAATCCTTGCATCCATTCTGTTTTTATGAAATTATTGTGTGCTATTCAAATTAACTTGCAGTCTTCTGAACCTTTACACTGGGGGTGTGAGAGAAACAGAGAGAGATTTGTATTGATAGACATACCTGACTGGCATATTCTGGGAATACTTGCTGTTTAAAAGGTTTAGTCAAAAAACACATTCCTATTGTGTATGTATTATTGTTAAAAGATTTCTTAGTTAATATAGGGGCTAGCAAAAAATAGTAAAAGCTGGCTATTTTTCCATTGGTGAACATAACTGCTATTAAAGGTACCAAATCGAGATCCTTGGGTCAACCAAGAGACCTCTATGGACTATTCGTGTAGCTCTGTAGCAGGATTGAGGCCCTAATGAAGAAACTGTAATAGTTTTCCTGGCCATTCAATTCTTGGTGGTCAGATAGTGTGAAGAAGAATGAGAGGGAATGGTAGTCAGGGTATATCAAAACTCCACTTGTTTCTTGTGAAAATTTAGTGATTAAAAAGCAGCCAAGCTTAATCATATTATTTGCATATTTGTGATGTATAAGCAATTTAAAAGAAAAATCTTTCCTGAAAGTCAGATCAGTGTTTGACCAAGTTAACCCATCTTGCCTCTCAGAAACCAGAGTACTACTGATGGTGGTAGTACAGAGTATAAACCTATGATGGAGTTTTATTGCTTTTCATGGTCACATAACATAAAATACATGGAAAGCAATTGCCTCACTGCTTCAGATCAATTGTCTGTCTAAGCCAATGTCCTGTCTCCAGTGGCGGCCAATACTTGATGCTTCTGATGAAAATACCTTATAACTGCCAACTATGGAATAATCTTCCCATAGGGAAAGACTTCCTGACTCTAGTAAGTTATTGACTGATTTACACTCTGAAGCCTAAGGGTTTCTCTCATTTTTCTTACTCTGTTGTGGCTAACTTACAGATACCTAATGTGCATGAATATAGCCAGTTGGATGCTATTTGCTTGTATACTTCAGGTATCTCCCTCACCCTTAGGTTAGGCCAGGGGTAGGCAACCTATGGCACGCGTGCGGAAGGCGGCATGCGAGCTGATTTTCAGTGGCACTCATACTGCCCGGGTCCTGGCTACTGGTCCGGGGGGCTCTGCATTTTAATTTAATTTTAAATGAAGCTTCTTAAACATTTTAAAAACCTTATTTACTTTACATACAACAATAGTTTAGTTCTATATTATAGACTTATAGAAAGAGACCTTCAAAAAACGTTAAAATGTATTACTGGCACGCGAAACCTTAAATCAGAGTGAATAAATGAAGACTCAGCACATCACTTCTGAAAGGTTGCCGACCCCTGGGTTAGGCACATGCAAGAATATGAGCACTATTGACTTTAAAAATCTCATAGTATAAATATATATATATTTTTAAAAGAAATACATTGACTAAGTATCTGCCTAAATGATGTAGGTAGAAAAAATTGGTATATTAATAATAGTAAATAAAATTACATGCATAATTAATATTTCTGTACATATTTATTTTCCAAATGTTTTCCCATTCATCTCATGTTGCTGCAGAATTTCCAGTTTGTTAGTAAATTCACCTCTGCATATTTCCCTTTCTGAAGAAAAATGTTGCTGATGGTTTTAACCAATCAACTCTTCTTAGTTAGGTTACAAGTAGCAAGTTCTTTCCTCTCCGTCTGAGAAAGGCCAGAAAAATGTAAGAAGTCCAGAATGTTGTATAGCTCCTAAAAGTGCTTTCTAAAGCCTGGCATTGAAGGGGAAGTCTGTTTTTTCTGTTCTCAGACCCCGGAAGAGCAGAGTTATGACTTCAGGGAGCAACTAGTTCCTGCCCATAAATCACAAGTTCCAGCCAGCCCTTCTGTAGTTCCCTCCACATCATCATGATGATCTCCCAAGCTTCATGTCATTTTCTCTTGTGACTCTGTGATGTTTCAGATAACTCAGGTTTCAGTAATTAAAATCAATTATGGCTGCTCACCATCACATTCTCATGTTTAACATAAAATCCCAATACACAGAAACAAGTATAAACCTTATGATTGACTTGCTGTATATGGCAAATAATTTGTTTTACAATTTGCCATGTCTAGACTGAAATGTTAAGGTGTCTCCATTTCTTTCACTTTTGATTGTACAAGGGAGATTATTTTGAATGCTGGAAGTTATTAGAAGATGAAAACTGCCTGAGGACAGTACAGCTAGGGCTTTGCTATATGACTGAGTAAATAGGGATTTTAATCTTTGTAATACCTTGATGTTGTGAAGGTTAATCTTTGTGGATTAGTAATTGATGTGCTCTAAGACAAAGGCTATGCCCTTTGGAGTTGTTAGTCCTTGCTGCATGGAAGCTTTTACCTGTAGTTAGTGATATAATAGATCTGCCATTAAGGAGGAGTTACTCTGTTCATCTTCTAAACTGAGGGTTTTTATCGGATCTTATCTATTTCAATTTATAAAAGAGCCTAAGCCATAGGCATTTATACAAAACTTAAAATAATCAAATATAGAATTTTAGATATTATGTAGGAATGGAATTTCATGGGGTTTTCAAAGCAAATCAAGGTCCTTTTATTTGCCTGTATATTTCTAGTGCCCAAAGACTCGAAGTAGGATTAGGGCCATAGTGTACTAGGCACCCTACAAACACATAGAGACTCAGTCCCTATCCTGAATAGTTTAGTCTAGCAAACAGATGGAGATGGGGAAGATAAGGGGACTGAGATAAATTACTTAGATTAGCTCTCTCTAAAACTTTATTTTTATTTAAAATAAAATATGTAAGTAGTTCAGAATCATAATCTATCCCTAAGTGTCCCTTACCATATTTGTTAGCTGGCTGACTGCTTGCAGAAATGGGGGTCTGAAGAGGGGTTAGAAGGAGAAAGAGTACATGTATGAGGGTGGCATTTAGTGAGAGGCAGACAAAATGGGTCCTGGAGGCAGGCATCTTTCATGCTGAGGCAAACACAGTAAGAAACAAGAGATTAGTAGGAAGGGGCAGAGTTGTGAAGGGCTTTGAAGAGATGTACAGTTTGTTGTGGTGGAAAGCAGGGAGTCAGTGGAAGGATTCAGTGAGGTGGGCCTTATGGTCAGGGCAAAAGACAAGGAAGAGATTAGCAGCTGCATTTTGTATGGCTTGGAGGGGGTGTGTTTTATTTGTTTTAGTTACCTTTTCCTTCTGGTACTTTAGAAGATATCAGATATTGCACATACATTGTATTTTAATTAGCTAGACACATTCATATTGGAAGTAAGGCATCTGGAAAAGCTGACAAGAAATGTGGTGGATTCTCCCATCACTTAATCTTTAAATCAAAAGTCGATGTCTTTCTAAAAAAGATGTGCTAGTTCAGTGGTTTCAACTTTTTTCGTTTGCGGACCTCTCAACAATTTCACATGGAGGTACAGACCCCTTTAGAAATCTTAGACATAGTCTGCGGGCTCCCAGGAGTCCTTGGGCTCCAGGTTGAAAACCACTGCTTTAATTCAACCACAAGTTACTGGACTTGATGCACAAATTTCCGGGTGAAATTTTATGGCCAATATTGTGTAGGAAATCAGATTAGATAAACAATCCCTATTAACTTTACATCATATGAATCTATGAATCTTTGCAATAGCAATATGACTAAACAATATCAACCAAAATGCTCTTGTTCAAAAGATGCAAAAGAGAGAGGCTGTTGTGGGTAGTAAGTTTTAGTATATTGCCTTAGTTCTGTTTCTCTCTGCTTTTTGGTGTTGACTTAATGTTAACGTTTTAATGTGTAGCCATTGATATCTAATTGTCAAAAACATGATTTTTGTAAAACATTAAAATATTTATGCTGACTTTTTAATGGATATTCGTAATTAAGACCTTTTACCCTTGCAGGTCTTTTCCTGTTTTTGATTATATAATTTGTGCATCTGGTAATTTTAGTGATTCAATTAAGTGGTGACATTAGATTTGAATTTGTTTTTATTTCAGGTTCATTTAACTGTTTTCCCCATGGTGAACTTAATTAAAATGGAACCTTACGTTAAATTCTGGTCATCACTTCTCCATCTAATACTTCACTTCTTTTCCTTCTGCTCCTCATAGCTTCTGAATGAATACCATGATACTCATGAAGTAAAGAGAAATGTTGTTTCATTTACTGAAGGAACTGGCTTCCCTGATCACCACTTAAATGCAGCAGGTTTTTTGTCCTGATACAATGGAAAGATCCATTTCATTTTTTAAAGGAAATTATATAATAAATTAGCTGTGTAGGATAAGAATGTATGCTCTATTTTTGGCTGTACTGTAGGTCTAAATCAGCAGCAAAACTTTCGTTCTCAAAAGGAGGAGAGGGATAGCTCAGTGGTTTGAGCATTGGCCTGCTAAACCCAGGGTTGTGAGTTCAATCCTTGAGGGGGCCATTTAGGGATCTGGGGCAAAAAAAATATAGTTGGGGATTGATCCTGCGTTGAGTAGGGGGTTGGACTAGATGACCTCCTGAGGTCCCTACCAACCCTAATATTCTATGAAAGTAAAGGTAAACTTAATCCCCCTTTCCTTAGGACTTTAGATATAAAAGGATACAAAACTGCTAACCACATCTTGAATTTCCCAGGTTACGAAATTAAGCAAGCTTGTCTTGCTATAGCAACATCTTTTTTGTGAGTTCTTTTTTTTAGACATAATATTAAAGAAGTCAGGCTTTTTAACATCCTATCAAAGCCTCTCACATATCACTATATTTTGAATGCAGTATATTTTTTTTATTTTGGTTAAATTATCTAGTGATTGAAAAACCTGATTTGTTTAACAGGTGGTATACATGTCATTAATTCCATAAGCCATTACTGCCAATTTGATCAGTCTGTACTTTTTAAAAAATTGTATTTTAAATGAACGAGTAGGAATTCCTAATCTGTCTGAGAATAGTATTTCAGGGTGCCTGATCTTGCAAACACTTTACTCACTTGAGTGATACATTGAAGGCCATGGGATTATTCATTTGAGTAAATTTATTCACATTCATATGTGTTTGCAGGATCAGTCTTTGAATTAAGACATATTAAAATATTGGTTATACTTATTAGTCTTGGAGGAGGACATAATGAGCTCTTAGATAAAATTGCACCTTTTCAGAAAAAGCATAAACTTGTTTACTTGATTTACATGATAGAATGGCACTGTCAAGTATTCAGGCTCATACACTTCTCTTTAAACGATGATTAAAAGGAGAAAATTATAGACAAACCAATTCAATAACATTGAAGTTACGGTAGAAACCATTCTGAGTTAAGACTGATGCTATCTCTAACGTAGTGCCTTTATATTATAACAGCACAGATTAAGGATGTAGTATCTGTCCTAAATTGAGTTGTCTTGTTTGGTTGGAATATACTGTAATATTAACATTGCTTAAACTTGTCTGATATTGTAGAAGGCCTGTGTTAGCTTCTGTTTAAGTTGTAAAATAAAGGATGTTGTTCTCTAAAAGGTGGTTGTATTCACATGTTTTGTCTGCCAGTAATTCTAATTTTTTAAAAAAAGTTATTCTTTATAAAAGCAGTCACAGTAAATTTTCTAGTTCTGTGCAATTTTCTTTCCATTCTGGTCTTCACTGGTTATAAATAACACATGAAATGACTTTCAAGGTAGAAAGCAGGAATCCATTTTGAAATATTCTATAAAATAGAGTGATTTATGGTTTCATATGATTTTGGCTGAAAGCACTCGGGCTTTGCCAGGTCATCAAAGTCCTGTCAGGGGAATCTATTATTTATTATTCGATATGCTGGGAGTGGTGTAAGTACTTTATTTTATGTTTATCTTATGTAAGTATAGTGTTAGGAAAAATCAATTCCAGATACTAATACGGTTTTTAAGATATATCCTGGAAAACTAACCTAAAAATTATAGATGTGAATTATGAAGTTGAACATTATTCTGTTCAGCTATTCTGATCTAAAAGAGAATTTTGAAAAATGAGTAACTCCTAATGTTGCTGCAAGATATTTTTAGGATGTACCTCAGGAATTTTTTTCTGTAACTTGATAATTTGCTTTCTCTGCTTATGTTTTGATTACTCTGCTTTTCATAAATAAGCAGTCTTGTTTTACCCAAGTAAATATTTAGGCACATGATAGGAAAAAGCTGGACAGGGTTAGTTTGTTTATAAGAGCATATGATATTCCTGTGAACTTCTGAAATATTATGTTAGTTTCATGATGTCATCTTTGTAAATAAATGGTAATTAAAGATAGGCTAGCAGAGTGGCATTGACTTGTTATATTTATGTTTATAAATCAGGGGACAGAGCTATATTTTTTTGTAAGTGGGTAATCCCCTATCCTTTTAAGTGTCAAGAAAGCAAAGCTGATTTTCACAACCACACCTAAAGTTTTTGGTACCTCTTTTCTTTGTCTTCTTGTTGACTTTTTCACCTGACTGCCTTGGAGGTGTCACTCTTTCTGCCTTTCAAGTGCTGTCTCTGCTTTGAGTAAGTACTTGCCCTTACTGATTTAATTCCTGATTAGTTTGGACATCACATCCAAAAGCTTCTCAGACAATGCAACTGCTATTGAAGCCTTTTCAGAGTCCTTTTCAAACGGACAGGGTTCTGCTCCAGAAGTCTTTAGCACAGGACACCATCACAGATATTCTGTATTGCTTCTTCCCTTTCCCTCACGTAGTATGAGTGTTTTGCAATTCTGTGAACCCTTTACTTCTCGGATCATCTTGCTTAGGGTCCTGATACTACCAAGACTGAAGTGGGGTAAAAACACAGGCTCCAGTAATCTGCAACCCTGCTTCCAGCCCCAGTATAAAGATGTCTATATTAGCAGCAGGGTGAACACATAACTTCATTAATAGTGCAGGATCAGACCACCTTTCTGCAGGGCTGCCCAGAGGGGGGGGGGGGGGGGGGGCGGCAAGTGGGGCAATTTACCCCAGGTCCCGGCGCCACAGGGTCCCCCACGAGAATATAGTATTCTATAGTATTGCAACTTTTTTTATGGAAGGGGCCCCCGAAATTGCTTTGCCCCAAGCCCCCTGAATCCTCTGGGCAGCCCTGCCTTTCTGCAGGAAGCAGAAGAAAAAGGAGGGAGAGAGGTTTTGGAAGACTCAGATACAAGTCAAACAAAAATAGCTACATCTTTGGTTGCTCTCCTAAACTGTCTTTGTGGATTTTGTCCAGTGTGACATTTCTTTTCCTATCTTGGGAACTGTTGGTTTAATATTGTCTGCATTTATGCTTTTATTATGCTATATATAGAATCCCTACAAATCCAGTGTTCCCAGGACATTTTTGTCCTTAATCAAACCCCTGTGGTCCTTGGTGTATAAATCTCTTGTAGTTGTAAATACTAAGAGAACTGGCCATTCAAGACAATTTCGGCATCATTACTCTGTGATATCAAATTGTTTATGCAAAAGTTTTTAGTATAGCTAAAACTGTATATATTGATATTTTTTTGTGTGTGGGGCATGTGTATATGTTATCGTGGCTCATTGCCCTGATTTCTTTGAAATTATGATATGCTCTGGTGAGTTACTTGGATAAAACCTAATAATGTAAATCACGTGAAAATAATTTTGGAACTACACAAAAGACCGAAAAGTTGTATGCAGAGACGACCTGTTAAAATGTTATAAATTGCCAGTGAGTTTTTAAACAGTGGTTCTGCTAAGAGTAATAAAGTATTTATTTAGCAATAGAATTAAATCATACTTAATTTTATTTTAATGATTTCTTAAGTAGTGAGTAGTATTTTAGTGGCACTGAACCATGCTTGTTGGTTCTACAGGGTTAATGGGCCCTGAGACGCTTCTAAAGGGGAGTGGAATGAACAAATATGCTTATTATGATCACTGTAAAATAATTTTTTATGATACCGCTTTAGGGAGAGCCTTACATAATACTTGATCATGATTTCAGTTGTCTGACACTTGATTTTTCTTTAATTGAAAGCTGATATATGTATATTCCTGAATACTTCTCTTTGACTGTTTGTTTCTCACTTCAATTTTTAAGTTTAATACATCAGACATTGGGAACAAAAGAGCAAATTACTGAAGCTGTGGTGTTTTCCCTCATGTTACCCTGCCAGGTTATCTGATCGACGAACTGAAGTTGGGTGCGAGGCCATTCTATCCTGCATGTGTATTCAGCTTAGTCACTTTCAAACAAAACCTTTGTCTATATTTTTCCCTCTGATGTTCCTTCATTGGTAATTCCATGTCATTAAGAAAATAAGAATGGCCCTACTGGGTCAGACCAAAGGTCCATCTAGCCCAGTATCCTGTCTTCCGACAGTGGCCAGTTCCAGACGCCCCAGAGGGGATGAACAGAACAGGTAATCATCAAGTTATCCATCCCCTGTTGCTCATTCCCAGCTTCTGGCAAACTGAGGCTAGGGACATCTTTCCTGCCCATCCTGGCTAATAGCCATTGATGGACCTGTCCTCCATAAATTTATCTAGTTCTTTTTTGGACCCTGTTATGGTCTTGGCCTTCACAACATCCTCTGGCAAGGAGTTCCACAGGTTGACTGTACGTTGTGTGAAGAAATAACTTCCTTTTATTTGTTTTAAACCTGCTGCCTATTAATTTCATTTGGTGACCCCTAGTTCTTGTGTTATGAGAAGTAGTGTAAACACTTCCTTATCTACTTTCTCTACACCAGTCCTGATTTTATAGACCTCAATCATATCTCACCTTAGACATCTCTTTTCCAAGCTGAAAAGTCCCAGTCTTATTTATCTCTCCTTATATGGAAGCCGTTCCATACCCCTAATAATTTTTGTTGCCCTTTTCCAATTCCAGTATATCTTTTTTGAGATGGGGAGACGACATCTGCATACAGTATTCAAAATGTGGGCATACCATGGATTTATATAGCGGCAACATGATATTTTCTGTCCTATTATCTATCCCTTTCTTAATGATTCCCAGCATTCTGTTCGCTTTGTTGACTGCCGCTGCACATGGAGTGGATGTTTTCAGAGAACTATCCACAATGACTCAAGGATCTTTCTTGAGTGGCAACAGCTAATTTAGACCCCATCATTTTATATGTATAGTCAGGTTTATGTTTTCCAATGTGCATTACTTTGCATTTATCAACAGTAAATTTCATCTGCCATTTTGTTGCCCAATCACCCAGTTCTGAGAGATCCTTTTGTAGCTCTTCTGGGTCTTAACTATCTTTAGTAATTTTGTATCATCTGCAAATTTTCCCACCTCACTGTTTTACCACCTTTTCCAGATCATTTATGAATGTGTTGAATAGGGCTGGTCCCAGAACAGACCCTGAGGGACACCACTGGTTACCTCTCTCCATTTTGAAAACTGACCATTTATACCTACTCTTGGTTTCCTATCTTTTAACCAGTTTCCAATCCATGAGAGCACTTTCCCTCTTATTCCGTGGCAGCTTACTTTGCAGAGCCTTTGGTGAGGCTGATTAATTCTGTTTTATCAGGTAAAAAGCTAAAAAAGGCACGTGCTGCAGCTTCTCCCTTTGACCAATCGGAGGATCTTGTTTAAATCCACGAATTGTCTTTCCTTTCTAAATACTTCATTCAATTACTCAGTTTGCGGCTGCTGTAGCACCAGAAATATCTTGCTTTATTGTTCTGTAGCACCACCTACAACCAAACAAACCAAAAACAACCCCCCCCCCCCAAACCTCTTTAGGTTTCTTGACATATATTTTTGGTAAAAGCCACAAGCTAGTTACATTTTGAATCTAGGCATTTACACATTGCTTGTCATCACAATACAGTAACTGCTCACTTAATGTTGTTTCGTTGTTACGTTGCTGATCAATTGGAGAACATGCTCGTTTAAAGTTGCGCAATGCTCCCTTATAACTTCGTTTGGCAGCCGCCTGCTTTGTCCACTGCTTGCAGGAAGAGCAGCGTGTTGGAGCTACTGGTGGGGGCTCGGAACCAGGGTGAACTGGCAGCTCCCCATCAGGGCCGGCTCCAGGCACCAGCAAAGGAAGCAGGTGTTTGGAGCGGCCAATGGAAAGGGGTGGCATGACCGGGTCTTCGGCGGTGGGTCTCTCACTCCCTCTCGGAGGGAAGGACCCGCCGCTGAATTGCCGCCGAAGAATGAAGCGGCGCGGTAGAGCTGCCGCCGATCATGGCTTTATTGGCTTTATCTTTTTTTTTTTTTTTTTTTTTTTTTTGCTTCGCCGCTTGGGGCAGCAAAAAAGCTGGGGCCGGCCCTGCCCCCTATCAGCTTCCCGTTCCCCTAAGTTCCCTGTGCGGCAGCCGCCCAGCAGGCTATCAGTTGCCGGCAGTTCAGCTGTCCCTCCCCCCACTGCCATGTGCTGCTCCTGCCCTCTGCCTTGGAGCTGCTCCCCAGAACCTCCTGCTTGCTGTGTGGGGCGGGGGGGGAGGGAAGAAGGGGGCTAATATCAGGGTGTCCCCCTCCCCCTGCTCCTGCACCCCACTTACTCCATTTCCAAAGGGCAGGGGGGACACACGACATGGCTCAGGATGGGGGGAGCTTGCTGGCAGGAGTTGCTGTCTCAACTTGCTGATCTATTTAAAAGGCAGTGTACTTAGAGTGGGGTCAGTGTACTTAAAGGGGCAATGTACATCTCTCTCTCACACACAGTGCGTCTCTGTCTGCCATGCTGTCTCCCCTCCCTCCATTCGTGCTGCCTTGTAGAGTGTGAGGCTACATTAACAATGTGTTAACCCTTGAGGGCTCAGCAATTGCTAGTTCATCACAGCCGATTGCTAGTTCATCATTTAGCAATAAGGCATTCCCTGGGAAGTATCCCACCCTCTGACTTATCCACCTCAACCAAGCATCACAATCATCATTGCTGTGTACCAGTATTAAATTTTGTTTAAAACGTGCGTGTGTGTGTATAGTCTTTTGCCTGGTGAAAAAAATTTCCCTGGAACCTAACCCCCTTCCTCCATTTACATTAATTCTTATGGGGAAATTGGATTCGCTTAACATCAACTCCTTGCTTAACTACAATGTTAAGCAAGGAGTTACTGTACATGAATGCCTTACAAGTTCTAACTATTGCAGAGATTTTGCTATTAGGAATATCCAGTGAACTCCCCCAGAATTAGCTTCTACTGTGTTTTAAATACACCTCTATCCTGATATAACGCGACCTGATATAACACGAATTCGGATATAACGCGGTTAAGTAGTGCTCCGGGGGGAAGAGGGGGGCTGCACACTCCAGCGGATCAAAGCAAGTTCGATATAATGCGGTTTCACCTATAACGCTATCCTCGGGAACCAAAAAATCTTACCACGTTATATCGAGGTAGAGGTGTATAAATAAAATATATTACAGTGGGTCAGCTGTGTGACTACAGAAGACTTTTGTATTGAAAGTGCCTGCTCGCTTCCTGCATTCCTTTGCTTAATGGTTCCCGCCAACACTTTTTTTTATTATAAAGTGCTTCTCGTGACTTGTTTAATAGAGATTTTTAACTGAATTTAAATGTTTAAACTTTTTGCTACAAAAGTCCTGTATAATTTGGTACAAGCATATTAGTTACAGTGGAAAGATCCAATTTCGATTGAGTAATTCAGGAATTTCCTACAAACAGTTGCAGCTGTATATGTTATAAGCTGCTTGGATCAGGAAACTTGTCCATTGTAATTACTGGAAAGAGCCTTGCACATGTGGGAAATTGTGTAATAAATGGTTGCTAATCAAACTGAGTGAAGTGGGAAAGCTAAAAGTAAATTTTGGTCAATTTTATATTTTTGATGTAGATTTCTTTTTTAGGGCTGTCAGGTGACTAAAAAAATCTCGACTAATTATGCTGTTAAACAATAATAGAATACCATTTATTTAAATATTTTTGGATGTTTCCTCATTTTCAAATATATTGATTTCCATTACAACACAATACAAAATGTACCGTGCTCACTTTATATTTATTTTTATTGCAAATATTTGCAATGTAAAAAACAAAAGAAATAGTATTTTACAATTCCCCCATTAAAAGTACTGTAGTGTAATCTCTTTATCATGAAAGTTGAACTTACAAATGTAGAATTGTTAAAAGAAACTGCATTCAAAAATAAAACAATGCAAAACCTTAGAGCCTACAAGTCCACTCTGTCCTACTTCTTGTTCAGTCAGTTGCTCAGACAAACAACTTTGCGGGAGATAATGCTGCCTGCTTCTTGTTTACAATGTCACCTGAAAGTGAGAACAGGCGTTCGCATGGCACTCTCGTAGCCGGCGTCGTAAGATATTTACGTGCCAGATGTGCTAAAGATTCATATGTCCTTTCATATTTCAGCCACCATTCCAGAGCAAATGTGTCTATGCTGATGATGGGTTCTGCTCGATAATAATCCAAAACAGTGCGGACCAACGCATGTTCATTTTCGTCATCTTTTCTTTTCTGATGGTTCGGGTTCTGTAGCTTCCACATCGGAGTGTTGCTCCTTTAAGACATCTGAAAGCATGCTCCACACAGAGTCCCTCTGAGATTTTGGAAGGCACTTTAGATTCTTAAACCTTGGGTCGAGTGCTGTATCTATCATTAGAAGTCTCACATTGGTACCATCTTTGCATTTTGTCAGATCTGCAGTGAAAGTGTTCTTAAAATGAACAACATGTGCTGGGTCATCCTCTGAGATTGCTATAACATGAAGTATATGGCAGAATGCGGGTAAAACAAAGAGCAGGAGGCATACAATTCTCCCCCAAGGGAGTTCAGTCACAAATTTATCTAACACTATTTTTTTTTAACATGCACCATCAGCATGGAAGCATGTCCTCTGGAATGGTGGCCGAAGCATGAAGGGGCATACGAATGTTTAACACATCTAGCATGTAAATACCTTGTAATGCCGGCTACAAAAGTGCCATGCGAACACCTGTTCTCACTTTCTGGTGACATTGTAAATAAGAAGCAGGCAGCATTAGCTCCCGTATATGTAAACAAACTTGTTTGTCTTACTGGCTTCCTGAACAAGAAGTAGGACTGAGTGGATTTGTAGGTTCTGAAGTTTTACATTTTGTTTTTTGAGTTTATGTAACAAAAAAATCTACATTTGTAAGTTGCACTTTCACGATAAAGAGATTGCACTACGGTACAGTAAAACCCCGCTATACCGCGATGCTTGGGGTCCAAAAAATTACATCGTGCTAAATGCGGGGTCGCGGTATAGCGGGGTTTCAAGCCCATCAGTGGTCCCCAAGGCGGTGCATTGATATGCGCAGCCTAGTGCCCCTAGTGCCCAGCAGGGGAGAGAGCAGTGGCACCTGCAGCCCTGGAGCTCTCTGTCCCCGGCAGGCGTGGGGCCGCAGCTCCTCTTGAAGCCGGAGAGGGGCCATGGCCCCGCACCTGCCCGGGACAGAGAGCACTGGCGCCCGCAGCCCTGGAGTTCTCTGTCCCCGGCAGGCACGGGGCCGCAGCTTCTCTCCCCTGCCTGGCATTAGGCGGGGGCACATCAATGTCCCGGCAGCCATCATGGCATTGGGGACCACTGTTACAGTACATACAGTACTGTATTACTGTGTGTCTTAAAGGGGGGCCAAATTGTAATAGTTATATGCGATTCCGCGTTATGGCGAGGCGCCTTATTGCGGGGTTTGACTGTACTTGTATTAAGTGAACTGAAAAAATATGATTTTTAAATCATTTTTACAGTGCAAATATCTATAATAAAAATATAAAGTGATCACTGTACACTTAGTATTCTGTGTTGTAATTAAAATCGATACATTTGAAAATGTAGAAAACATCCACAATTTTTAATAAATTTCAATTGGTATTCTGTGTGATTAAAACTGATTAATCGCGATTAATTTTTTTATTTAATCGCGTGAATTAACTGCGATTAATTGACAGCCCTAATTTTTCCACTCTTTGAAGCACTAGATTTTGACTGGGCAGCTTTGAAAATTGAACAGTGAGAACTCGCTGAGTTGAAATTCCGTCATACCTAACTTTTATTTCCTCATGTAAGTGGAACTACAGTTGATATTGGCACCTTAATGACCATGCCATATTTAATACATAATTTTGAGGAAATTTAGTTACAATAAATATACAGGTATTATGTATTTTTACTTATGAATCACATTACCATTAATGAAATTTAGGCTGATTCTCAGAGGCTCGTTCGGGGGTTCCGGGTGCAGGGGCATGGCAATGGGACTCGGGAGATCCAGGTGAAGGTGGTGGAGGTCTGGGTGTGATGAGATGGGGCTTCGGGGGAGGAGTCTGGGTGTTGGGGACTCATTGGGGATTGATGGGGTAGGGGTCCAGGTGCAGCAGGTTGGGGATCAGTGAGGTGGGGGTCTGGGTATGCGGGGCTCGTTGGAGGGGTCCAGGTGTAGGCGGGTATGGCTTGTCAGGGTGAGGGTTCAATGGTTCTGCTTAATAGGGGAGCCCTGCTGAGGGGATGCCGCATGCTGGGCTCCTGCTTCCCCCTGCGATTCCCCTTTCCCCTTTGATTCTCTATCCCCCGCCCATCACTCCCACATTCCCCTCCCCCTGCCCTATTCCAGCCTCTTCCTTCCCCACTGCCTCTTCCCCCCACACACACACACCCTTACCCTCCCTCACCTCATTTCCCCCACCTCCCCTTACCCATTGCGGGCACTCACTGTTGTACAGAAAAAAGGAGGGGTCCCAGCACACAGAAGGGGAGCATGACTGGCACTAGGACCAGGAGGCGGTGTTCCACTGCAGAGACAGTGGAGCTGAGATGCAGCCTCCTTCAGCTGGGCAGCTCTGTGCCTGCAGAATGAGGGGGGCAGTGGAATGTAACCCCATGTGTCGCCCAGGCCTTGCATCTGTGGAGGGGGATCCCCTCCAGTCCCCTCAAAAAACTGCACCAATGGTTGTGGTTGCCTGCTGTGATACACATTTGGTTCTGCCTCCAAGGAGCTGCAAGCAGGGGAAAGACTTGCTGTAATAGATCTGCAGACTTTTCTGCTATAATAAAGAAACTGTCACCTTAACTTACACGAAAATTTCCTATTTTCACTATTTTTAATTCTAGAATTTCATTGCAGAATACTTTACAAGGAAGCAGTGCTTTTTACTTAAATTTGAAGTGGAAAGATATAAATGTCCCTGAAAAGTAGGCAGATTTCAGATTTTAAAATTTGTAGATCTGAAATGTAGTATTAAAGATAAATTGAAAAGCTTGTTAAAAACATATTAAATAGTATATTACCAAATCATTAACAGAGTTTGTGTAAGACTTAAGTTTTAGAGGTAAATACATTTTAAAAAGCTGAAAATAATTTCCTCAGAGTTCAAGGTTGTTTCCTTTGAAAGCATTTATCATTTAATGATTTTTTTTGTGGCCAGCACCATGACATTTAGGTATATGACAAACAAAAAACAATATCTCATTGTTTCCTGCATTAGACAGCACAAATAACCACTCCACTCTTACATGTAGCAGTATAACTAAAATCTTAGTGAGACAAATACTTCACAGTTGAACAAATGCTTAATCAAACAGGTGTGTTGTTTCCTGTACTTAAAGTAAACCTCTATTTCTGTCGTAATAACAGAAGGTGCAAGTTCCACAGCTAGAGATGCTCCATCAAAAACCAACCTTTTGGTTCTCAAGAGGGGAGATCTGGGGACTCATGGGAGTTTGAGAAGTATCTCAGCTGACCTCCACTGTCACATGGGTCCTGATCCCAAGCCCATTGAAGTCAACTGGAATCTTTCTATTAGCTTCAACAGGATTTGGATCAGGCCAATGATGCATATAGAAATTGAAGAGAATATCTCTAAATCCTAAAGCGCAGCATGGGGAGTAATCCTACCCTCTGAGATCTTGTTAAGTTTACATTTAATAATAACCTCTCAGTGCTATTTTCAAATATTTCATAGCTCATGATGTATCTTTTTCTTCACTGTCTTTCCTATTATGTCCATTTTAATATAAAAGGAAGTGTCATCTTTGACCAAAATAAATCCACCATTTCATAAGGAGAGAATTTAAAAACAGCTAAGCAATCAATATTTAAGAGTATTTCTTAATTATTTTTTCATGTGGGTTTGCATCCCTTGTAACTTGATCTCTTCCACAACTGTCCACAGGCGACTACTCTTGCCTACAAATTATCTACTTATAGATTGCTAGCACTTTGTCTCTTGCAGCAAAACATGAAGCCATGTGCTGGCCTCATCTTCTGTCACTACTAGCACGTAGAAATAGGTGGCGCTACAGATTGGATACTTAACTGCAGCACCCTGGAATAGCTGATAGAGAGAAGTTTTTATGAGACTATACCTACCTCTACCCCAATATAACGCTGTCCTCGAGAGCTAAAAAATCTTACTGCGTTATAGGTGAAACCGCGTTATATCAAACTCGCTTTGATCCGCCGGAGTGCGCAGCGCCCGCCCCCCGGAGCACTGCTTTACCGTGTTATATCCGAATTCGTGTTATATCGGGTTGCGTTATATTGGGGTAGAGGTGTATATCTAGGTCGGACAATGTTAAATGCAGCATCAGGACAATATATGATTAATGAAATACACTTTGGCGATCCATAAATTGCACAGCTGGCATGGAAAAGTTACGTAAATTGTTTAGTTAATTGATGTAAAATGGACAAAAGAAATAAGAAAAGATTTTTAATCTACATGTATATTACTAATTAGGAATAAAATATACTTACTACCACTAATTATTTAAAACAGCCTATTTGTCAGTTGTCATTCACGTTTGTCAGTGTGTTCAAAACAGTTTAAACACATGATGTGACATAGTCATGTCATTTAAGGTGTTAAGTACTTGAATTGGAATTTCATAAATTGTTGTTTATGAAAGTAGCCATGTTAACTGATACTTAGGAGGCTTGTATCCTGGCATCTTTAGGGTATATTACAGTAATTAGCTTTTCTTATAGAACAAAAACTCCTGCCATACCTCCTCAAATTATAATCTTGTCAAATCTTGCAAACTCTTCAGGCTTAATTGGTAGTTGGATGGGAAATTTCAAGCATAAATCTAAAATAGTGGTTCATGATTCTTTAGATGGTACTTCTTCCTTTGATTAAACTCTGAAGTGGTTCCCCTGGTATTGCATTAGGTGCACTGTTTCTAGAGGTGTAGCATTTTTCAGATAAGATGTAAACCCAAGGTCTTGACCACTTTTAATTATTAAAGAACCCTGTGCATTTTGCTCAAGATCAATTTAGGACAGCTGTTCTAGCCAAATTCCATGTGGGTAATTACATTCCGTCTATCAAAAACTAGCCCTGCATTTTCAATTTAATACAGTAGTCATCTGCTGTGCTAAATAGTTACCTAGTATTGATGTTACTTTCATCCTTGGAGGCTGCTGCACTTCAGTGGTGAGCCTGCATGTTTATAGTTTGTAAAATGGTTTTTGGATGTTTGGTGTGTGTGTGTAAGGTAATAAACATAAAATAAGATTATTAGATTGCAAATGATGGTCTTGAAATCTTTGTATGCATTGCTTTAAGATTTAGAGGCTTCTTAAACTGGTGGTGGGGCCAAATGACATAAACTACAGGTGTTGTCTTTTGAAATAAGATATTCTGGTATATTGCATGGTATAACAGTGAAAAAGAGCTGGAAGCCTATGCATAATATGATTCGTAAATGGACATCAATATGCTAATTGGCTCAATGTGCACACAGAATGGAACATTTCTTGTAAGTTTGAAACACTGCTACAGGGAAGCTCAGTGACTACTATTTGAAGTGCCCTTTGCATATGGAATTGTCAAGTAAACAAAATGAACTTTCCCAGAATGTATGCAACTGTTGTTTTTCTAAGATAAAAGCCATATATAGCATGGTATTTCATCATAGTAAAGTAGTCAGTGACACTACAAAGTTGCTCTGAATCTTCATAACTTTTTCTATTTTGCTAGTTAAGATGACAATTTTCACGATCCCTCAAAGTGGTAGGTCTTAAAAATGAAAAAGTTGCAAGAAAATCTGAAATTTTACCTTCAGTGCATATGATGATTTGAAATAGAATAGCCAATGGTTCACGCTGATTCCTGAATAAGGAAGACGCTGTCATATTTTGTTGACATATGACTTTTGTACTTAATTTGATCATATTTAAGACTGGGTGTAGGCATTTGATTGCAACTGAGTATTTTAAAAATTATACAGACAGCATACTGTATTTAGTATTTAACTGTACTGGACAATGGAAACTTTTCAAGGAAAATGAAGCTGTTTGAAAGGGAAAGTATTTTTCTATTTAGGCTAGCTAAATATTTCGTAATGCTTTTTTCTCTTTTCTGTAATCTGATTTTTGTAATTTGAGAATAAAGTGGATAATAATGCTAATTGAGTTCTGAGGAGGAAGGGAGGAATTTTTAACTGCCCTAGAGAACCTAAGCTGAGTAGAAGAATTGTGTTCCAATCAATGTCTTAGGACCCAGGGGAAAGGAAGCAATTGAGTTTGCATTTTATAGTTCCAAATCCAGCAGTCTTTATTCTGGCAAATAATGTGTTGATTTCAATGTGAACTAGCCCTAAATAAGGACTTGAGGCCATGTTTACACTATGTGGAGTATAATGGGATAGCTACGGCACCACCCCATAATGTGGATGCAGCTTGCAGTGACGAAGGGTTTTTCCGTTGGTGTAGCAGCACCACCTTCCTGAGCGAAAGTAGCTAGGTCATTGGAAGCATTCTCCTGTTGATTTAGCCGCTTCTACATTGAGCGATAGATTGGCATAGCCATGGTGTTCGGGTGTAGATTTTAAGTATGGACTAGACCTGAGTTCAAGACTATAAAATATGGCATTTGATGTCTAGATCCTCCTTGTTTTATCTAGTCTTGGGTTCTAGGGTTAACCAAGACTAGGCAAAACATTTTTAAACATAATACGTAATATTTTAGCATTTTTTAATCTAGTACAAGTCTTCAGTTTTTCTTAGGGTTTGAGCTATCTCAGGGATTGGCAACCTTTGGCATGCGGCCCGCCAGGGTAAGCCCCCTGTGGGCCTCGCTGGTTTGTTTACCTGCAGCGTCCGCAGGTTCTGCCGATTGTGGCTCCAGGCCAATGGGGCTGCGGGAAGTTGGTGCGGGCTGAGGGATGTGCTGGCCACCGCTTCCCACAGCCGCCATTCGCCTGGAGCGGCGAACCGTGGCCAGTGGGAGCCGCGATCGGCCGAACCTGCAGACGCTGCAGGTTAACAAACCAGCTCAGCCCGCCAGGGGGCTTACCCTGGTGGGCTGCGTGCCAAAGGTTGCCGATCCCTTAGCTAGACAAATGATCACTTGATAGTGTAGACCAGGCTTCAAATTACAGTTAGGTCGACAAACTGCCTTACGTCTACTTAACTGTGTAAGCGTCTTCACTATACAAGGGGTCCCCGGTATACATCTCCTCCTTATCCATTGTTTCGGATATCCATCGCTCATCAGTAGGGGAATATGTTCCAATTTAGGTTGGTCCTGATCTGCATATCCCCTATTGTACAGTACTGTACTTGCATCCACTGGCCACATTCAAGGCTTATTACCCATAGAGGACATTCTCCATGCTGAATAAGGAAATGGCAGGTGAAGGAAAGCCCAGTGTAAAGGAGTTTTGGAAGTCCTACAACATCTTGAATGGTGTGGAAAACATTGATGTGTCGTGGGAAGAGGTCACTTCGCAATGTATGAACAGTGTTTGGCACTGTGCATGGCCAGATGCTGTCCACAGCTTCATGGGATTTGATGCTGTTCCTGCTGTCGAGCAAGAAATTGTCAAGTTGGCGAAGGATGTCGGCTTCAAGGAAGTGGAGGAGGATGATGTATGGGAGTTGTTGGAGTCTCATGCTGAGCAGACAAATGAGGAACTGATTGAACTGGGCCAACAACGGATATCCAAAGAAAGCAAGGACGATGATGACGATGACGTAAGGCAGGAAGCCAGAAATCTGACGACAAAGAATCTCTCCCGTTTCTTTGGATTGCTGGATGAGATGACGGAAATCATACAGAGTGGGGATTCATTTCGTGAATGGTCTGACAAAGTCTCCAGGCCTCTCAATGATGCAATGGCTTGCTACAGGGAGATCTACCATTCAAAGATTCATGCAGGAGAACAGATGTCGATAAAATCCTTTTTTAAGACTTCTGCAACCAAAAAGCCAGCCACAGAAAAGCCAGCCCAAGAAAGCCCAGCCACCACCCTTCCCTAAGTTTAGTGTAATTGACACTGTTTTATACCGTACTGTATTTATTATATTAAAATGTTCTACCTGTTTGAATGACGTTGTTGTCAGACGCTCCCGGTGTGGTGCTCTGCTCTGTTCAATGTTGATATCAATCAGCTGCGTGCATGTGTTCCCTCTGTGTGCTGCCCCAGCTCTGCACAGATGGCTGACACAGCAGATCCCAAGAGAAGCCCCAATGACCACAGACTCTAGTAAGGTACGAAGGCACATTTATTGTTGAAGAGAAACAGTCTCCAGCTTTCCCTGGCATAGAAGTCTAAGGTGCTGCTAAGGTGCTGCTAGCTAGTACATATGTGCTCCCTGACAATGGACTCAGCTCAGTCAGTGGCGGGACTTTCCACTGCTCCCTAGGCTGGACAAAGATATCCACTCAGGGATGCATTCTTATACACAGGTACAAATAAGTTAAAGATCACTCTTGACGTATTGAGGTGCAACCCCACTACGTAGTAAGGTGCCGCCTCTCACCTTGTACATGTTGGTTTGAACAAACCAACTCTATCCATCATATTACCCTTTTGGCCCTGTCATTGGGATGGGTAAGCTTGTTCCTTGTTATGTGTGGAATGTACAAGTATGCAAATGTTCTGATATCTGGTGTCCAGTACCTTTTTAGGTATGTCTCTTTTTGCAGCATCAGCCCTTTCCTTGCCAGCTTCTGTGAGCAGGGCCTGCCTCTAGCTCACAGCTTAACTTTGCTTTATGTTAGCAAAGTCTTGACCATTATTTTAGGTCAGGCTTCAGGCCTCATACTGGGCCTCTGATAAGGGTTTATGTTTCAGGGCCTCACCTTACTACAGATGTTAGTAGGGTTCTGTAACCGTGCCTTTGTGGGTCACAACTGACCATATCAAATTCAGGACAAACTGCTGAGAAATAGGACAGACATACCCCAAACTGGTGGTTATTCTTCCAATATCTCCGGTTCCAGACACAACCCTAGGAACCTCCATCTTGCAGTGTCCAGTTATGCCCACTGAATGCTGCAAACGTATATGAGTTTGTCAGTTTAACAAAGACACGCTTCAAACCAAACACACCGCTTCAGGTAGAATGAACAAACAAATTTGTTAACCACAAAAGATAGATTTTAAGTGATTATAAGTCAAAGCACAACAAGTCAAATTTCGTGAAATGAAATAAAAGCAAAACATTTCTAAGCTGATCTTAACACTTTCAGTGCCTTTACAAACTTGGATGCTTCTCACCACAGGCTGGCTGGTAGCCCTTCAGCCAGGCTTTCGCCTTTGATCAACGCTTCAGTCGCTTGGTGGTGATGGCTGTAGATGGAGGTGGAAGAGAGGGAGAGCATGGCAAAAGTCAGTGCAGGGACTCCTGGCGAGGATGTGCACAGACAATAGAAGGAGTGCAGTGTTGATACAAAGAGCCTATTAAAATACTGTGGTGGCTGCAGGTCGACCTAGCTTCTTAAGTCAACTTAATTTTGTAGAGTTCCTCACATCAGTTCAAGGAGGGCTGATCTTAATTTCCTTAGCACGCTTTAAAAGTTAGTAACTACTTGTCCTTATAACCTTTTAGGATGCTACATGATGTATTTGAAGTGAATTATCAGGTTGCTAAGGTGAAGAAACCTTACTGTGTCCTTTTGTAAGAGTAGAACTGGTATTGTGCCTGAGGAAATGGAGAAGAGAGAGGACCTATAGTTCTCCTTAGTTTCTCTCTCTAGCTGAATATATAGTTTAAGCAGCTCTAACAGAAATCAAGTCATGATTCCTAAGTATGGGTGACAGGAAATCTTATTAGGTCCCCTGTAACTAGGCAATCAAAATATTTGAAAGAAAGATGTATTTGAAAGAGAGAATATTTGAAAGAGTTTGAATTGGGCTGGTATGTGGCAGTATGGTATACCAGGTTCTTTTGTGCTACCACTTTGCTCTCCAAAGCTTTAGCTTTAATTTTTAAGTCTATAGCTATTATGGCTGAGATACACTCAGGCCTCGTCTACACTGGCACTTTACCATGCTGCAACTTTCTCACTCAGGAGGGTGAAAAAAACACCCCCCTGAGTGCTGCAAGTTACAGTGCTGTAAAGTGGCAGTGTAGACAGTGCACCAGCGCTGGGAGCTACTCCCCTCGTGGAGGTGGTAGGTGGGTTTTTTTTTGTTTTGTTTTTGTTTTGTTTAATAGTGCTGGGAGAGCTGTGCCGGTGTGGGGACTCCCAGCGCTGGTGCCGCGACTACACAGCCTCGTTAAAGTGCTGCTGCAGCAGCACTTTAACTTTGCCAGTGAAGACATGCCCTCAGTTTGTGTTTGAAGCTAACTATTGCAGTTACATCTTCCTGCTTTAGAAGAACCTGAAAGAATAGCTGTAAGTGGTGTGAACTGCCCCATTCATTTCAATTAGTGCTGACGCAAAGGAATGATGCTCAAAGGAATCTAGCAATGTACAGAGTACCTGTTGAGTGGGGAGTAGAGTCTAGAGAACATGCAGTCATATTTTAAACATCTACCTAATCTGCCATAAGTGATGTCTCATGTAGGCAGAGTATTTAGTAGAACTCTACCACCATTTATCAACTTTGATTCCTGGGCTGAAGTATAGTGAAAATAACGTTATTTTCAAATAACTCAGAGTCTGTATCAGTGAGGTTAGCGCTTCTGAGCATTCCATAAAGCTTCAGGCAGTATCACATAGGAAATGCTGATATCAAGTCATCTAGGAGAGTGGCTGGTGACAAGATTCCACAAAGAGATGCTAATAGTATTTGCAAAGACAAAATGCTGTGTAATGTAACAATAAATAAATAAATTCTGTGGCTATGTTCTGTAAGTTTCTTAGGATAATATTGAAAAACCTCTTATTGACACTGAAATTTTGTATTTGATATTTTAGTATGAATGTGTAAAGGCTTAATCTAAAAAGATGTGAGCCTTTTTGGCTAAATTTTATGGCACTGACATAGTAACTCTCTTACTCTATTTAATACACGTACTTTATAAACTGTTAACTGTTAATAAACATTATTTTATAGGTTTGCCTGAATCTATCATTGCATCTGCATGCTCAAGAAGTGGCCAGAGGGTTCTACATGTTGACTCGTAAGTTACTCCAGTGATATACTTCACTGATCATTTAAGTGTTTGGAAATAGATTAAAATCTCTAACTTGAACTGATTCTATGATTCTAAAATATGTAGCCAAAGTTACTGTTGCAAATCTGCTTTTTTTGGGAGGGGGGGGATGAGGCGAATGGGGGGGAGAGCTTTGTGAGAATCTCAACATTAACCATTACCCAGCTACATATCTTATGGGGCAAAAGATAGTGTCTGGATTCAAGTACAAGTTGCTGAACTGAGTACAAATGTAGGTGCCTAAACTTAGACACTAAGGGCTTGTATACACACAAACTGCTATAGTGGCATTGTCTCAGCTGTGCTGCTGTAGCACTTCAGTGAAGATGCTACCTACGCCAATGGATTCTTCCACTGGCGTAGGTAACACTGGTCTACAATTTCTGAGAAATTGTCTGCTTCAGAGATAAAATGTGCTATTTATTATGTATTTTGATGTGCTGAATTCAAATATGGCAATTAAAACAACTGATTGGCTACTGTTTCTAAGATATTTAAGTTTTTACATTTTATGTCTATGTATATTGTGTAGATAGTAGAGTTTTAATCATAAATTGTAAACCTAGGTCTTCATGTGTTTATGGTTGCTTTACATGATAATATTTCACCTGTCCTGTTTATGTAACACTTTAAAAATCAGCAAAAGGGTTATATAAATAAAGTTTATTATGAAACAAAAGACAAAAAATTATTATGTACATAGTTAAGTCCTATTTAGTGTCTACTCGGCGCTTCTTGACTTGTCTCTTGTATTCATTAAATGGAGCATCTCTTGTCTCTGTCCAGCAATAGTCTGCAAGCATTGATGGGCTCCATTTGCCCTGATAGCGTTTCTCCATTGTTGCAATGTCCTGGTGAAATCGCTCGCCGTGCTCGTCGCTCACTGCTCTGCAGTTCGGTGGAAAAAAATCTAGATGAGAGTGCAAAAAAATCTCTCTTTAGTGACATGTTGCAACCAAGGCTTTTGTATGCCTTGAGGAGGTTTTCCACCAACCGTTGTTGTCTGCCTTGTTGTTTCTGAGAAAATTTATTGCCACTAACTGGAAGGCTTTCCGTGCCGTCTTTTCCTTGCCACGCAGTGCATGGTCAAATGCATCATCTCGAAGAAGTTCACGAATCTGAGAACCAACAAAGACACCTTCCTTTATCTTAGCTTCACTTAACCTTGGAAATTTTCCACGGAGGTACTTGAAAGCTGCTTGTGTTTTGTCAATGGCCTTGACAAAGTTCTTCATCAGACCCAGCTTGATGTGTAAGGGCGGTAACAAAATCTTCCTTGATTCAACATGTGGTGGATGCTGAACACTTTTCCTCCCAGGCTCCAATGACTGTCGGAGTGGCCAATCTTTCTTGATGTAGTGGGAATCTCTTGCACGACTATCCCATTCACAGAGAAAACAGCAGTACTTTGTGTATCCAGTCTGCAGACCAAGCAAGAGAGCAACAACCTTCAAATGGCCACAAAGCTGCCACTGATGTTGGTCATAGTTTATGCACCTCAAAAGTTGTTTCATGTTGTCCTAGGTTTCCTTCATACGGACTGCATGACCAACTGGAATTGATGGCAAAACATTGCCATTATGCAGTAAAACAGCTTTAAGACTCGTCTTCGATGAATCAGTGAACAGTCTCCACTCATCTGGATCGTGAACGATGTTGAGGGCTGCCATCACACCATCGATGTTGTTGCAGGCTACAAGATCACCTTCCATGAAGAAAAATGGGACAAGATCCTTTTGACGGTCACAGAACATGGAAACCCTAACATCACCTGCCAGGAGATTCCACTGCTGTAGTCTAGAGCCCAACAGCTCTGCCTTACTCTTGGATAGTTCCAAATCCCTGACAAGGTCATTCAGTTCACCTTGTGTTAGGAGGTGTGGTTCAGAAGAGGGGGATGGGAGAAAATGTGGGTCCTGTGACATTGATGGTTCAGGACCAGAAGTTTCATCCTCTTCCTCTTCCTCGTCTGACTCAATGAGTGTGATTCTGGTGCATCAGGAACCGGCAGTCCTTCTCCGTGGGGTACTGGGCGTATAGCTGATGGAATGTTTGGATAATGCCCAGTCCACTTTTTCTTCTTTGACACACCTTTCCCAACTGGAGGCACCATGCAGAAGTAACAATTGCTGATATGATCTGTTGGCTCTCTCCAAATCATTGGCACTGCAAAAGGCATAGATTTCCTTTTCCTGTTCAACCACTGGTGAAGATTTGTTGCACAAGTGTTGCAGCATATGTGTGGGGTCCACCTCTTGTCCTGATCTCCAATTTTGCAGCCAAAATCAAGGTGATAGGCTTTCTTAACCATAGTGGTTATACTGCGCTTTTGTGATGCAAAAGTCACTTCACCACAAACATAGCAGAAGTTATCTGCACTGTTCACACAAGTACGAGGCATCTCTGCTCACTTTGGCTAAACAGAAATGTGTCCCTTTGCAAAATCAAACACTGACAAATGAGAGAGCACGACACTGTATGATTTCTAGAGCTGATATAGGGCAATTTGTTCAGCAGAGTGATGTAAGCTTCGTTATGATTGCATCATCCATGACATCTAGGAATAACATGATGCAATTCATATCATGTATGACGCAATACCAGCTTCAGATTGCATCATTCATTGTTTTGCTTAAAAAGCAAGTACTGTCCAAAACCCAGTCATAGATTTATTCATAGATCCAGTCAAAGATGTATTTTAGTCATTTCTGGTTTAAATTGAGATCCCTTCCCTTTATAACTCACTTTTCCTCCGCCATTCCCAAGTCAAGGGTCGTATATACTGACCCAATAGCATATCTTGAAAACTAGAGCCAATCAACAATTTTAAGCATCATTTTTGTTCTCAGTGACCCAGAATTAGTAAAGTTTGACTAGATTTATATCAGAAGCATTTTGGCTGTAAAGCAGTGTAATCCATCTCCCCGAGGGATGGTAGCTAGGTCAATTGCAGAATTCTCCTGTTGACCTAGTGTTATCTACACTGTTGGTTGGTCGGTGTGAACCTTTCACACCGCTGAGTGACATACTTAAACTGACCTGATTTCCTAGGGTATACCAGGCCTTAAATTAAAGTGACTTGGTTTTCAGCGTGCTGAGCACAGGTTGCTGCTGTTGACTTTATTGGGAGTTGAGTGCTCAGCCTGTAACGCCAGGTCGCATTTTTAGGTGACTACCATTAGATATTCAAGCTGGAAAACTTTGGTCAGACTATCCTGAAAACTCCCTATATCAAGTTGCTTTTTTTTTTTTTTTTTTAAACCTTTCATCCACTTTTTTAATCACTCTCCACTTGGCCTTTGTCAAGGCTGATTCCCCACTCTGGCGCTTCGAGTGCAGAAGGTGAGGGCCCACCAGGTCTCTAAAAATTAATACTTGCCACTCCAGGCTTGTATTCAACTCCCAAGGTTACAGCTTTTCTCTGACCTTGGATTGGTAGATGCTGTCACCACCAAGTGCAAAACCCCTTTGAGAACCCAGGAAGGCGCACTTGGGAATTTCTTCCTGGGGGGTACCCTCAAGCCCTTTCACCTCCCATCCCCTGGGAAGAGCTGAGAAGAAAAACAAAGGAAATCAGCTGTTGCCATCAGCTAATTAAACATGTGCACAAACCTCTTAGAACATACAAATCCATTTCTTTTTGTGGATACAGACTAACACGGCTGCTACTTTGAAACAAATCCAATTTTGTTCTTAAAAAAAGGAAATTTTATTAATAAAAAATACATCTGGGATTTAGGCTTTTGCTAGATTTAAAAAAAAAAATTACAAGGATTAAGCATGAAGAATAGCTCTCTTGAGGTCCAGCTTAAAGGTTACAAGCAAAACAAAAGCACCTGGGGTTAGCACAGAGGAATCCGCAAGTCATAAAGAAATAAAAGGGATAATCCTAATCGCATCTTCCTAAACATTTCCTGATCTACTTACATATCTGGATTGTTAAATGAGTAGTTTCTAGGTATGATACTGACAATTTTTCATACCTGGCCCAAGCTTCTCACCGCATAACTGTTCCCTGTCTCCCTCTCCCCAAGAACAATAACAGACAAATAAAAGGGGAGTCTTGTTTCAATTTTAAAAAGTTCTAGCCTTCCCATTGGCTCTTTTGGCTGGGTGTCCGCTCACTTCCTTTTACCTATGCATAGCAGTAAGACTTTTTAACCCTTTACAGATAAAGCAATTAGAGAACAGCTACTAAGAGGGATTTTATAGCTAACTAGCTGGCTGGGTTCATAAAAGGGAACTCTCCCTCCCCCTCTTCATTTATCACAGCCTCCCTAGCTTGGTCTTGACCCGGCCCTAGTTTCCAGCCTTCTGTTGTTGCTTTACAGTTTTCTCTCTTCCCTGCTATCATTTGTCCAAGAGCTTCTAAGTGTCATGAATTTATTGCGACACATGTGTTTGGCAGCCCTGCTGCCTGCAGTTCAGGTTCACTGATCTAGAAGGTGTAATTCCACCTGTGGCCACTGAAGGCTGCTGGGGAGGCAGGCTTCAGTGGATTGTCTGTTCTAGATCGGTGATGAGCTTGGTATGAAAACCTAAGTATCTGAACGCCTTCCGATAGTCATAGTCATGTTGCTTAATGTACTAACATCTGTTGTGTGTGTTCGCTCATCCTCTGCCCACCAATATTGCTTGTCCTGCTTGGGTTCATCTTCAGCCAGCTGTTTATCCATGAGCTAATCTCATGCAAGCAGTAGGCCATTTTGGTGGTAGTGGTGAGGTGGTAGGCGGTGAAAGATAGGTAGAGCTATGTGTTATCAGCATATTACTGGCATCGAGTCTGTTGTCTGACCAGTTCATCTAGTTGCTGCACGTACATGTTGAAAAGAATTAGAGAATTGATCCTTGTGTAACTTCACAAGTGAGGGGTCTGGTAGGAAGGATGTAGTTTCCCATCACTACTTGTTGGTATGTCCCTTTAGAAAAGATTCAGATTGTTTTAGTGTATTACCCTTGATCCTTGCACCTCTTTCTGGTGAGACAGCAGTATCTCATGGTTGACACTGTTGCATGCTACAGAGAGGTCCTGGGGGATGATATCCATTGACAGGAGATCATCCAAAAGTGCCACTAAAAAGATTTCAGTTCTGCTTCTGCTTCAGTTATGCTTCTCCTTTGAGTCTTAAGAGTGCATGTGGTTCCCATTTGCAAAATTTTTCTCTGCAACCATTAGGGCTAGATGCGTTTTTTTTTGTTTTTTGTTTTTTGTTTCATTTTTAAATGAAAGCTGAGATTCTCATGCAATGTGATTCCAGCAGTTGGGTTTAAAGAAAATACTAAAAATTATGAAAACTCATAGGAGTTGGTCAGTTGGTGGGAACAAAAGGTGAGGGAGCTCAGTATTAGCACATGCCCTGGCTCCCCACTGTGCACCCCAGCCCCCAGCAAGACCCTTAGTATCTGCAGCCAGACCTCTGCCCCCCAAAAGACCCACTGCTTCATAGCCAGACCCCAGCTCTGTCTCCCAGAAACCTCAGCCAGATTCCAGTCCTTTTCCCTCCAGGGAGACCACAGCCATGAGTTCCCCAGCTACCAGGACCCAGACAAAAACCAGCACCCACCCAGCTACTTCAGTTCATCAGACATCCCAGCACGCATCCAGCTACCCCAGGCAACACTGAGATATCTGAGCCTTCCCAGTTACCTGAGAGACCTTCCAGCACTCACCTAATTTAGCAGTCCCAGACATCTGCCAGCACCTCCACCTAACCCAGCACTTTAGATATTTATTTTCCTCCCTTCATGCCCTAGCCATGTAGCTGCCAAGCTTTGTACAGCTCCCTGTCCTCGTCCTCCTCCTTGCCCACAGCTGGTTGGAGAAGTGTATATTGTCCATAAAACCAACATTTATAGTCATATGCAAATTATATGAAAATATTCAAAATTAGTTTATTAAACATGCCAAAACTGTCACATGGAGATGCACAAAACTTGCCTCAGTCAGGTCTGGAAGTAGCAGCAAAAAGGGATTTTACAGTGCAGTGAGGGGAAATGGGGCACTTCATGAACAGAATAGGGTTGTTTAACAGTGGGAGGTCATGTGCATCAAGCTGGCCCTTGTTATGGTGACCAGAAACCATCCCCCAGGGTATCCCAAAAAATCTGGGAACTGGCCAGTCCCTAAATTGGCTAATCCTAAAGTGTTTTACATCCTAAAATTATGGGACATCACAGTTCAATACTTCAGGCTTCAAGTTTAATGTAATTTGAAATTGAGTTGAGTGGAGAATGTCCTGTAGATGGGAAATATTTTTTTCTTTAAGAATCTTTAACTACATCATCAAGAAACATGTAGTAGAGAATCTGCAACAGCGCCAGCAAAGAGGGCGTAGAATCCTAAGAGGTGCTGAATCCTGCAAATCTCATTACTGTGTATGAGGAATCCATGAAGACTTGAAACAGGAGCCATGTTAATTATAAACAGTACTTGGAACATGGAAAAATGCAACGTTCGAAGAATAGTAAAATGCTAAATTTGTAGGGGAATACAGTATGTATTTTAAAAAATAAACTTGACCATTAATAGGCACCTTCTAAGACCTAGAATTACCAAATTATGATCAGTTAATTTAGACTTTAGATTTCACCTTCTACAGTAACACAATATTATGAATTTACTATTCTGTTCTTTGTTGAATTTGATAATTGCTTCTCATCTTATTTCTCCAACTTTAGTATATAGGGTCTATTAAGTTATGTAATAATAGCTGGCTACTGTAGCTTCGATTTAGAGTATTCCTGTCTTTTTGGTAATGGTAAAAGACCTGCAAATTACAGCCTACAATCTCACAGAAGTAGGCAGCAATTAGAACTGTGGAACGCAGATTTTTATTACTGTTTCCTTAAATGTGTTTAGTTACATTCATACATGCTTTTGCTTTCATTTTAACGATGAAAATGAGAATTTCCACATCTAATGATACTATTCTGCTGTGGATTAAATCTTCCAAATCTTGTACAGGCTATAGGCTTGCCAGGTCACAATGCATCATAAACTAGAATTCATATATTCAGGGGAAGGGGAATATGACATGTTTATACTGTACAAAAAAATTAATAGGCAAATTTTACAATGGTCATCTGCTATTTAGTCTTAAAAAAAATTAAGCACTACTGTAAAAAGCCATTGTCAAGGGCATTTTAGATTTTATTTGGGAGGAGTTATAGTACTGCTAAACTTTTCAAGATTTTTTTCTGACTTGAAATAATAGGAATGTTCTTATTTTATTCTGGTGAAATATTCTATGATCTTCATTTTTAGATGAATGTACACATTATTTAATCTTATTCAAATAACCAATCCAAATCTGCTATTTTCAAAATGTTGTGTTTTATATCTTGGGTTATTGTTTTTAGGATTATGGATTAAATTATTTCTAAAAATGAGAATTTGAGCCTACTGAAATGCTTATTTGTATCATAGACATTCATCATAATAGTGTATATTTGCCTTTCTCTGCAAATGTTTAAAGAAGTTAGTTATAAAATATGGAGTAGGTGTAAGTAAAATTTTGAAGTATATTGTGTGTGTTGCTTGCATTCATTACCATGTGTTGATCATTGTACCAATTTTAATCTCCAACCACTGTTTGTATTGATCATACTATACCGCATAGGTGATAATGGTAGATGGTTCCGAAGTGGTCCATTATAAAATGCTAAGTACTAGCCTCTGTTGATTTATAAACACTGTCCAAGCATCACCATCAACGGCAGCTAATCTTATTTAAAATAGTCATGTCATTGCAGTGTTGCCATAAATTCCTGTAGACAGATTTTAAACTCAAGTTAGCTTCTGCCAAAGTGTAATTGAAGGAGCCCTATTTCTGTGTGCCAGCTATCTGTCTCAATAAATGTAAAATCTGTGGTTCTTTTCAGAGAGCTACATTTACTGTAGATATTAATGAGCTGTTGACATGTGAAATTTCAAGGATAGATGTTAAGTGATTTAGAAAAGTAATTTGCAGTTCAAAATTAGGAGATCGGCCTTTAGTTTAAACTTGAAGTTGCTAAAGGGAGGTATATCAAGACTAAAAGTTGATTACTTTGTGCACTGAATGCAGCTCCCACAATAAATGTTCATGCATATGGGACTTTTTTTCTTAGCATGTGCTGTGTTCTATTTTTATTGTATCCCTGCTTATTTTATGTTTATTTTTTGATCATGTTGGGGTGGATGGTGGAGATAGTTTCCCCCTCAAGACTTCTTTCCAGCTTTGTTTCTATTTAGTTTCTGGAATGAAGATTGAATTTAAATTGTTCCCTTGTCTTTCACAGAAAGGCTTATCTAAAATTTCAGAGGGTTTTTTTTATATTCCTTTTCACCACTTCACACACTGCAGATAAGATGCTGCTTCTCCTCCTGTTGAGTTTTAGAGGTAGTTCTAAAGCTGTCAGTCTAGGGTAGGTAAAGGAAGATACCAAAAATGTTCTGCCTTTGTAAAGGGCCTGTCATCTCAAATGCTCCTGTTTTGTTTGTTTCAGTGACTCTGGGCATATTAGCAGTATGAGTTACTTTAAATTCTTTTTGGAGAG
Organism: Chrysemys picta bellii; assembly: GCF_011386835.1. Taxonomy (NCBI): domain Eukaryota; kingdom Metazoa; phylum Chordata; order Testudines; family Emydidae; genus Chrysemys; species Chrysemys picta. Next base: position 75,105,120 of record NC_088799.1, read on the forward strand.
CTTCTCTCTCTTTTTTTTTTTTTACAGAGCAAAGAGAAATATCAGACTATTCACTGAACTCTTAAAGAGCTGTCTTCTCTACCTCCACCTAAACAATAAATTATGTGTAGCTCAAAAGCTTGTTTCTTTCCCCAACAGAAGTTGGTCCAATAAAAGATATTACCTCACCCACCGTGTCTCTCTAAAGAATAAGTGTCAGTCAAGCATATGCAGGAACTCCTTCCTCAATATATTACATTAGTTTCCTTCTCCTTTGTTTGCCCCTCTGTCTAGACTTCGGTCTTATCCTATCTCTCTGATATGTCCTCCTGCATGTTTCTTAAACTAAACAAGTTACCTGTTTTTTGACCCACGTGTTTAGCTGAAGTTTAATGCGCTGCTGGTTGTTTCCGTTAAGAGGAATTTATGATAGTCATATTTTGATGTAATGCTGTTTCTTTTTTTTTTTAAAAAAGAAAAAAGTACAAAGTCCTGTTTCTCTGAACACAGGAGGATTCAAACAGCAGGAGTCAGTTTCTTTGCTCACACTTTCAAGCCCCTTCCAGGCAGTACTCTACCCAAAAGTTTTCTGTCAACTTTTTTCCAAGGTCATGCTACAAATCCTTCTCTGGCTTAAGGGTTTCTTGCTGCCCACTCTCTCAGCTTCTGTGTTTTTTCTGCTCTTTCTTTCACAGATGTACAAACCTACACAAAACAATAGCCAGCAAAACCCCTATACCTGTGCTTTGCATGTGCCTTTGTTTTAGATGGTGACATGCACCTGTTTTGGAGGTGAAGGGCGCTATTATTTTAGCTCTTTTATTCTATAAAGGAGCGCAAGGGCTTCTTACAACTCTTAAATGAATGGCAATCGATGCACCCCCTACTTTTAAAGAAGTTTAATCCAACCCCCACCAGTAACAGAAAATTAAATTTTCTCCCTACTTTCTCCAATACTTCTGAAAACACTGCTATCCTTCTTTTCAAGCACAAAACTTGAGAACTGACTCTTCACATCTGAGGCGCTGAGCTTATGCCAAATCTTGTTGCTTCTCTGTTATATTTCTAAAATCTACCCTTTCCCCTTAGTCCCCAATGCTTAAAATCCTGCTTCATGCCCTCATTCTTTCACCTGTAACATTACTCTTTTTAGACTCCTGTACTCTCGCCTCTCCTTTTTTCAACACATCCAACATTCTGCACCTAAAGTTCTTTCCGGCCACTGTGAGGATGAAAGGTGTGTGACGCGATCATTCATTGACTTCCTGAATCTTTCCACATAAAATTCAAACCTCTCATCCTCACATCTAATGCTCTGCCTTTGAATTCTGCTAGGCATGGTGTCCCTAGCCTCTGTTTGCTAGAAGCTGGGAATGGGCGACAAGAAATGGATTACTTGATGATTACCTGTTCTGTTCATTCCCACTAGGGCACCTGGCATTGGCCACTGTCGGAAAACAGGATACTGGGCTAGATGGACCTTTGGTCTGACCCAATATGGTTTTTCCTATGTTCATTGTATTTCCAATCAGATTCCTCCATGCCACAATTTGCGCCATCCTCTTGACATGATGTTGCTCTTCTGTCTCTGCTTCCTGCCTTCATCTTCATTCACTTTTCTCCTTGCTCCAGGTGTCAAGTACTCAGTGTCCTCTATCCTTAAAATTCCTATTTTATATGAGCACCCAAAATGTGGTAGGCCCCTGTACACTTCTGCATTCTGAATCTCTACAGTTTATCCTGCCTCTTTATCTAAATTTATCAGAACGGGTAAGATTTATAATATAATACAACTCACGTTATTTGTGTTTGTTTTAACTCCTCTTTACCCTTTCACTTATGTGAAGTTATGAAGCTAATAAATATTTAATAGTAAACCAGAAAGGGAAAAGGACCCTTCAGTAATGCATTGGTCTTTTGATTCCTATCCAAGAAAAGTGAGGAAATTGGTTCTCTGGGTCAAAAGATTTAATTCAAATATTTTTTAACCTTGATAATTAAGACTAAATGGCAAGAGTTTTACCAAAAGAAATGAAGAGTGGTTATGGTTAATTTTTTCTCGTGGGAGCCAAGAAAGGAGCCTGTCGTTCTATTTAACTGTGTTTTGGAGCATGTAACTACGGCAGAATGGGAACTAGTAAACACAAGAGTTTTAACAGGTAATGCATGAAATAAGTCATTTTGTAATCCGCTCCTTAAAATCAGTGTGGCAGTAGCTTCCCTTGCAGAAGACAGCTATTTTGATGGAAGGAGACTTTTTTTTTTTCCCTGAGAAATCAAATAAAGGATAGACACATACAGGCAGCTCTCAGGAGAAATCATGAAGCATCAGCAGCTTTGACTTGTTTTACCACAGCTATTATGGCATGACATTCAGAAAGGCAGCCAGCCTAACAGAGACATATTCTACAAAAGATGTTACCTGCTGCTGCTTTTGTGTTGCATGCATTCATAGGTGCTCTGAGTTTCTTAACTTGAGCCATCTCCTGGAGTGACGCTGCTTGGTGTTACCTTTAGATTGAGGCCCAGGAAAGCTGATCAGCAGGAAATCATTTACATTCTCAATGGGAATGTTTTGATCTGGGATTTGTTAAACTGTTCATATAGACCCTAGATAAAATGGCAGTTGGCAGACCAAGAAAATATCCTACACATGGTTTAGCAGATGAGAAAGTTCAAACCCTTTCCAGAGCCAACACATTTCTTTGCCAGGCTTGATTCCCTAGAATTTACAGAAGATATTCTGTGTTTTTCTACTAGTACATCATGGCTTCAGATTCAGGAGTTTGAAGATGAGACTTTTGTTCAGATTGTCCATTAGCCTCAGACAGCAATTTCGTTTGACTACTTTTGAAGGCTTTACCCAGAACTCCAAATTTCATAGTAGAAGCTGTGCGCAAATGGCACTCAGACAACAGATGAAATTGGTTCTAGAAGTAGTTATTCCAGTTTTCAATTTTGTATGAGCAAATTAAATCTGTAACAACAAAATATATGTTGAAACAAGCAGGTAGTATATCTGTAATATTTCAGGTCCATATCCAGAAGATAATGGGGAAGTCTGTACAATATTAGAATAAGTTCTATTATCAATCCATCTTTTTTTGTAGTCTGCTAGGACAGCTGTAAAAGGGGAAGATTCTAGTCCTTGAGAATTTAAGAATTGGATTGGACCTCTGGCATTGCTCGATCAACACTAATCCCAGAGAATGTCTTAATTTTGATTGCTCTACAGAATAATACATGAATATCTCAATCTGATATGACCGTTTCTTAAATTTATTAAAATCCTGATAGTTAATTCTCTTCCCTTCAAACTGTCTCCCTCTTCATGGGTTTTTATCAAGAACTTTGCTATCTTTGGCACAGCTGAGATTATATCCCTACCTGTATCTGGACAACATTCTTTTCAGAGCATTCTGAGGGAAGAATTGACAGAGGTTTCCACTACCACATAATGCAAGTCCTATACAGATACACCTCTACCCTGATATAACGCTGTCCTCAGGAGCCAAAAAATCTTACCAAATTCTAGGTGAAAACGCATTATATTGAACTTGCTTTGATCCACCAGAGCGCGCAGCCCCTCCCCCCCCCCCCCCCCCCCCCCCGGAGCGCTGCTTTACTGCATTATATCCGAATTCGTGTTATATCGGGTCGCGTTATATCGGGGTAGAGGTGTATATTATAAATTCTGAAAGGAGTATATTCATGCTTTTAGAAAAGATCCAGACTTTAGGTGATGGGGCATTAGTCTTTCCTCTGATATGTCTTTCCCAAGCTATCGTGATTCATTTAGAAATACTAGCATGCATACTTAAAGAAATCATACACTCCTTTGAACATTGTTTGGTGGGCCATAAGAGACCATTATAGAGACTTTTGCTTAAAAATAAAAGGCACAGTACTGGCAATAAAAAGATAAAGCTTTATCTTAGTTTTAGACGTGTCAAAGGTGTACGCTACTGACAAAGATATGAGAAAGATTAGACCACTGCTGTCAATTTTTCACAGAATGTCCCATCATTTTATTACAGCATGTTAATACTGGAAGTTCTTCTTGCTGAAAATGTATTTAAAATAAAGGACACTTAAAGTTAGATTAGTTTTAAATTTAGGAAGGCCAGTCTTGCTCAGTTTTATATAGGTTTTTTTTGCACAGTTTTTGTGACCTCTGCCTTTGCTTGTTCTGACAGCCAGACTGCGTTCCATATTCAGGGAAACTTACAGCTAAGGTGGCAGGTTCCCTTGGCAAAATAAATCTTGGTGGCTACATTTTTTTTTATAATCCAACAAGAGGCAGATTAAATCATTTTCAGGGTTTGGATTTGTTTCTGTGGTATCTCAGGAAAGAACAAAACAAAATTAACGAGTTTCTCTGCACCATTGGAAATGTGTATGGGGGGGCATACTTGATTGATAACTTGATAAAGGACTGAGATCTGAGTCAAACTGCTTCTTGATGGACTGAATCAAGTATGCATCTTTCACTCTCGTGTTCTATTGATTCCAGATAATAAATGCACTTAAATTTTCACTTTTTTAGCGCTTTCTATGAATATGAATTCTCTCTACACCCCAGTAAGGCAAATAAAGTATTTGCTCCCTTTTACAGATATGTTGTCTTTCCTGGTAGGTGCTAATGGTGACAGCACTGCAGCTCTTTCCTCTTGTTAAAATGAAAACAGTGGTGGTGGAATTGTACAGCACTGCAAGGTCTCTTAGAGAAAAGACCTAGTCCACTTGGACCATAAAATCTTAAACTTCAGATTCTGTTAAATGAGGCCAACTTTAATTCAGTGATAGCAGGATTTTCTGTTATCTTGAGGGAAAATGTCCTATTTATGGTCCTTACTATTTCCCTGAAGTAACTGAAGGACTTTTTTAGGTCAGTTTCTAGTCATGAACAATTAGACATTGTTTAGCAGACATCTGTCTTTCATGTGTTAACTAAGCAACATAGTAGAGCATCACCCTCTGGTTCTACAAAGAGACTGATATTCTCAATGGAGTCTTTGTCAGCACATATAACTTGTGAAAAACATCCTCCTTTAAACACATGAGTTGAACTGAAACCCTCATCTTAAACTTTTCCATTTCGAAGTCAATCTAGAAGGAATTGTATGATTTTATTATCTCTGGTGTAAAATGCAACCTGCCTTTTTTCTTATCTTTCTGAAAAGTTTAAATAATTATCACTCAGTGTTTTTAAGCTTCTATTATAGAATTTTTTAAAATACCCCTCAATGGGGGGGGGGGGGGGGGAGTACAAAAGAAATGAATAAAGTGTGATTAAAGAAACAGACTTCAGTTTGTGGCAATATTCTAAGTCAAACCCTATCTTTCTTCCCAAACGTGAATCTTTAATTTATAATGTAACTTTATGGGTCCATTAAAGAACGCATTCTGGCTTTGGTCACTTTTTTGAAAAATCCCAACATGCTTTAGATAATTGGTATTAGTGTTAAATCCTGTGACGTAGCATGTTTTATTATAGGTGTGGTAGAATCCTTTCATTTTATCAGTATGCTTACTTTTATGGGAAGGAAGCAAGATAGCAACATTTAAATTTTACTTAATCTCTTATTCATATAATGGAAAAGCTCACTAGTTAGTGTGATGTTTAGGGAAGTGTCAATAGGAAGAAACTTAAAAAGGGAAGCCAGAGGACCAACTGCTTAAAAGGAAAAAAGCACAACTATTTACTTACTTTTTTGTGCTGAAATTAGTAAATTGACAACTTCTTTTCAAGTGGGAAAGAGCAAGTATATTGGAGAGCATTCAATGAGATGTGACAAATCAGCAGAAATTGGCTCTCTTGGCTCAGAATATAGAATGTAATTCTGTTAATAAAAATAATTTTCATGAAGTTTTGCACAGTCCCATAAGCAGCATTATAGGTATCCAGGTATATTTTTGGTTTTTTATCAACCGAGTTTCATTTTTTTCTTTGTAGGAGAAATTACTATGGAGGAAACTGGGCCAGTTTTAGCTTTTCAGGATTATTGTCCTGGATTAAGGAAAACCAGGTAAGGAACTAGAATGACTTTTTTCTTTCCCTCTTGTCAGGTTTCTCGTACAGTAACTCCTCGCTTAGTCATCCTGGTTAACTTAACGTTTCTGTTTCGATGTTACATTGCTGATCAATTAGGGAACATGCTCATTTAAAGTTGTGTAATGCTCCCTTCTAACGTCTTGACAGCCGCCTGCTTTGTCTACTGCTTGCAGGAAGAGCAGCCCCTTGCAGCTAGCTGCTGGGGGCTTGGAACCAGGGTGGACCGGCCGCCCCCTATCAGCTCCCCCTATAAGCTCCCCACTCCCCTAAATTCCCTGTGCAGCAGCTGCCTGCAGTTCAGCTGTGTCCCTCCCCCCACTGCCATGTGCTGCTCCTGCCCTCTGCCTTGGAGCTGCTCCCCGAGACTCCAGTTGCTGTGCTGGGGGGAGGGAAGGAAGATGGAGGGGCTAATGTCAGTGTGTCCCCCTGCCCCTTGCTCCTGCACCCCACTTACCCCATCTTCCATAGAGCAGGGCTCAGGACAGAGGGAGCTTGCAGCAGCTTCGGTCTCAGCAAGCTGATGTAATTAACAAGGCAGTGTACTTAAGGGAAATGTGCATATCTCCCTCCATTCCTGCTGCCTTGCAGAGTGAGAGAGTTAACCCTTGAGGGCTCAGCTAATTGCTAGTTCATCATTTAGCAGTAAGGGAAATATCCCACCCTCTGACTCCTCCACCTCAACCAAGCTTCACAATCATCATCACTGTGTACCAGTATTAAATTGTTTGTTTAAAACTTACACATTGTGTGTGTGTATGTGTGTGTGTGTGTATATATATATATAAATAGTCTTTTGTTTGATGAAAAAATTTCCCTAGAACCTAACCCCCTCATTTACATTAATTCTTATGGGGAAATTGGATTCACTTAACATCGTTTCGCTTAAAGTCGCATTTTTCAGGAACAGAACTACAACGTTAAGTGAGGAGTTACTGTATTCTATTTTTTGTGAAGAAATACAAACATAACAAATAACTTAGGAAGTGTCTAGTACTCTTTGGGTATTACATATTTAATAAATATTAAAGCCAGCAAAACTGAACTACCATGCATCTCATTTTTATACATGGACAAAACTGGAACATTTTATTTAAAATAGATAACTCCTAAACAGCAGTGCAAGTAGGGCAGTCTGGTACACCATGCCATACCAGTAAGATATTTAAAGCTGATTCGGTGTACCAGAAAGACACAAGAGGAGCAGAATGTGGGACCGCTGGGTGGCCCAAAGCTGGCAGTTCCTCTGGCACGGCTGTACTGCCCTCAGCCCTTCCACGCAGGGTCTCCTCCATCTGTACAGCAGTCCCGCTGGAGGACAGGGCTGGGAGGCAGGGCTGGGGGCAGTACAGCCGTGCCAGAGGAGCTGATGATGTTCTGCTCCTTACCCCGCTGTGGTTCCTGGGAGAGCCCTGAACTGCAGGGCTCTCCCGGAAACTGCAGCAGGGAAAGGAGCAGAACGTGGGGCCACCGGGCAGCCCCACACTGGCAACTCCTCTGGTAGAGCCATCCAGCAGCCCCACGTTCTGCTCCTTTCACCACTGCAGTTCCGAAGCTCCGGCACAGTGGGAGAAGGACAGAGCCCCTCACCCCAAGGTAAGGGGGGGGTGGATCATGGGGAGGGGACGGGGAGAGCATGGGGGCCCCAGGCTGGGGGCGGGGAGGACTCGTGGAGGGTCACATGAGGAGGTCATGTGCCCCCGTTAGCTGTCTCTCTCCCCGCACACACACCTGCCCCCCATACCAGTAAGAAATAGATTCCACTTCCACCACTGCTCCTGAACTAAACTACATCTGGTAATCTCAGTATTATAATTGTTAATTATAATACGCATTATCAAAAAAGGCATCTCTGAAGTAATCTTAAAATAAGATAGTACTGTTTTATATGAGTATAAATGAGACCATACAGCCACATAATAGGTATACTTTATTAAATGAGCTTTTATAGACTTCACCCATCATGGATATATTCTGAATTCATTTTATCGGTTTGTAAGAAGTGTTCTGTTTCCATTTCACTGTCATTACTGGATAAAAATATTAATTTGCACTTCTATGGAACATTCCAAGTGAGGAGCTCAAAGCACTTTATAGATACTAATGAATTACGCCTCACATCACTACAGTGAAGAAAAGTGTTATCAGTATTTTACAGAATATCAGAACTATTTTATATGCTTACATAACTTGTAACCGGACTATGTTAATGCTCACTATAAGACTTTTAGTGTGCTCCAACAGGGTCTGCACGGGCTAGTTAGTGTGCAACACATTACCATGGATTAAAATTTTACACCCCTCTGGTGCGGACAAAACCACCATGTAGACAAGCTGTGGCAGAGCTAAGAATACAATCCACATCTGCTTTTGTGGGATCATGTGGGAACATAGCTCTTTATGCTCATTCTGTATCCTGTGTGTATGTGAGAAATATATATGCACACACACCTCTACCCCGAAATAACGTGACCCGATATAACACGAATTTGGATATAACGCAGTAAAGTAGCACTCCATGGGGGTGGGGTTGCGCACTCCGGCGAATCAAATCAAGTTTGATATAATGCGTTTTCACCTATAAGGTGGTAAGATTTTTTTTGGCTCCTGAGGACAGCGTTATATCGGGGTAGAGGGGTCTGTGTGTATATATATGTGTGTGTGTGTGTGTGTATATATGTGTGTGTGTATATATATATATATATAAAATGAGAAATGTGTGCGTGTATATATGGGGGGGTGTATGTGTGTATATATATTTAAAAAAAAATATAAAAATCTAAATAAATATAAACTGTGTAATCCCAGTTGTTGGCATAATTTATTTCTGGACAGACTGTCATGGTTTTGGTATACTTATCAGATCTTACCTCTGAAACTCATCATGTAGCCAAGACAAACACTTTAATTTTAATGCATTTTTCTATAACCAAGGCTTATGTAATTCATGACCGTTCACTCAAAGCTTTTTAAAAAAGGGCACTCACTTAGAACAAGCAGGCATTTGAACTATATTAGCAAATGGATATGCAGTTACTGCTTTATTACTTTTAAATTCCTGTTGGGATTATCTACTGGAGTGTTGTTAAACCAGCTAATCCATAGGAAATAACCTCTCCAGTTTAGTCACGTGTGTCTATTTATATTGATTATACTAAAAGGAAACACTTTGTAATAGGGCTGCTCAATATCAGAACTTAAAATTGGAAGTGAGATCACCACTTTCATGTATGTCACACAGTTGTCTTTCTGATTCATGGTTTTCTTCCTGAACACTTACTTACTTCTTTTGAACCAAGCAGTTAGCCAAAATTCAGGGCTTCTCTCCACAACTGGCCGGATCGACAGCCAGCGATCGATCCAGTGGGGGGTTGATTTATCATGTCTAGTATAGATGCAATAAATCCACCGCCATTCACTCTAGCGTCTACTCCGGTACTCCACCTCAACGAGAAGCGCTAGGGGAATCCACGGGAGAGTGTCTCCAGTTGACACACCGCAGTAAAGAAAACTCGATAAGTAGATCTAAATACGTCGATTTCAGCTACATTATTTACATATCTGAAGTCGCGTAACTTAGCTCAATTTTCCTCCTCCCACTCCCCCCCATTGTAGACCAGCCCTCAGGGTCTATCAGGTTGTTTCCATTAGTGGGAGAAACTGATGATGAGTCAGGAATTTAAGTACAGTCATCTCTATTTACAAATTTCAGAGTAGCAGCCGTGTTAGTCTGTATCCGCAAAAAGAACAGGAGTACTTGTGGCACCTTAGAGACTAACAAATTTATTAGAGCATAAGCTTTCGTGGGCTACAGCCCACTTCTTCGGATGCATAGAATGGAACATATATTGAGGATATATAGATAGATAGAGATAGAGATATAGATATATATATATACACATAGAGAGAGCATGAACAGGTGGGAGTTGTCTTACCAACTCTGAGAGGCCAATTAAGTAAGAGAAAAAACTTTTGAAGTGATAATCAAGATAGCCCAGTACAGACAGTTTGATATAGCTGCGGGTGGCTATTTTACAACAGAAAAGCTTCAAAACCAGACTCTGAGAGACTGCTGATCTGGAATTGATATGCAAACTAGATACAATCAACTTAGGCTTGAATAAGGACTGTATGGCTGAGCCATTACAAACATTGAATCTATCTCCCCTTGTAAGTATTCTCACACTTCTTATCAAACTGTCTGTACTGGGCTATCTTGATTATCACTTCAAAAGTTTTTTTTCTTACTTAATTGGCCTCTCAGAGTTGGTAAGATAACTCCCACCTGTTCATGCTCTCTGTATGTGTGTGTGTGTGTGTGTGTGTGTGTGTGTGTGTAGATATATATCTAGATATAGATATATATCTCCTCAATATATGTTCCATTCTATGCATCCGTAGGCTGTAGCCCACGAAAGCTTATGCTCTAATAAATTTGTTAGTTTCTAAGGTGCCACAAGTACTCCTGTTCTATTTACAAATATTGTAGAAAGTCCTGTTTCCTTTAACACAGGAGGAGTTAAATGCATGAGTCAGTTTCTTTCCTCACAGTTCCAAGCCTCTTTCCAGCCAGCACACTCTAAAAATTCTCTCAAATTTTTCTCAGGGCCATGCAACATGTCTTCCTCTCAGCTGTTTTAGGCACTTCCCTTTTGCCTTCTCTCTGTTTCCGTGCAGTTTCTATAGCGTGTCTCATTTGGAGGACAGGGCTCGGAGGTGGGGCTGGGAGCGGCATAGCTGTACCAGAGGAGCTGCCGATGTTCTGCCCCCTTCCCCGCTGTGGTTCCTGGGAGAGCCGTGACCCACAGGGCTCTCCCGGGAGCTGCAGCGGGGGAAGGAGCAGAACGTGGGGCCACTGGGCGGCCCCACACTGGCAACTCCTCCCTTAGCCCACTAGCTTCAATTAGGCTCCACCCAAACCCAATCATAACAGTGTACACACTAACTCAAAATTCAATCTACTTACAATACATTAAAAAGAACAGGAGTACTTGTGGCACCTTAGAGACTAACAAATTTATTAGAGCATAATCTTTCGTGGGCTACAACCATCCGAAGAAGTGGGTTGTAGCCCACGAAAGCTTATGCTCTAATAAATTTGTTAGTCTCTAAGGTGCCACAAGTACTCCTGTTCTTTTTGAGGATACAGACTAACACGGCTGCTACCCTGAAACCTTACAATACATTGTGATTTTTAGTAAGTACTATAGCTATCAGAGAGAATAACCATTTTAGCTAAGTTTTAGCTTTATCTAACCTACCCAGCAAATCCTAAAATTTTCTCATTCATTCAGTTCTTGCAAGAGTCTCTAGAGGAAGTGTACATTGAACAATAAGAGATCCTAAATATTAAAACTTTCCATAAAGGGTAATGCTCTGCTCTCAGTCGGGGTGACGAAGTGGGTGAGGTAATATCTTTGGACTAAATCTGTTGTTTAATATTCCTGTAGTTAAAGTCCTTCTTGGGGACTTTGGTGCATTAATTTGGAAACCAGACAACACCCTTTAACTCTTTTCAGGTTTGATGAAGTACAAATACAATCACCTTTTATTTGACATTTACTTTTTCAAGTGTCCCTGACTCTAGTACCCTGTAACGTTAGCAGATAGTAGTAGAAATTATATGTAGTAGCTTTTTTTCTTTAATTCTTGAAATTATAATGTTTCAGTAATTTTTAAAATGTTGGAATCAAATGACAGTTTATTTTACATGATGTTTTAAAGTAACACATAAATACACATCAAATAGATAACCTATGCATACCAACTGCCTTATCAGGAAATGTAAAAATATCCTTATTTTAATATGGAAATCTGTTCAAAATTTTATCCTTATGACTTCAAATATCTTAATACATTTGCCTTTTAACAATGTTTGCTACCCACTTTCTTTCACATGGCAACCACAGACTAGATACTACTTGTTGTAGTTGCAAGAACTTCTGCAAGACTGCCCCCTTGTGACACTGCATTATGTCCAACAGGCACTGAAAAGTTACACAGGTTACCCAGATTTGTGACTAACTTAAGAGACTATCATTTTTAATTTGTTCTGTGCTTTCCGTATTTTTGAAGAATTGCACTTCGTGCAGAGCTACAGCATCAAATCCGCTGGAAAAATTTGTCCCAAATGCTTAGGGTATTGTGTAAGAATGCAATTACTATTTACATGCATTCTCCATCAGGCTTAAGAAATTGAGAACCATATATTCTATATTTTCCATTCCTTTTACACTCTTTCAATCCCAGCTGAATCTCCTCTGCAAACTCACCTATTTAGGGTGAGCATGATTGTTGTTTTATCTAAAACCTTGACTACAAGAAAAGACCGCAAATTCTGTGTTACTCTAATTGCACCCAGTTACAAATGGAGAAAAGTCTGTTGCTCAAGGTTGTCCAGGAAGTCCATGGTACAGCTAGGAAGAGATGGCTGATCTCAACTCCCAGTTTATGCACAAGATCATTTTGCCCCATTCTCTGTTGTTGTACTGGCCATATCCTTTTGCACAGACAGCGCAGTCTATTTCTCCATTACCTTTCATTTTAACTGTGTGACTGTTCAAATTCTTTGTTTCACAAAGCCATTTGTAAGGTGAGTAAACTAGTCATTTGACAAAAGCAAGCTTTACGAAGTGTCTAGAGCAGGTAGGTTCTTTTTAAAATACTGTACCACAATAATGTTTCTCTTAGGGTACGTCTATACTTACCTCCGGGTCCGGCGGTAAGCAATCGATCTTCTGGGATCGATCCCGGAAGTGCTTGCCATCGACGCCGGTACTCCTGCTCCGCGAGAGGAGTACGCGGAGTCGATGGGGGAGCCTGCCTGCCGCGTGTGGACCCGTGGTAAGTTCGAACTAAGATGGTTCGACTTCAGCTACGTGATTAACGTAGCTGAAGTTGCATATCTTAGTTCGAAGTGGGGGGTTAGTGTGGACCAGCCCTTAGAAAGGGGGTGGGGGAAGTACTCTTCCAGTAAGAAAAAACCCTACTTCTTCTCCATAGTACATAAGTATGCTACATCAATAGATCAGACGACCCCACCCCCAAATAAAGCAGTAGACACCACAGTGCTCTCTCCAAGAGCTGCACTTTATAAATAAATTGACATACATACAAACTGCACAAAGTAAATGAGTTACCAAGACTTGAAAGGAAATTCTAGCATTGTTTCTCATAATGAGATCACCAAAACAGCCAGCACAACTATGAGGATAACAGCATGCTAAACAATCAGCAGTATATCATACCTGTTTTACCATTGTGGAGACAATTGTGTAGACTGGTGATTTCAACCTTTTTTCAATTGTGGACCCCTAAAAAATTTTGAATGGAGGTGTGGACCCCTTTGGAAATCTTAGACTTAGGCCCCCAGGGGTTTGCAGACCATAGGTTGAAAATCATCAGTGTAGACTGAATGAGTACTTTGCACTAGAAGGGCCAATAAGGGGTTCTTAGTTTTGTGAAGATGCTTTGTCATATCTTAGATTTTTCATAACCTATTAATAGTGATTGGGGGAGTGATGAAAGATGTTACATAGGGGCTCAGTTAACAATAAGACAAATGTTTTGTACAATTCTTAACCACTTTTGATAGTTGTATGGAAAGATGAATTTCTTCTTTCTCTGTGATGCTAAAAGAGAACTTGTACGTGCCCAGATTGAAGTTCAAGAGGAATCTTGCTTATTCTCTGAGTAGTTTGTGTCTGTTTGCCACATTTGACAAATGTCCTTTGTTTCAGGTGCTCTTCCAAAAATAATCTAATGGTCTTGTACTTAAACAAGCAGGATTTTAGCAAGGGCTAACATCTTGGGAAAAGACTGTTGCACTCATTTTCTTTCCAGGGAGAGGGTTCTTCCTAAAATCTCATCATTTGACCTAGGTAAATGTCTAGCCTGACTAGCTAATTCTCATATCACTTCATTCCTAGGTGTGGTCTCTAATTCAGGAGTTCTCAGCCAGAATTGAGGGATCAGACTCTTAGGTTATGGCTACATCCGAGTTGGCGGTGTGATTGGTATGCCAGCCTATGCTGCAGTGCTTGCTTTAATCTAGCTACAATGGCCAAAAATAGCAGTGAAGACGCAGTAGCACAGGCTTCAGCATGAGCTAGCAATGTGAGTACATACTTAAGGTTCCCATCATGCCTGTACAGCCCACACTGAAACCTGTGCTCCTGTGTCTTCACGGCTATTTTTACTTGTACTAGCTAGATTAAAGCTAGTGTGCATATGCCAACCCATTCTGCAATCTCGCCTTGGACTGAGTTACAGTTATGGGAACTAACTTGTCAGATGTAATACTAGTTTCTTTTTTACATAGCTTGCAAGCAATATCAAATAGACTAAGTGAATTTTCACTTTAATGTACCATGTCAACATCTACCTGACATAAATAGGTCTACAAATTTGAAAAAGAAAATGCACGAGTTGTCTCTATTTTTACCTTAACTTGCTTGATAAACTTCCAGTAGAAAGTCATCAAATACTAAATCAGTCAAAAGATATATTATGGTACTTTGAAACCTTGTATTTCACCACAAATTATAAATGCCAGCTCTCATTTTAAATACTTTTATTAGTGCACACCTGTGCTCCTATCTAAGCTGAATTAATATCTAGCTATGATATTAAACTACAAATTTAAACTGTACAGTGGCATAAAAAGGAAATTTTCCTCAAAAACATCACTAGAAAGTTAGATTTAACGGAACTGAAGTTTATTTCAATTTACAATAGCATCCAGGTTGGTAATATTTTAAGTTTAATTAAAAAATTAAAGTAGAGTTCAAAAATTTTCCTATCATCTTATATTTCTTTGTAAGGAAAAGACTGATGTCAGAGAGGACAGTGAAGATTGGAGAAAATTGATCCTTGAAACAGAAGAAGCTATTTCTCTTAATAAGAAGGATAACACCATTCAGCATGTAGAAGATGTCTGCTATGCTAGGTAAGTATAAGTAGTATGGAAGATATATAAACAAAATTCCTTGGTATAGCTTTTTATATTGTGAATGATTAATTACATTGTGATCTCAGTATAAGTGATTTTTTTCTCTCTTTCATCTATATCCTTTTGGGTTAATGAAAAAACTAAGAATTATAAATTGCTCTCCAAAAGTTCCATACTTAAGTCTCCTGTACTTAGTTGAAGCTGGCTGATCCTTTACTGGCTTCGCTTCAGATTTGATGTAATAAACATGTTGGACAACTTAGTGAATAAAAGGCTAATAGTTCATTTCTGATTGGAAACCAGCAATAAGGTGTGTTTAGAGGTGTTCACCATCTGTGAACTACTATATTTATTTATTGTACTTTACCTGAATGCAGACCAAGAAGATGCAAAGATGCCATAGAGAATATCTTGACGCTTTTAACTAAAATCTCTCTTTTCATGGCAGTTGTAAATAGAAGAACATAGGTAAAATGAATGTGTCCAAACAGTAGTTCAGTAATATAATTAACATTGATACAAAAATTGCAAGAGTGATAACCAATTTCAGTTCTTAACAATTCAGACAATAAACAAATTTTAAGATTAGCATGATATTTTAGATTGAAGTATCATGAATGAAGGGTCCCTTTTAATGTAGGGTAAATTCAGCTAAGCATTCTTGTGGTTTATTGACTTTGAATTTGGGAGCCTAATGTAAGTATCAGAAACCAGTCCATATGTACCTTTTAAATACTAGTTCAGCACTGAAAGGTGATAAAATGTTTAACAGGGTATTGTGTAGGATATTCAAAAGTTGAGGTTCGCACACTAGGTTATGATGCAGATAAAATGTAAAGGTTCCATTTGTCTTTTAAAATTACTGGGACTAATCCCAGTTATATAATCACTGCCATAACTTTATCATAATAAATGTTCAAAACTAGTACTGAAGTATGATTAAAAGTTTTAATCTCTCTCAGGTATAACTAATTGCCAAAGAGGTTGCGTGCTGAAAAATGGCTCTGACCAACAGCAGACTCAAAAATGGGTTAACTAAAAATGTTTTCAAATATTTCACAATTTGTACAAGAGAGTCTTAATCTGAATTTCCAGATTAGTTCTAGTTTTCTTTTAAGCATCTAACTAAGTCTAGGTCATTTAATAACACAATGTTTGCTCCTCTTTCTGCCTCCAAATAGAGCTGGTAGTTGGATAAAAATAGCAAAGAAAAAGTTTGCCTAAACAACTTTAAACTTTTTTTTGAGAGAGAGTTGATCATGGTACTTCTGACAGCTTACATGTTCTGTCTAGATTTTGTTGTTGTTTCTTAACTTTATAATGCCTATGAAGTAACCATTAAACATTTATTTTGAAAGAATAAACAGCTGGGTAGCAGTATAATATATACTGTGCAAATTTGAAATGAATGGCCCCAGAACAAAGTGCATCCATCAAAGGAAAAGAATACTGTTTCTGCAACAAGCTGTATTGAAAAAAGGAAAATGGCTGAAAAATAAATAGTGAACACCTGTGCTGAATAAATTAACCAGCTGGTTGGCAATTTTTCATTTGACCTATCTGAAGGGGTGGCTGTTACAAGGCATTAATAAGACACATTCACTTTGAGATATTCCTTTGTTACTACCATTAATTGATGAATGGTGGTAGATAATATTCAAAATTTACACAACAATTTGCCTGCAGATGTATCCTTTTTGTGAATTAGTAGAAAATTGTCTGCCCAAAGGTTTAATTTGAGTGATTTTTCTTTTTTTATAGACACAGTTGTTACATTATTCAGGGATGGTTATTCCTATAGGAGAGATGTCATGAGTTCGGTTTTATATAAAGGGGCTGGGCTTTTATTATAAAATGAGTAGACCTGAAAATCATACAAATTGAGATGTTCATTAAGGGAGAATTGAATAGATTTTAAAATACGTAAGTACAGTGAAACTTCCTTATATAGTGGAAGTTTGATAAAGTAAACTTCCATTTAGAGTGAGGTAGAATGCTTTGCAAAGTCCAAATTGAACTCGGGTTACAATGAATTTTTGCTTAAAGTGCAATATTTCTGTGACTTCAACTTGAGGCTTCCACAACATCTGCATGTTGACAGAGCAGAACTTCATATGTAAGGATACAGCTAGGATGAAGTAAGACCTTCATTTTAATGTTTAAATAAATATTTATAGCTTATACATTGTTTACACAAACATGATATCCTGTTATACAAATAAATAGCTCAACAATATTGAATTGATTTTAGCAATACAAGTTAGCTGAGATGAATTTTAAAAATATTTTCTAAAGAAAAAAGTCGTCGTACTGTATCATTTAAGATATTGTAGCTAGACATTTAACACTATCTAGAGGAAACAGAATATTGTATAAAAAGTTAATGTAAATCAAAATAAAAATGACACTTGCAGCAAAATCATCATTTCAGCTTTTTCGTGTGAACACTTACGTGTGAATTATTTTCATTTGACTGTTCTAGTACAAGTGTATGTATAAATATTTATGTATATTGTATGTTTATGATGGATTCGGAATATATAATGATATGGTATAAAAGTTTTATTGACATAGGTTGAGAATAGCTGCATTGCGTGTGTGCACTAGAGCCATATGTGACTTTTACAAATGGACCAGAATGAGTGCCTTTCTACCAAACCATACTAGTGTTTATTATGCCCCATTTAATAGAAAAACTATTACCAATTTTGGGGAGTTTCCAATGTGATTAGCTGTTGTTTTTACCACTCAAAATCACGTGTCAGGAGAGATGCGACCACATGTAACCATGCCAGCGCCTCTGCCTGCTGCTTCCTTGCAGTAGCCTTTTCTTCCCAATCCAGAATGGTTTGGAGAAGGGCTTATAAGCCATCCCCTTACGTATGCAGGAGCCAGTAGGTTTACGCTGCACTTCTGTACAACCAATCAGACACAGAATCCTCCTCAAGCCTGTAGAGTGGGGTGTTGCAATCCTTAAAAGTGTCTAGGGTTTTCTTCCAATGCTGACTCTGACAAAGTGCTCCCACCTCTGAGGAAAGAGTTGCATTTTGGTAACTGTGCTGAATACCCCTTGCAATTAAGAGAATTTATATATATATATATAATCTCGATAGCCACTGGAATTATAAACTGTACTCTTGCAGATCACCTTTAAAATCACAGTTCATTAGTTTTCAGCTGAGCTTAAAATGTTTATTCAGGGCCTTAATGGCTTGTGGTAGAAAGATAAAAAGATAATGCAAAATTGTTGCTGAATTTCTTTCACTTATAATGACATTGATTTGATTCATCTCAGTTGGTAGCATAAACTAAAATTTCAAGTTCAAAAGTATTAGTTGCTGAGGTAGACTTCATTGAAGTCCAAGATAAAAAAGACAGATGAGATTAAATGTGGAGTTCTGCTTTATAAAAGGAATTTTAAAGAATTTTTTCATTATGAAAATGAGGAAGACTGAGCAAAATACTTGCTACTTAGGGTGACCTCCCTTCTCTGACCAGGTGGCCTTTACTGTAGGCATATTAGATTAATCAGAACTGTACAAAGACATGCCTTCATTATAATATTTTACTTAAGCTTATTTCCTGATGATTAGATACAACCTAAGTTTAATGGCGTTCTGGGTGCCTGTTTGTATTTGGTTAACAAGTGAACTATACTGCTTTTAAAAAAAAAAAAAAAAAAAAAAAAGTTTTTGATACTTGAGGAGACTGGCCGTTTCCCATGTTCCTATCACCTGAGTGGCTAATTTCCAGGGTTTTGTTAAGGAGATGTTGAGGAAGAAGAATCTATGGCTGCTGGGAGGCAGGGACAGGTTGGGAGTCTGCTTGTGGTGAGTCCTACTTAGTCATGCTTCTTCTCTGCCAGGAACCTTTCTGTTGTTGCTCACTGGTGTTCTTAGTGAGTCTTTCCTATTCTGTTTCTAGGTCCCACCTTATCCTCAACCCATAAATTAGTAGTGAGCAGAATGAGCTTGCAGCAGGAGCCAGGAGCATGGTGGGTTAGACCTAATGTTAACGCAGTAGCCAACAGCTGAAAGCAGGGAGGCTGGGAGAATGAGGCTCTATGCCTACTTGGACAGGTGGTGGCCCTTCAGAAGATAAAAGCACGCGCTAACAGGGAGAAAACTCATGTGGAGGTGGGGATGAGCCACATTTTGTAGGAAGTTTGGGGGCCCAAGGTATGCATGGTACTGATACGAAGCAAGAGTAGAACTTTTCCTTGGGCTTTCCCTAGGTTTACAGAATACACATATCCTGAAAAGGACATTGTTATGGGTCACACATGGTTATTAATGGGTTAATAAATTATTAATAGATGTTATAAATGTGTTACACAAGTAGTGATGGTTATAAGCACATCAAAAACGGTAATAGATTATAAATCATGATTATAAGGTACTTATTGGATTCCATAAGAATCTGACAATTGATTAACTATTTATTCATTAATCCTTTATATTAAAGTCTCATTTATAAATTATTTATAAAGTGACTGAATTGTACATACTTAAGCCCTGAATACAGAAATCTGAACCACATGGGTCTTCAGTGAGACTCCACACTGGAATAAGGGCTGATTTACATAGATCAGATTGCAGGATTAAGGCCAAAAAATATACTGAAAGCTCTTATTTGCCAAAACTTCAGTTCACAATTTTGTATTTCTCCTGAAGAATTGATAGAATCAGTCATAATATTGCTACTCAAATCAAGAATGCCTTATTCTGAGAGTAGTCCCTTTGTCTTAAATTACTTTGATTTTCAAATATCTTCAGTGACTTAGGCTTTCCAATAGGTTTTTGTATCCATATAAAAACATTTCAGATTACCTTTCAGTATCTGTTTATTTTTAATATCACACTCCTTGTTGTTGTTCTATTTTGGAAACTAACATCTGCTGCATTGTTTATCATGTTGAGAGTTTTAAGAGTTACTTGTTCTGTTAATTTGCCCGGTCTCTTTTGTTTTTTTATGCAAAATAAGAATACAGATATGGAGTCTGCAAGTCTACTATTTGATATATTAAAGTAACCCACATGAGTAATAGCTTTATAATCAGAGAACCAGAGTAGTTCAGCTGATCCAAATAAGACACCTGATTTGGATCAGTCAGATGAATCTAACAGCTTTCATGAAAGGGCTGCTAACATTTTCCATTCCTTGCAGTAACTCATCATGTTGCTGGAAATAAGTTCAGTTTTAAGACTATTTTAAAGACTCTTTTTGTGTTTTAATCAGTCAGGATTTAGCTGAAGATGTTAAAGAAGCTGGTGCATTGTCAAAGCTGCCTGCCTTTGGAGCTTCTGATACTAGCGAGGCTGCTCAGGAGTCTGAAAAAGAGTGCCTGCCTGTGGAAAGCCAGTCATTAGGGACCGAGAGCTGTGAAATATCTCCAGAAAGTGTTACGTGCAATGATCCGGAGAGTATGACAGAAAGGAAGGATGCAGAAATGACCTCTGAGAGAGAGAACCTCTGTGATGCAACTTTTGACCAGTCTGCTTTGGAAACAGGAAAAACAGATAATGTATCAACTGTAGAAGCTGCTGCCTTGGACCCAAAGAAAATTACTTACACGCAAATTGTTAAAGAAGGCAGGAGATTTAATATTGATTTAGTTTCCAAGGTAGGAACTAATTGACTTTCTTCATAAAAATACATTTACTTCATTAAAAAAATTGAATATACTTTGTGGACATTTAAGGGTTTAACAAGGTGATCATAACATCACTGGGGAAAAGAATTTGGGCTCTAAAGTGGTGTACATGTTATACTTTCTTTTAAAATGTCTGTTCAGCAACACATCACAATGTGGTCTTGAAGGCCTGGGTGTTTTAAACTAAGGAAACCAAAAATATTAGTTTAGAAGTAAAGCTGTAAAAGCATATTTCCCTGTAATTGAGAACTCAAGTCAGAGGTCTAAAACTGTTTTCTGACTGCAATATTTAAGATAAAAAGGAACAAAGCTATATTTAGCAACAGAAGTTCATCTAAATGAGAACTTCACAATTTTTCAAGATGCAGAGTATTTTTCATATCCAGCATATGGAGTTATTTTAAGCACACTTTCCTGAACCCCAGAAATTGCTCCTTTGAAGCCGTCCTGGTTCTTCATTAACAAGTATTTATTAGAGAATTTTTAGTTTTCATGCCATTGACACAGTGGATTGTAGTAACGTGCCTATTGAAAAATATTAGAGGCAATTAGTCCTTAATATAACAATTAAGCTGAGTGAAGCTGTGTGTTCATCATTGTTCTGAATTCCTGCTCTTGTAGTGTTTTTAATTAGAACACAGAGTTACTTCTCAAAACCAGGCTCTTTGCTCTTTGGCTACTTCACAGTATATGTACAGTATACATAAAGTTATAGAAAAATGTTTGCTTTTATGTTGACTTCAGTGAGCTTTGGATCACATCCATAGTGTGTGTAGGAGATGTTTCCTAATTCAGAAACTGAATTTTATTATTCAATATTGGGAGCTGGAAAATAAACAATTTCTTCAATAACATAATAAAAGCTTAGTAAAAATTACAAAAAAACATTTTTTGCTAGATTCTCAGCACTTCAAATGCAGATTTCCCCATTATGTGCTGTCACAATGATATTTAAGGTTCTATAATTAACAATTTACGGTAACTAAAATAGAGAATATTGTTTTATAGAGCACATTGGTCTAGGCATTGGGATATATGACGTAAAATATTGGCAAATATATTGCAGATAATGCTAATTTCACAAAATTCCAGAGCTCATAATTGACAGGCAGTGGGCACACGAGAGCACCCAACTGTCTCAATTGGATCTCTAGGGGGACATACACAAGCAAGGGAGAAACACCTGAACAGATAACATCTCAAGAATGATCTAAAGGTAGGATACAGTGTAGGACAAATGAAGGTAGAATAAAAGGAGCAAAACAAAGGTAGAAGAAATGGTCTGGCAGAGGAAGACATAAGGAGTAAGGGCAACAAAACGCTATGGTAAATCTCAGCTGTTCACATTTGGCATTGAGACTCTTTAAGACTGTCCCAGGCTGCCCAAGGTAGTGTTCCAGTAGACCTTTATCTTGAAAAGGAATCATTAAAACTCACTCCAAAGGCGTGGCTCTTCAGAACTTGAAATCTGAGATGGCAGCCAGGATTTTTGCATCTCCTATGGAACTTGACAAATTTCTGCACTCAGGGTCACAAAACTTTTAGAATGATAGCACTGTATATGTAATTTTCTCCAGTGGGGCATTACTTTTACTAGTGGTTACATTCATGTCCTCCCAACAGTGTGCAATAAATTTCTAGGTTATACAAAGAGTAAAACAAAGCGGGTTATAAGGTTTTATGGCTAAATATGGCTAGCTTCATTCAGCAATTGAATGAAATAAAAGCAGGGACTAAGCTTTTGAAAAACTTGAAGGAATTTTTTAATTAGAGGGGACATGCATTTTGGGGAATATGACACACAATTATATTTAACTCATAGAGGAGAGACATAAATAACAATTGTTTACTCAAGAAAAGGAAGAAATGCCAAATTATGTTTGGAAATAGATTGTTAAATAAAATTTTAGGGAAGCATGATGCGTGATACAGAGAGTGCACATTTTCTATGTAGTAATAATAGGCTGTTCAGGACCTGAGTCTAATGTTTACTTAAAAGTTCCTTTAGGGTTGTATTTACCTAATCAACATTTGATCAGAGAAAACCAATTTCATATTTTTTTACTTTTATTCAAGAATATAAGGAACTGTAAAGTTAACTAATTTATTATACTTCCCTAAAGCAGTAAATAATATGAGAAACCGATTAAGAGTACAATGTAAATCAAGCAGCGGAGAGTCCTGTGGCACCTTATAGACTAACAGACGTATTGGAGCATGAGCTTTTGTCTGTTAGTCTGCTCCAATACGTCTGTTAGTCTATAAGGTGCCACAGGACTCTTTGCTGCTTTTACAGATCCAGACTAACACGGCTACCCCTCTGATACTTGAATGTAAATCAAATTAGTCAAATCAAGGAGTTAACCATAGTACAAATTAAAATTCTTTAATTAGAAAGAAAACCATTTGAGAACAACAATTGGTCAAATCATTACATGAGCATAATCAGTAATAAAATCACAAAATTAAGATAACACCAAGGATAGGCTAAGTAAATTGTTCAATCTCTATGTAGTTTATTTAGTAGCTTACTTTCTTTTGGGGATACAATAGAGGTTAAGGTTGGAATAATCACACATCCCAGGCAACCTCTAGTAATCTGTGTTAAGATTTGCTTTCAGCCTAGGTTGTACTATAGGGCTATATGTTCATGTCTGTGCTGTATGGTAAACTGAGTCTATGGGGCCCGTGTTTGGGGACTCTGTTGCCAAGCTTCACTCAGGCGTCTACTCTGCATTGTAAACCTAGGTTTATGGTTGCTGGACCCAGGTCTCATAACCATGCAAACGTTCATACAGCACTATACAGACCATCTGTCTTGGGTCTGCTGCTTGAGCTGTGTTGACACTGCAAAATGAAAGGGGTTGGACCCAAGTTGCATTGGGATTGCAGGCCTGAGTGAGACTGATTTGTGTGTGGATCATAGGGGGCTTGGGCTTAAAACAGTCTGAGGGTAACTGTGCTGTGTAGACATACTATTACTAGCCACACATACATTCTCCACCCCCATCCCTCCAAAAAAACAGTTGACAAGTCTTTTTTGGCAGGCTTCCCTGCATAGGTATTCAGGTATCCAGTTAAGGAAACAAAAAGATAAGTTACTTGGGGGGGAAGGGGGTTTTTCTCTTCGGCTCACTTGCTTTGTGGAGCTTCAGCATCAGTTAGGAATAGCAGTTCTGGGGACCTGTCTTCTCTCTCAAGTACAGTCATGCTTGTGGACATCATCCTCTGGTCAACTGGCTGGTCTGCAATATCAATGCTGGTTTTGGTGGGAGGAAAAGTAGGGAAATAAGCCATCTTTATCATTATGGTGACCTTGGAGAGCGCACACTTCCTTGTATACTTACCCTTTTAAGGGTGAAATTCAGGCTGGTATAATCCCACAAGACCTCTGTGTATCAGACATTTCAAACCCCAATTGCATTATCTAATCCTGGTCAAGTGAAGTCATTCTGACCTTTGGTCCATCTTTCAGCCCTCCTTTCTAAGGTACTGCTTCTTTGTCACGTCCACAAATCCATATATTTTTCCCAAGCAACCAATAATGGGAATAACAAGAGAGGATGACTTGATCCAGGTAAGGGGAGTTGAGGTAATTCTGGTGAACAGTCAGGGCTCCTATATGGTTTTTTTTGAACATTAAGGCCTGGCCACTTTCCTGGTCATAACTTTGACTTAGAAAAGTTGTTCATTATCCATTCACATATCTCATGATTACACTTTCTCAAGACGTATGAGATCTTATGACCACAATAAGAAATTACCGATCTGTCACCCTTTCTGGGGAATTGTGTGAAAGGTTATTTTGTTCTGCAAAGCTCGAAGCTGCCTCAAAAGTAAATCCTGTTAACATAACTTCAATTTGCCATATTTTAAACAAGTTTAATGTCTACATTACTATGGGCCTATACGTCCTACATATAAATAAAAATTCACCCTTACACTAATTGACTCAATATCACCAAAAGGATTAAGACTGAAAAATTCTCATGGCTCTTTGATAATTCCTGATATAAGGGAAAAATAATTATCTACATAAAGCAAGATAACTGTGTCTGTCCGTAAGTTTTGATCTTCAGAAGAGGGCAAAAGGAAAGAAACTTGAACTTCTTTTCATCATTTTACAATTTACACCTACAGAAATGTAACTTTAATTTAGGCATCAGGTTTCTATGGTATTTTAACAGCTTGAAAACACAAGTAAATCAGGACAAATGTGTGTTCAACATCAAATGAGATCATAGCCTCTTCTGCTATAGAAAGCAGCAATGCAGTACTAAATTGCTAATTATTTGTATTGCATTAGTAGAGGTCCTAATAGAGAGAGGGCCCCATTGTGCTAGGTGCTATACAGACATCTAAAGCATGGTCTAGAGCAGGGGCTCCCAAACTTGGTTCGCGGCTTATTCAGGGTAAGCCCCTGGCGGGCCATGAGACGCTTTGTTTACCTAAGCATGGTGAATAGCGACCACTGGGAGCTGCGAGCAGCTGTATCTGTGGATACTCAGGTAAACAAAGCGTCTCGTGGCCTGCCAGGGGCTTACCCTGAACAAGCTGTGAACCAAGCTTGGGAACCCCTGGTCTAGGGAGAGAGTTAAATTTAAGATGACACCCAAGTCACGGGTCTGAGTGCTGTGGAGCACGTTTTTGGTCATGGTAGTAGGAGAGAAGGGAGAGCTTAAAGAGGAAAAAATAAGGTGCTCACGTTTGGCTATGTTGATTTTTGCGCTGCTCACTGGCCATTCATGAGGTATTAAAAAGGTGAGCCTGAAATGCAGGGCTGGACAGAAGAAGATGGACTTGGAGCCAGAAAAGGGGTTGATTTGTTAACCAGTATAAAGATAACTCTGTAAGTGGATAAGATCTCCCAGTGAGAGGCTGTGAAGGGAGAAAAAGAGGTGGCCTTGGACAGAGCCTGGTATATCTTTCAAATCCCAAGTGACTAGAGCAGAAGACCATTTCTATAGCTGTTCTGATGATGTAGAAAGGCAAACAAAATGCAAAGGAATGTCCAGAACTTTTACTGAAATACAACAGTGTTATCTGGTAGCCAGCAGTCCCTGTGCAGTACAGATGAGAGCTTCCCCATGCACTGAACCTGATATGCTGATTTCACCAAACCAATAAAACCATATCACTGTTGGGTAGGAACATACTTTCTTATGGGATGCCATCCTTCAGCTACTTTTGTGTGTCTCATCCCTCCCACTGATAAAACGTTCTTATTCTGGAGTCTTTGTATTTCTTCATATCCTCCTATTTCACAGTACTTACTTATAAGCAATTATCGGAAAGAGGCTATCAATCTGATATGACTGAGGTAACTGTTTCGTTTTGATGTAAGTGCTTGGTTTTTCTTTATCCTCAGGTATTTTATTTTCTTGATTTCTACAGCTGCTCTATTCCCGGGGACTATTAATTGACCTCCTAACTAAGTCTAATGTTAGCCGATACGCGGAGTTCAAAAATGTCACCAGGATTCTTGCATTTCAAGAAGGAAGAGTGGAACAGGTACTGTAGAAGAATGCACTATATAAGTTGAATCAATTCTTTCTTAAATATAAATGAGTTGAAATTGATATTCATGAGATGTTTTGGAGCTGTTTGTTAGAGACATTTTCCAGGAAAAATACTGTTTGCTCTCTGGTGTGATAAGCAGGTACTTCTATTGTCTCACTTCATCAATTAAATGTTAGGATATTGTTCCGCTGAAAGAAGCATGTGGAACTGAGTAGACTACTGCCTTAGATCTTAAGATCACATCAAACTACTATTGACTCAGCAGTTAAATCTCAGAAAAAAAGCCAATTTTAAGTTTTCAGTCTACAGAGCTAGATTTGATCTGTCATTTGCTCCTGGTTAGGAGGGAAATGCCATTGGTCTAATAATGGCAACAGGAGTTATTTGGCAAAGTTAAGAAAAGTTGTTTATATTTAACTATCTCTGCAGTCAGCAAAGATGCCATTGAAGGTGATGGGAAATAAAGAAAAACAAAAACAAAGTATTGGGATATTCTGGTTATTGGGACTACATGAATTTTAAAATGCTCAGCAGGTAATCAATATAACAAATAATCTCTTTCCTTTCTTCCCTTTGAAAAACTATTAAAATATTATTTTCCAGGTACCTTGTTCCAGAGCAGATGTCTTCAACAGCAAAAAGCTCACTATGGTGGAAAAGAGAATGCTAATGAAATTTTTGACATTTTGTTTGGACTATGAACAACATCCCGATGAATACCAAGGTAGTGCGTTTCACTGAAAAGTTACACAGCTGTGTGTTCATTCAGTTACCTGTAGTTTTGATAGTGCTGCTGTGTTTTCACCCTATTTACTTTTATGGATTAAGTTTCAAAGTATGTTTTGACCTTTTCACTTCAATATTAAATTCTGCTTCTCAAACTCCCACTCCTTTATTTTTTTCAATTTCACTTATTTTTTCCCCCCTTTTTTCCATAGTATATTGCTGCTGGTTTGCAAAATGTTATAAAGTAACTTTTTACTGAGGTATTTGCTAACATGATATGCTATACATGAATTTTTCTCTTTTGGATAATGCATACATCTTATTTTTGATAATTTGAATTGGATTTTGGATTTTGTGACTATCTGGAAGCTACTGAAGGTGTCAAAGGATGTAGTGATATGCTCTCCAATTCTGGAATGTGAGAGTAGTTTGCCTGAGGCATTCTGTGCCCTCTAAAGTTTAGGGGCTGAGTTAGAAAATATGTGGAAAATAAAATGGCAACAGTAAAAAGAGGAAGTTAAAACATTACAAAGATTTCAGAGACTGAAGAATCCAGGTGCCTTAATAGACAACAGAAAATGTAAAATGGCTTTGCTTTTGAGCAAAGGAAGTATTTGAGTACATTAGTCACACTGGAATGTGTTTAAGGGAGGGTGAGTGTATTTGGAGTTGCTTTGGCTGAATATGACCATTGGATTGGGTGGCAGAAATGATAGCAGGCAAGACGCCAAGCACGTGCCAGAAAAAAGAGAATTGGTCAATATAGATAATGAAATGATAAAACTAGCAGAGGGAAATATGTGACGGACTAGTGATGAACTCTGAGAGATCCTGAAGGTAAAAACTCATTAGGCCAAAGTGCTTTATAGATTACAGGCAATTTCAGGTTTGCTGCTGGTGGAAGAAATAGAGGTGCTCAGAGAAAGAATATAAGGTGGTATTTAGAAAATTTATTAGGTACCAAAAAGGAGACACCACATCAATTTTAGATGCAATTCATTGATTCATATACTGGCATGACATTAGATTTATTTTACTTCCAGAGATGGTAACACAGACTTTGTTACCAGATTTTAAAGCCGCCCTTGAAATAATTGGATATATTTTTAGTTAAACTTAACTAATTGAAATTTTTGAGAAGTTTTAAAGCTGCTCCTCTTGAGAACATTATATTCATTTTGGAGGGCAGCTTTCCAATGGGGAGTGCATGGAATTTTTTTAAAAGCTTTTTCTCTAAAATGTAATATTATATAGGAAGCCTAAAATGGAGAAAGGCTGAGCTACCTTTTTTTATAAAGACAATACAATAAAAGAAAATGTAGTGTATTTTATGATTTGTTGCATTGCTATACATAGGTAGTAAAATATATTTGTAATAAAACAGTGGCTGAAGCTCAAATAGAAAATATCCTTTTGTAATATTTGTCATTGCACTGTAGAAAATGTCTGAATTATAGTCCTGAATTTTGAAATGACCAGAATAAGCCTAAGAAAAGAGACTTCTTAATTATATAGAATGACATGAGTAGCTGAAATACAGCAGGTGCCATTTAAAAGAAAAAGAAAAATGTATTAACCATGGTAATTAAATTTAGCCCAATATTTGAATTTTCTATTTTAAGTATGAGAAGTGTTGCAGGCATGCTGTATCTGCATTTCAGATAGCTTCTTAAGGACTTGTGTATCTGCAAGTGCATCAACAATAATTTTTAAAAAAGGAAAGTAAATCCTAATCATCTGCTCTTCATTCCCTGGTACATCCCATCTCCACTCAGTTGTTGCTTTTTTATGAATAATAAATCAGCCATTTACAATATATTCCAAGTGTTCAGCATTCAGGATTAAAATGCTGTTCTAAGGGCTTGTATACTTTAACTACACCCATATAATTAAAATGTTACAACACTCACATCTCCCAAGTGATGCAACTTGTTTCAAGATGCCTCATCCCACTTGAGCTTATCCTTTTCCCTTATGGGAATAAGCTATACTAGTGTAAAGGCACCTTTATGCTGCTATAACTGTCCATACTAGGGGTTGTACCAATTTCACTGTTTTGGTAAAAAACTGTATCCCTAATAGAAATAGCCAAATTGTACAAAAATTATATTTAGATCAGGCCTAACTCATTGAATAGATGACAACATTTTTAGGTGTGTCACTACTACTCTGTTCTCGTAAAACCTTCCAGACTACTGGAGTCTCTTCACAGGCAGCGGATTTCTGTCATTCTTAAAAGTTAATTTTTTATGAGATTCTTTTTTAATTCAAAGTCAAGGCTGACAATCCATTTTTAACTTCCGTCGTTTGGCTTACCCATTTCCAATCAGACACATTGAAAAATTAAGTTGTCATTACTAAACTGTAATATTTTCTTTTGTGTTCACCTTTTAAAAATATTTAAATGTAGGAATGTTTCTTTTAATTGGAACTGTACTAGGAGAAAAATTGCAGTGTTACAATTCAAGTAAAG
Source organism: Chrysemys picta bellii (assembly GCF_011386835.1). NCBI lineage: Eukaryota > Metazoa > Chordata > Testudines > Emydidae > Chrysemys > Chrysemys picta. The sequence goes on from NC_088799.1 coordinate 75,134,473, forward strand.
GATACAATTTATTTTTTTTCTGTAACAGATTACAAGGAATGTACATTTTCAGAATACTTGAAAACCCAGAAATTAACATCTAACTTGCAGCACTTTATTCTGCATTCTATTGCAATGGTGTCGGAGGCTGACAGTGACACCATAGATGGGCTCAAGGCAACAAAGCACTTTCTTCAGTGTCTTGGCCGCTATGGCAATACACCCTTTTTGTTTCCTTTGTATGGTCAAGGAGAGATCCCACAATGCTTCTGCAGGTAAGCAGGACTTTTTATATTTTTATAGTAAATTTAATATCTAATACTAACTCATTTCTGTAGACTTGTAATAACATCACTTTTGTTTACCTTGTATTTTTGTAGACTAGAAAATTCTCAAATATTCTTACACTTTTTTGAAGAGATTTCTTCTTTTAGAGCAGTGTAGCATTGAACAGGCCATTTCAGTGTGACTGTTTAGAAGAAGGGGGTAAAAGTTCATCTGTTTTTAAAAAGCAGAAATTAAGATTCTGGTAAGTTAAATATTATGGCATACATTTAACAAGGACTGACTGTAAGTAGAACTTTTTGACTGGCTATCAATGATGGGCCAGCCATGGCAATAATACCCAGTAAATGTGCTACATTACCTTTTTTATTTGTACATACATTTTCAAAATAGTATTAAGTCACTTCAAGCACTGCATTTGTAAAAGGGATCCCATTACACTTGTTGGTAGTGTGACGGGTTCGGTCGCAGAGACCGCTTTGGGATTGTCACCTGATGTGCTGAAATTACCTCTGAGCCCGTTTTCCCTGCCAGCCTGGGACTCCAGAACCCTGTCTTGTTGAGCCACACACTAGTCTGCTGCAACACAGACCCAGGGTCTAGTCCACACCCCCAAAGCTGCAGACTTAACTGCAAACAGCTCAGCAGGTTACCTGTCTCCAGTACCCAGTTCCCAATGGGATCCAAACCCCAAATAAATCTGTTTTACTCTGTATAAAGCTTATCCAGGGTAAATTCATAAATTGTCCGCCCTCTATAACACTGAGAGATATGCACAGCTGTTTACTCCCCCAGGTATTAATCACTTCCTCTGGGCTTATTAATAAACAAAAGTGATTTTATTAAGTATAAAAAGTAGGATTTAAGTGATTTCAAGTAATAACAGCCAGGACAAAGTCACAAAGCAAAATAAAACAAAACATGCAAGTCTAAGCCTAATACATTAAGAAACTGATTACAGATAATATCTCACCCTCAAAGATGTTCCAATAAGTTCCTTCCTAGTCTGGGCCTAATCCTTTCCCCTGGTACAGTCCTTGTTAGTTCCACCAGACCTCTTAGGTGGTAAGCAGGGCTTTTCTCGTGACTGGCCGCCTCTTTTGTCCTGCTTCCCCCCCTTTTATAGCTTTGGCACAAGGCGGGAATTTTCTGTCTGTGCTTGTCGTCTCTTCCCCTCCCTCCCCCCAATCAATGGAAAAGTAGAAGGATTAAGATGGATTCCAGGATTGTGTGACGTGGTCACATGTCACTGTAAGACACCTAGTCTCCATTCTTCCTGGGTTGGCCCACACATACACAGGAAGGTTTGCAGGTAAATAAACAATTTACAGCCAATTGTCCTAGTCAATTGGGGACATCAATATTCTAAACCACCATTAATGGCCCACACTTTGCATAATTACAATAGGACCTAAGTTACACTTCATATTTCAAGCTTTAGATACAAGAATTATGCATGCATACAAATAGGAGGAATATATTCAGTAGGTTATAGCCTTTGTTATAATACCTTACAAGAGACCTTTTGCATAAAGCATATTCCAGTTACATCATATTCACACTCATAAGCATATTTCCATAAAATATATGGAGTGCAGCGTCACAGGTAGGTTAAAGGAATTTGCACTTCAGTCCTCCACACACTTAACTTGAGGTGAGACAGTTGACAGAAAGTACTGTGATGGGTTGAATCACAGAACCCCCCCTTGGGAGCTGCCACCTGATGTGCCAAGACTATTTCTGCTCCTGCTTTCCCTGCCAGCTCGGGATCCCAGCACCCTGTCCTCCTGAGCCAGACACGCCCGTCTGCTCCAACAAAGCCCCAGGGTCTGAATTACTTGCCCCAAAGATGCAGAGTTAACTGAAAGCAGCTTACAGAAGTGTTCTTGTCTTTAACACTCAGATGCTCAACTCCCAATGGGGTCTAAACCCAAATAAATCCGTTTTACCCTGTATAAAGCTTATACAGGGTAAACTTATGAATTGTTCGCCCTCTATAACACTGATAGAGGGGTATGCACAGCTGTTTGCCCCCATACTCTGGGTTAATTAATAAGTAAAAAGTGATTTTATTAAATACAGAAAGTAGGATTTAAGTGGTTCCAGGTAGTAACAGACAGAACACAGTAAGTCACCAAGCAAAATAAAGTAAAACATGCAAATCTATGTCTCATCAAACTGAATACAGATAACCTCATCCTTAGAGATGCTTCAGTAAGTTTTTTTTCCTCAGACTGGACACCTTCCAGGCCTGGGCACAATTCTTTCCCCAGTACAGCTCTTGTTCCAGCTCAGGTGGTTGGTAGGGGATTCTTCATGATGGCTCTCCCCTTTTTCCTGTTCCACCTACTTATATATCTTTTGCATAAGGCAGGAATCCTTTGTCCCTCGGGGTTCCCACCCCCACGCCCCCTTCTCAGTGGAAAAGCACCAGGTTAAAGATGGATTACAGTTCAGGTGACATGATCACATGTCACTGTAAGACTTCATTACCCACTTACCAGCACACAGGTTTACAGGAAGACTGACAGGTAGAACAGAGCCATTTGCAGTCAATTGTCCTGGTTAATGGGAGTCAAGATTCCAAACCACCATTAATGGCCCACACTTTGCATAATTACATTAGGCCCTCAGTTATATTTCATATTTCTAGTTTTAGATAAGAGTGGTACATTTATACAAATAGGATGATCACACTCAGTAGATTATAAACTTTGTAATGATACCTTACAAGAGACCTTTTGCATGAAGCATATTCCAGTTACATTAGCATATTTTCGTAAAATCATATAGAATGCAACATCACAGTACTCTGCCCTTTGTGTCTGTTTGATAATTGCTTACTAGATAGCCTTTTCATATTGAATATTTGGGGTCATGCAATGACAATATAATATGAAGAACACAGTTATCAGCTGATAGTCATGATTATTGAAATGAATGAAGATTCCACAAAGACACATGAAAGTTAATAATTATTTCTGTATTGGTAATTTCCTAGATGCGTAATTAGAATAAAAATAAGTCTGGTGACTATGCAAGAAGGCTAATATGCACTTTCAGTTTGGTTCTTGGGCCAATATCAGCTTCTTCAAAAACAGCTGTAAGAATTCTTTCATAATCACTATTGTTGCCTGATTTTGGAGGTTAATATTATTATGTTAGATTAATTGGTGAGCCTATAACCCATATTTGATCAGAAGATAAGGTTCTTGTCCCAGAATCAGGCTACACAGAGTTTGCAAGGACTCTCTGGATGTATGACCAGGATGTTCACACTGAGACAAATGTAAGCTTAAAGATTTTTTTTATTGAGATAAATGGAATAGTAATCACATGGTAAAATAATCAGAATTAAAAGACAATAATATTGTTCTAAAGGTACATGTCATATTATGTACTATAAAGCTTTTGATTAATTAACTCGCACTCTTCCTTGATAACCTGGTGGTAAGAGACAAAGGACCAGCCTCACCTCTGGCATGCCAAGAGAGTTCAGGTTCCTCAATTCTTGAGTGGGACGTGCAAAGCTTAGGAGAAGTTAAAGAGCTAGAAGCTATCAAAGCTAACTTAACTGACTTAAAATTTATAATTAAGAACTAACAGACGAATACACTAATAAACAAAAGGGGAACTAAGAACAAAGAAGTCTTGAAGCTTAGAAGCTTCCTTGGTGTGGTGGGTCACCTCTCTTATAGACCTTGAGCACAGAAGGAGGGCTCAAATGCTCAAACTTAGTTTCCCCACCCACAAAATGTTAGGGTACACTTACTCCATAGGCTGGTATGTTTGTAGTACTGATGACATTATATATACATATTAATCAACAGAGGGTCCTGTGGCACTTTTAAGACTAACAGATGTATTGGAGCATAAGCTTTCGTGAGTGAATATGTCTGACGAAGTGGGTATTCACCCACGAAAGTTTATGCTCCAATACATCTGTTAGTCTTAAAGGTGCCACAGGACTCTCTGTTGCTTTTTACAGATCCAGACTAACACGGCTACCCCTTTGATACTTGATACATATTAATGACATTAGCTCATTCTCACATCTGTTATTTCTGTCCTAACCTGTTCTTTCGGTTCTTTCTAAGTTCCAAATTGTGTTGTACCTGTTAAGTTTAAAGAGAGTATGAACTAGGTAGCCTGCATATACCACCCTGCTTGAATGCATCCTTTATCTATCTATGTTAAAGTTCGCAACCATATATGGACCTTATGCTTTAGCTTATCCCTATGTATCTAGGTGAAAGGTCCCAAACACATTTAGGCTTAGCTAGAGGATGTGGCCTGTAGGTCCCTTGCATTACAGCCAAAATAGTCTAATATAAACCTATAAACACAACAAATAATCAAACCCATAAGAAAAGATAGGCAAGCAACCAGGCTAGCCCTGTAGGCTAACTGTGAAGAATTTTCCTCCATCTGTGGGGCAAATCTCCATGGCTGCTGTGAAGATTTTATTGATTTGTTTTCAATTTCAAAAGCAGACTCAAGGACTTGCCCCTCAGACAGAACAAATCCAAACTGGCAATCACAAGCTGATGTGACATAATTGTTTGCTCTCATAGAAGAGTCCTGCTCATTCTAAAAGCAATGACACTACATCATTATATTGCTTTATATTAAATCCTATGCTTATTCATACTGGAGAAGAAATAAAGACATGTCCTTCCTTTCTCTTCACAAAATCTCTACAGTATTTGGAAACCCAAATTCACAGTACAACATAAATAGCAATTGCATTAAACGTTCCGTGTTGAGCCAGTTTTCTGAGTCCTGATACTGCATTGTTCACAGAATGTACAACTACTACAGTTCTGGATTCTTACTTCAAAAAGTCTTGTACTTCTGTACTACACACAGTCCCTGAAAATAATTAAGATAGAGAGGCATTGATTCTAAAATAAAAACTTGTTGATAATACTTCTCTGTCAATACACAGCAGTCCTCTTGTTGTAGTAACATTGCTGGGCCATGACAGTGACACTCATTTCCTTAGCTTCAAAGTCTGGCTAATAGGATGGTTAATCATGTTACTAGGGTACGTGTTTCTAGAGGGGCAAGGGAGTCCGACTAGTGCAAAGGCTCTTAAGCAAATTTCATGGGATAAGAAGGAAGGTCCTCTTATGGATTGGTAACTGGTTAAAAGATAGGAAACAAAGGGTAGGAATAAATGGCCAGTTTTCAGAATGGAGAGAGGTAAATAGTGGTGTCCCTCAGGGGTCTGTACTGGACCTAGTCCTATTCAGTTTATTCATAAATTATCTGGAAAAGGGAGTAAACAGTGAGGTGGCAAAATTTCAAATGATGCAAAAATTCTGAAGTCCCAGGCAGACTGCAATGAGCTACAAAAGGATCTCTCAAAACTGGGTGACTGGTCAACAAAATGGTGAAACAGATTAAATTCAATGTTGATAAATGCAAAGTAATGCACATTGGAAAACATAATCCCAATGATATGTATAAAATTATGGGGTCTAAATTGGCTGTTACCACTCAAGATCATTGTGGATAGTTCTTGGAAAACATCCACTTCATGTGCAGCAGCAGTCAAAAAAGCGAACAGAATGTTGGGAGTCATTAAGAAAGGAATAGATAATAAGACAGAAAATATCATATTGCTTCTATATAAATCCATGGTACGCCCATATCTTGAATACTGCGTGTAGATGTGGTCACCCCATCTCAAAGATATATTGGAATTGGAAAAGGTTCAGAAAAGGGCAACAGAAATGAGATGGGGTATGGAATGGCTTCCGTATGAGGAGTGATTAATAAAACTGGGACTTTTCAGTTTGGAAGAGAGACAACTAAAGGTAGATATAGATCTATAAAATCATGACTGTTGTGGAGAAAGTAAATAAGGAAGTGTTATTTACTCCTTCTCATAACACAAGAAGTAGGGCTCACCAAGGGAAATTAATAGGCAGCAGGTTTAAAACAAATAAAAGGAAGTATTTTTTCACACAATGCACAGTCAACCTGCAGAACTCCTTGCCAGAGGATGTGAAGGCCAAGACTATAACAGGGTTCAAAAAAGAACTAGATAAGCTCCTGGAGGATAGGTCCATCAATGGCTATTAGCCAGAATGGGCAGGGATGGTGTCCCTAGCCTCTGTTGTCCAGAAGCTGGGAATGGGTGTCAAGGGATGGATTACTTGGTGATTACCTGTTCTGTTCATTTTCTCTGGGGCACGTGGCATTGGCCACTGTTGGAGGACAGGATACTGGGCCAGATGGACCCCCCCCCCCCCCGATAGATGCCTTTGGAAGCATGACACCGTTTAGGAATCTCTTCTTACATGGCAAGCAAGCCACTTTCTCACCCACCCTGTGCAGGTGCTAACGTCGTAACTTGTGCATTTGAAGTAAAAATTATGTATATTGTAATTACTAGTATAGCACCAACAGGATGCTTTGGATATGTGATGGTATCTGAGAGTGTAAATGTCGTTACAAGGTCTGATGTGGGTTGTTATTTGGGCTGCAGTGGGTGTGGTAATTTTTACACGTACTTTGCCATTGTTTCCTTTGAGAGTGTTCAGTGATTGCTTTCCTCCTTTCTAATCTCAACAATGGACTCTTAATTTCTCTTCTCTTGTAAGAGGATTCCAGCTTTTAGGCCACTCACAACTGGAAGGATGATCCTGTCAGTATGGGGTTCAAATTTTGTCTGTCTAGAGGGTGGACATGATTTCTCAGTACCACAGTGATGTGGGATAAGGAGGTGTATTCTCTCTGAATAGACATTGCCATTGCTGTGAATTAAAGGGCCCTCTTCTCTCAGAGAGAACATGGTGGTATTGGCCCTGATAGCTAGTATCAGTATAGAATGTCCTGATTTATCCCTAATGTCTGTGACTACGTGAAAACCCTGTGGATTTGCCTTGACAGGTGGTTGATTGCATGAAAAAAAGGCAACAGCCATTACAGGCAAACGGTGTACTACTTTACCGGTGCCAGGATTTCTGCAACCCAAGCAGATAAATTCAATTTCAGTTAAATCTGAGACCTTTTCATTTAGTTCAGACAAACGAGTTTGCAACATCTTTTGAGAAAGTGACCAGATAGTAGTTACGTATTTGTCTTGTATAAACATGAATATGAAAAATACGTTCTGTTGTGCCATTTCTGGGTTGAGTTCCTCAGGAGCATGTCTGTATACTTGTAGGCGTAACAGCCCTCTGCCTAATTTCTAAATTCTGATTTTTGATTCAATTCAATGATTTTTGTCAGTAAAATTTTGTTTATGGGGTTTGCCACTTGTTTTTCCAATTTGTTTCTTTTATCAGATGTCTTGGGCAAGTATCCAATTCTGTATTGCAAATGAGAATTCAATAACTTAATGTGTGCAATAGGCTTTTAGGCCGTTCTTTACAAAATGGCTTATTCTTAAATTCTGATGATCTTCGATGATAAAATACAGAGTTCACCAACTTCTTAACTAAGCAAATATTTGTGTTTTAGACATTATGGCCCCCAATCCTATAGCTGCATCAGTCTGGGTGGATTGTAATGCTCGCTTTACTTCAACAGAACTTCACTTGGCTGAGAGGTCTGCGCATGGGAATCAGACTGCAGTGATGGTGACTTCTCACCATTTAGCCACTCTAATACTCTGCTTACTAATCTGTTTTACTGTGAATGTCTTCTAATATTCTAAACCACTAACCACCTTCAAATAGGTGATACAGTAACTTCTCACTTAACGTTGTAGTTATGTTAAATGCAACTTAAAGCGAAACGAGTGAATCCAATTTCCCCGTAAGAATTACTGTAAATGAGGGAGTTAGGTTCCAGGGAATTTTTTTTCCACTAGACAAAAGACAGACAGACAGACACACACACACACACACACACACACACACACACACACACACACTAACTATAAGTTTTAAACAATTTAATACTGGTTGAGGTGGAGGAGTCAGAGGGTGGGATATTTTTCAGGGAATGCCTTACTGCTAAATGTTGAACTAGCAATTGGCTGAGCCCTCAAGGGTTAACTCTCACAGTCTACAAAGCAGCAGGAATGGAGGGAGGGGAGAGCACATTGCAGACAGACACACACTGTGTGTGTGGGTGTGTGGGTGTGTGTGTGTGTGAGAGAGATGCGCATTTCCCCTTTAAGTACACTGCCTTGTTAATTAGATCAGCTTGCTGAGACCGCAGCTGCTGCCAGCAAGCTCCCTCTGTCCTGAGCCCTGTCGTATCACCCCCCTACTCTATGGAAGATGGGGTAAGTGAGGTGCAGGAGCAGGGGGGGAGGGGGATACCCTTACATTAGCCCCCCCTCCCCCTCCTGCACAGCAAGCAGGAGTCTCGGGGAGCAGCTCCAAGGCAGTGGGCAGGAGCAGCACATGGCAGTGGGGGGAGGGACAACTGCAATTGCTAGCCTGCTGGGCAACTGCTGCACAGGGAGCTTAGGGGAGCGGGGAGTTAATGGGGGGGCTGCCGGTCCACCCTGGTTCCAAGCCCCCACCAGCTAGCTACAACAGGCTGCTCTTCCTGCAAGCATTGGACAAAGCAGGCGGCTGCCAAACAATGTTAGAAGGGAGCATTGCACAACTTTAAACGAGCATGTTCCCTAATTGATCAGCAACGTAACAGCATTAACTGGGACGACTTTAAGTGAGAAGTTACTGTATTTTATTTCCAAACAAACTGAGATAAATGTTTTCTTCATTTCCCATCAAAGATGGGATTTTCTCCCTACAATTTCACTGGCACACCTTTACAGAAGACCCAAGGAGTTGCTGGCTCAATGGCCAGACAGGCAGTATTCTGTTCTACACCTGTGATAGGTTTAAAGGGACCGCATAGTCTTAAACATACTTCTCATACTTTTTTGGCCTTTGTACCTATTGTTAGTTAATATCTCTGGGACTATAAGAATTCTTCAAACTGGCCAAACTGTAAAACAGTGCTCACTGTATTCCACTATTTTGTGTACTTTTATTTCAAGTAATGGTCAACATTTATAGTTAAAGTAAGGAGATTATATCTATGGGGCTTGAGACTAATTTCTTTGTCAAATTGCAGGCTTACCAGTTTTTAAAAAGATTTAAAGTACCACTGTAATAAAAACTAAAATCTGAAATCTTAACATTTCTTGTTTAAGTGAATATTGAAACAATTTAGAAATCAGTCACAACTTCATTTAATTTTGACTGTTATAGATGACCTACTACAGGTATTGTCTGCTAAAACTGAACAATATCTGAAGTATATTGTTCAGTCTGTATAGTAAAGTGGTAACTCTACTACCTATACATCATATCCTACAGTTTTTATCACCAGATTATCAGAATAAGGTGTCACCTGTTTTGTGATTTCTAACCACTGTTCTATATTCTGTTTTAATGTAAGCCTCTTAAGCGTTTCTTGCAGCCAGCTACACTGTGTTCTCATCAAGGCTACTGTTATAAATGGCATACATGCATATTTATGTGAATGATTCAAAGACATTTGTAAGTCACATCCTTGCATTCTAAATGGATTCTGCATAAACAGTACAACACTTTATAAGTACTGAAGACATTTGAGTGAATAAAAGCAGCATTAATTCTTTATTGGTTTAAACAGTTATGTTTTAGTAGAGAAAACTAAACTATTTTATATCACTGTTATGACCCTCCCAGTATGCCAAGGTAGAGATGTGAGATTTCTATCCCCATAAATTGGATTTGTGCTACAAGAAAGGTCATTGGAATCTTCACATTGTTCCATGCTGACAAGCAAAGGAATTTTTTCCAGCCTTTATTATAGCTTCCTTTGTTTTTAACATGTTGATATGAGTATCTGGAATTATGACCGTATCTGGAATTATGCTTGAACAAAAAAAATGATACCCCATACCTTGAAGAAAAGCCTCTCAGACCTCTAGAATGGAGTGCTGTTTATATTCCCAACCAGCTGAATGTGAGGTATATGCAATAAGGATAGGAAACTGATATGGAAAACTTCTCTATTAGCGAGACAGCACCAGCTTGCTTTTGCCTAGTTGTACCTTGGAAATACAATACGCAAAGTAATGCAGCACTTCAGCATCTTCTGGGAAACAGGGAGAGTGCCAAGATCACAATCAACACAAATTATTCTTGCCACTACACTGTATAAGGCACTAATGATTGAGCGTTTAGAATATTTAGTATAATTTTGGTCTTTGCATTGTAGAGAAACCATTAAAGGACAGCCAAAATGTTTCCTGGATTGGGAGGTTTAACTTGCAAGAATTACTAGCTTGACTTGGCCAATACGGTAACTTGGTTATGGGAAAATTTCATGGTCATCTTAAAATCCAGAAAGTATGTTAATTAGCCATTTGGTGTAGTAACTCATTTTTGAACCAGAGAACATGATTTAGAGGTGAGGGACTAGTTTGTAATTGAATCAGGCAGAATTTCTTTACATACAGTAGTTGAAATATTAAACTGCAATGGCAGCAATAGCAGGAAGGAGGCTTAAATTAATTTGATAGAGGTGGATACTTTATTTTGAGAAGACAAGGATTGGAAAGAACATCTAACTATATTATAAGAAGAGTCATTTGTACTTACTTTTGCCCTTAAAAGTTCCCAATAATTTACTGTTTTCTATTTCAGACTGTTTTGAAAGACATGAGATTTGGCTCAGAGCAACAATTTGCTCCAGACTTCTACTCTAGCTTTTCTGCCTCCCTCCCACCCCAAATTTTTCAGAAATAATTGTCTATAACCCCTGCTTGAAGTGGTTTCCATCATATACAACGGGTTGGCAACCTACAGCACACGTGCCAAAGGTGGAACGCGAGCCAATTTTTGATGGCACGCGGCACGGCTGAGCCACTCAGCCCGCCACCGTTCTGGGGTTCCTGCTGCTGGCCCCTTGCCAGCCAGGGTCCCGCTGCTGGTCTCACTCAGTGCCCGCAGCTGGCCTGGGTGAAGGAACCCCAGGCTGGCAGCGGGCTGAGACCCTGGCTGGCAGGAGCTTGGGGCTGAAACCCCAGAGCAGCGGCGGGCTGAGCCGCTCAGTCACTGCTCTGGGGTTCCGGCTGCTGGCCCCTTGCCAGCCAGTGTCCCTGCCACCACAGCCCCACTCACCTTGCTTCTGGTTGGAGTTCCAGCACAGGCCCTCTGCCAGACAGAGTCCAGGCCTACAGCCCTGCTCAGCTCTACCAGCCGCCAGCTCCACTCATCTCAGCTGCCGATCTGGGGTTCCAGCCGCTGACCTCCTGCCAGCCGGGGTCTGGATCTCCAGCCTTGCTCAGCCTGCTTTCCGGCCTGAAGTCCCAGCAGGCCACCCTGGGCTCTGCTCCTGGCCTTGGATTAGTGCTCTGCAGCCTCCCCGCTGTGGCCAACTGTCCCCAGCCTGGGACAGTGAGGGTTGCACACGAGGCAAAGGGGTGCAGCTCAGCACCCCTATCTTAAAATTGCTTATATCAGACCTTGTGCCTGCCTTCTATCACCATTTTTTTCCCACTGAGAGTTAAAGGGAACATTTGACAAAATGGCAGCTCCTAAGACAGCGAAGCTAGATGTCCGATCATTTCAGCCTGCTTGGACAGACTCATTTGGATTTATTGAAAAGAAGGACCGTGCTATTTGTGCTTTCTGTTATGAAAGTGTGGTTTGTCGCACATCAAGTGTTCGACGTTTTGAAACAAAGCACGAGAGAACCTTTCTTGATGAAGCAGACAAGACTGAATCAATCAAAAAGGCAGTAGCAGCCAATGAGAAGCAAAGCAGTGTTTTTAAAAGCTTAAGTGTAAGTAAAAATCAAGCTACAGAAGGAAGTTACAAGATTGCACAGTGCATTGCAAAAAACAGACAGCTGTTTACATATGGGGAATATATAAAAGAAGTTTTTCTCAGCAGTTCGGAGATTTTGTTCAATGATTTGCCAAATAAAGATACAATCATATCTAGAATAAAAGAACTGCCCATCTCTGCCAGAACAGTTGAGAGATGCATATGTGAAATGGCAGAAAACATTAAGGAAAAGCAGACGACTGCATTGAAAGACACAGCAGTGTTTAGTGTTGCAGTTGATGAGAACGTGGATATAAACGACGTTCCACGTTTGGCAGTTGTTGCAAGATATTGTGCTTCTGATGAAATCCAAGAGGAACTTGGTTGCCTAAAACCCCAGCATGGCACAACAAAGGGGGAAGGTATACTGGAAAGTTTTGTAAACCGTTTTGAAGAATGAGGAGTTGACATCAGAAAAATATTTTGTGTGACAACAGATGGTGCTCCTGCCATGGTCAGAAAACAGAAGGGATTTGTAAAGTTACTTGAAGATCAAATTGGCTGTCCGACAGTCAAATTTCACTGTATCATCCATCAAGGAAACCTGTGTGCTAAAATTTCTAATTCAGAGCTTAATAATGTGATGAATACAGTGGTGCGAATTGTGAATTTCCTTGTTGCTCAATCTGCTTTGACTCACAGACAATTTCAAGCACTGCTAAAAGAGATGGACAGTGCTTATAACAACATCCCACTTCACAGCAACATTCGGTGGCTAAGTCGTGGCAAGGTTTTGGTGCGCTTTGTAAACTGTTTTGATGCAATCAAGACCTTTTTGTCAGAAAAAGAACAAAACTACCCTGAACCAGGATGATGACAAATGGCTGTGTAAGCTCATGTTTCTAACTGATATCACTGCTCACCTAAACGAACTCAACCCCTCCAGAGTGCAGGGCAAACAGTTCTGGATCTTTATGAAGCCTGGAAAGCATTTGTTGTGAAACTAGCAGTTTTTTCCAGGGATATTCAAACTTCTACTTTCCGCTACTTCCAACTCATAAAAGAACTATCAACACGTTGCACTATCAATGTCTGAGATTGGACAGTACATGCAAGAACTAGAATCAGAATTTTCTGACAGATTTCAAGATTTCCAGCGATTTGGCCCAATGCTTTCTTTTCTAATTAAACCTGAAAAGTTCAATGAAAGCGACTTGGATTTGTCTGTATTTCAGTGGATGGGTATTGAAGATTTCGAAATGCAACTCATTCAGTTAAAAAGCTCAGAATTGTGGACATCAAAGTTTGTGATCTGCGGAGCCCACTTGAAGCTACCGAGAGAGATCAATTTGGTGCAATGGCTCTTAGCACCCCCACTATACAAATTGTTCCAGCACCCCTGGCTATAACTGATATAAAGCAAGCAACTCTGAAATGTGTTTTTTCATGGAAAGCTTCTATTCTATATTTGCAGGATGGAAGTGAGTGGGTTTATAATACTTACAAATTAATGAGGAAAATTACCTAGAGAAATACTCAATGTAGGAATAGCATTGTATTGTTTCATACTAACTTTATTAAAATACTGTGTACTTCTATACCTACTTATGATCACATATTAGCACCCATTACCAAAGTATCTGAGCACCGTCCAAGAGTAAAAATGGTAACTTTTTTGACTGCAAAAGCCAGCTTGAGCTTTTAAATTATTATTGAAAATAGAAGAGTGAGAGTGTTGGAATGCAAAAAGATACCATTGCTAGAAAGCTTAGGCAAGAGGTGTGTTTTGCATTCCATCTGAATGCAGTGGAGTCTAGTGATCATTTTTTACTACTTCTGGCGGTGAATTCTACAATCTCTGTCTCCTGTTAAGGTTCTGTGGCTCCCTGTTGGTTGACATATTTGGAACAAAGCTGTCATGAGAGGTTGTGGAGAGAGAGACTTTTTCAGGGAGCCTGGAGGAATTCTGTGCAGGACTTTGAAAATTGAGGAAGACTCCTATTTTCAATGGGGAACATGTACAAAAAGCAGTAATTTAGAGTGATTTGTTCCCCATGACCTGTGTTAATAAGCAGGTGGGCTCTTGCATTTTGAAGTAACTAATACTGTTTCAAGACCTAAGACTTCATTTTGTAGATACAGAGAACTGATAATTAAGCCTAGATCAGGGATTGACATGCGGCCCATCAGGGAAATCCACTGGCAGGTCGGGATGGTTTGTTTACCTGCAGCATCCGCAGGTTTGGCTGATCGCAGCTCCCACTGGCTGTGGTTCGCTGTTCCAGGACAATAGAAGCTGCGGGAAGTGGCAGGGGCCAAGGGATGTGCTGCCCGTCGCTTCCTGCAGCCCCCATTGGCCTGGAACGGTGAACCATGGCCAATGGGAGTTGCGATCAGCCGAATCTGCAGACATTGCAGGTAAACAAACCATCCCGACCCGCCAGTGGATTTCCCTGATGGGCCGCGTGACAAAGGTTGCCGATCCCTGGCCTACATGTTAAGAATAAATGGATCATTATGGCCAGATCCTGAGACCAGTGGGATTTGGGTGCAATTTTCTGACCCAGCCGCTGACAGTAGTGGGTATCGTTTTGCCATTAAGGCTATTTGCATTTCAGAGTGAAGTGTAGAGCTCTCTAAGGCTGTGGATTAAGGTAAATCTGCCGATAGAGTACACTGGGTGAAATTACCTTAGAGGAGGAGAATTCTTTGAAGTGCTATCTTATTTCTGCCAACATCACCTTAATCTTATCTGGGTTCATCTTCAGCCATCTGTTCTTCATTCTGGCTCTGATCTCAGTTTGTCATTAAGAGAGCCAGGAGAAAATACAGGTGGTCCCTAGGAATCCTAACTGAAATTAGGGTCCCATCATGAAAATAATGATGGTTGCTGTTTCTCTTGTGATGAGGGGGAAGTTCTGATTAAGATGCATTGCCAAAATCTATATGCAGCCTGAGAATCTAGTTTAGGGTATAGTTGTTTTTGTAGGATGGATCTAGAAAATTCTTGTAAGAAA